>NC_092049.1:18320481-18630911 GCF_003086295.3 Arachis hypogaea
AATCGTTGTTTTCATATATAGTTACACAAAATTCAATTTTTTTTTATTTTCTAGAGCTATTTATTTTTTTAGTTTTCATCTTTAATTTTTAACTTTAATTAAAATTTGTAAAGCAAAAAGGTATAGTATCAGCTAACTTTAATTTTCAACTTCTATTCTAAATGAAATTATGTTATTTTATAGTTTGTATGCATTATATAATAAAATTAAAAATACATATAATAGAAAAAAATATAACTTATTTGTTCGTTATATTTATAGGAGTAGAGATGATTAACATAAGAGTTATGAGACAATTTTTTTATCTTATTTTTAAGATATATATGGTAGTAACTACTTACGATTAACGAGAACATAAGAAGAGATTAAAAATATGAAGCAACTTAGATAATAATAAATTATTTAATAATATGTATAATAAAAAAATTCTTTAAAATGGTGTAATTCACCAAAAATATTTTCCAGGATAAATATGGCGTTATTTATTTATTTATTCAGTTTGTTAGTTACAAATCATCAATAGAGTGACTACTAATTAGTACTCAGTAGAGGAACACAACAAAGACATAAAAACTTGAGACAAACTATTTAATTAAGTATTTAAATTTTTATAATCTAGGATTAATATTTTTAATTAGAAAATGAATACATTAAATATTAATTCAATATGTCAAATAATATCCATATTCATTAATAAAAGCCCATTTCATAAAAATAAATAATAAGGACAAACATGGGAAATATTATTATGACAAACCAAGAAGGGAACTAATAAAGCTAAGATACTCCAAATAATATAAAATATACACATAATTTATTACGCACCTTATATTTGTAGGTCAAAGATGTCAAAATAATAGCTTGAAATGTGTATAAAAAAGAGGTAAAAGAGTTAGTAAGCAAAAAATTACTTCTAAAAAATTTATCTCATTAAAACATTTCCAACAAGTTTTATCATGAAATATAATTTAAGATGATTATATTCGAAACAATAATTTAGGAATAATTCATCTTGAATAACATATTTCACGTACAACAAACATAAAAATAAAAAAAAGTTTGTCAACATAAAACGTCCAAAAAACCATTTTATTATTTTTCCTTATATAGAACATAAATAGTCGAAAAAATAAAAATTGAAGCCATCATTAAAATTTTTAGTAAAAGATATTTATAAACATTAGGTAATTAACCAAAAATTAGTTTCGGCATAATCAAAATGACTTATTTTTTTATTATATTTTTAAATATACTCGGTAAAACAGAAAAATTGGATATTTTAAAAACCAGAAATGAACCAGTGAACCGGCCGAGAATCGGTCGGGCGAACCAAATCGTGAACTGGCCGGTTTTTTAAAGGAACATCAAAACATTGCCGTTTCAGCCCCCATTTAGCCCTAATTACATCCCATTCCATCCAGATGAAGAGATCCATATTCCATAGGTCAGAGCACCGCTCTCACGCGAAGGGCTCCTCCCAATCTTATCCAGCGCGTCGTCTATCACCTCCGTACAGCCACCTCCGCGTGCCGCCGCCGTCGTCCCTCAGGTCGCTTCCTTCCCCTCCGTTGCAACCCTCCTTCCCTTCCATTAAGCAGCCACAGTGGGAACCTTGAAGCCTCCCTCGCGCACCTACATCGCTGCTAGCTCTATTCGTTACTCGGTTTAAAGATGCTCCACCACTGCTCGTTGCCTTGGTCACTCGGTGGCTCTGTCTCCCCACCATCAACGTTGACGGAATCTTCGAGCTTCCAGGTATTTTTTTTAAAGATATGAAGGTTTGATTAACTTATTGAATAACTGTTGCAGTGTTGCATGTCTCTGTATCCGTAATGAATATTATTAAAAAAAATTTTATTCTGTGAAGCTCTATGTTGTGATGTGTGTGAAGCTATGATGCATGTCTCTGATATACTGAAATTTGATTTACTGATATGTTAATTTTATGAGCTATGATTGAGCTAGAAATTACTGAACTGAACTGTAAACTTTGTTTAATAATAATGGTTGTTTACTGAGCTGATTTTTCATTGTTTATTTAACTGAATATGCATGCTTTATTTTGGGATTTAAAGTTTATGTAACTCTGTGTTAGTGATACGCTAAGCCTTGTGCCTTGTTGCATACCATATCTGTAATTTGGATTCAATAAAATAAAAGAAATAAAGCCTTTAGGCTTGTGCACTATAGAATTCTTTACTGCCTCACGAATTATACACTAAACAGTGTCACTTCCTCTCTCATACACCCATGAAAACGCCCAACACTGCTCGTCCCTTCTTAGTTGTGTCCTTCACATCACTGCTGAGTTTTGCCCTACTATTGTATTTTAATTTTTTTATATTCGCTTGAATATCATCTTTGAATTTTTTTAGTTTAATTTTAATGTATTGCCAATATATAAATTTTTGTACGATTTATTAAATTTAAAAATTAGTTTTTTTAAATTAATGTGATAATATATAATTAGATAATTATTTAAACTCTTTTATATATATAAAAATTAAACTTTTAACTAAAAGTTCAAAATTCTAATTCGAATAGCAACCCTTCTATTTGATGAAACTAAAATATTATTTAATTGTGCACTAAAATCAATCACTATATATATATATAATTTATTTTTAATATATATTTTATATTTTAATGTTTATTTTACATTATTGACTAATTTGGTATAACTTAACATTTTGTTGATTTTATAAGTTTGCACATTTCTGTGTTCTCTGGCCATGTGTTTTTTTTTCTTGCATAGATATATTTAAAACAATAATTTAGGCATTATTATTTTCAATGTGTTATTGTATATACAAAATAAAATTTACATTTTTAATATTTATTTAAATAAATTAATCAATTAATCACTAGATCAATCCAATTTAATTAGAAAACACAAGCCATTAGTGATAATAATTTCAGCCAAAAATTGAATGTAAGATATTAAAGAGTTTGGTACTGACTATGTTGTATTCAAATCCTGATGGATATATGTAACGCTAAATAATGTTAATGTATAGCGATGGACTTGAAGGCTGGAGCGTAAATAATTTTTGTTTATAGAGGATTAGTGACATAAAACGGTCTTAACCTCAATTAATAGTCTCTTCTTAAATAGAACAGAAATAATCAAGAAGAAAACGAAAACGAAAAATATAGAATAAAACAACTAATATGGTCATACAAATGAAAAAAAACCAGTTTAAAAACTCTATTACGGAGATTTTTACTTACTTGAAAAATTATGAACAACGAATATTTGAGTTTACACATTGGAGAAAAGATTAGTATCTAACACTAAAAATGGCGGTACCTGAATGAATGTGTAGTTGAAAATTGATGAAACTCACAGAAGACTGTTGTTGGCTCCCAACATTTGAAAAGAAGAAGAGTTGAGATATTGAGTTTATAATTATATGGGATGAAATATGTTATTATATAGACTACCAAACACCTTTAAAATATAACTAATAATCAAGTTTGTTTTGAAAACAAGAAAAAAAAAACCTAATTTGCCATTATTCACCGCATTTACAGTCACTTTTTGAACAGAAGGCATTTCTCCAATTACAATTAATTAAATAAAAGGATAAATTAATTATATAAAAGGTTAAATTAATTAGAAGGAGAAACGAGCTACTCAAATTCGATAACTTAAATTTTTAAATTTGAAATCCATAAGCTAGTTAACTAAACGACGGAAAATCTAATTGAGATGAAATTGTTAGGATTTCAAAAAATCACCCAATATTTTAGCAGTCACTGTCTCCCGTCTTCTTAACCTACTCAGCGCCTCCTTCACCTCAAACGAAAAAACCCTGAGACAGCTTAAACCCCAGATCATAAACCTTTCTAAGTGTAACTTATAGCCTCCAGTCAGCTTCATCCTCCAGAGCACCACCACTCATTAATGCCGGATTGCCTATTCTGTTGCTGTCGCTGCACATCGCGTGTGTCGTCAGCCCTTGCTCCTTGGAAGGTCGCCCCATCTTCGTCGTTTGGAAGTCCTGGAGAATTTATAAGACTTTTTTAGCCAAGTGTGGTTTAAACGAGTAACTTTATAATTCTTATTTAGTAAAATTTTTTCAAGAGTACTGATATTATTCCTCTGCACAATACTCATATCTTCTAGTCTTTTCTACATAACATTCTTCTTTACTTGTTGCTGTCATTATCCTTTCAGGGATTACTAGTGCTAATGAGCTACTGAAATTGAAGTTAGTCTCAATTCTTGATTGAATAAGCTCATGTCGGATCATGTTAAATGCTTTGCACGGAATCATTGATTTTAATGATTACTTGATTTTAGTTCAGTTGATAAATATTAGTTAAAATTGAGCTGCAAAAGTGTTAAATTTTGTTAAAATTTTGCTGAAAATTACGTTAATGGCAGCATTTTTGTTAATGTTTGTTCTCTGTTCATTTTTTTCCTCAGTAAAATTTTTTTTTGCTCGGAATAATTTTCTTTATCCACACCCTACTCCCTCTCACAAAATGCTATATTGTTCTCTGCGTTGTATTCAAAGTTTGATTTGAATGATTAGATGACTTTATTTCCCTGGTGAATGGCTATTAAAATTGTGAAGTTCATTTTGTTAATGGCTTCATTTTTTATTTATTGTTCTTAGTTCATTTTTTGTCAGAAAATTTTTTTATGGAGTATAAAGGAGAATAAATCTTTTGTTTTAAAGAGTCAAGATGATCATTTTACAAGATTCAACAAGTGTAATCAGCTGTATTAGTTGGCCTTGTGTTATAGTTGGCTTATTTAATACTTTCAGATTAGATTCGTAAATTAAGGAGAATTTATAAGACCTTTTTAGCCAAGTACGGTTTAAAAGAGTAACTTTATAATTCTTATTTAGTAAAATTTTTTCCAGAGTACTAATATTATTCCTCTGCACAATACTCATGTCTTCTAGTCTTTTCTACATAACCTTCTTCTTTATTTGTTGCTGTCATTATCCTTTTAGGGATTACTAGTGCTATTGAGCTACTGAAATTGAAGTTTGTCTCAATTCTTGATTGAATAAGCTCATGCCGGATCATGTTATATGCTTTGCACCGAATCATTGATTTTAATGATTACTTGATTTTAATTCAGTTGATAAATATTGGTTAAAATTGAGCTGCAAAAGTGTTAAATTTTGTTAAAATTGTGCTGAAAATTACGTTAATGGCAGCATTTTTGTTAATGTTCATTCTTTGTTCATTTTTTTTCTCAATAAAAATTTTTTTGCTCGAAATAATTTTCTTTATCCACACCCTGCTCCCTCTCACAAAATGCTATATTATTCTCTGCGTTGTATTCAAAGTTTGATTTGAATAATTAGGTGACTTTATTTCCCTGGTGAATGGCTGTTAAATTGTGAAGTTCATTTTGTTAATGGCTTCATTTTTTATTTATTGTTCTTTGTTCATTTTTTTTTGTCAGAAAATTCTTTTATGGAGTATAAAGGAGAATAAATCTTTTGTTTTAAAGAGTCAAGATGATCATTTTACAAGATTCAAGAAGTGTAATCAGTTGTATTAGTTGGCCTTGTGTTATTGTTGGCTTATTTAATGCTTTCAGATTAGATTCGTAAATTAAGGAGAAATTATAAGAATTTTTTAGCCAAGTGCGGTTTAAATGAGTAACTTTATAATTCTTATTTAGTAAATTTTTTTCAAGAGTACTGATATTATTCCTCTGCACAATACTCATGTCTTCTAGTCTTTTCTGCATAACCTTCTTCTTTACCTGTTGCTGTCATTATCCTTTCAGGGATTACTAGTGCTAATGAGCTACTGAAATTGAAGTTAGTCTCAATTCTTGATTGAATAAGCTCATGTCGGATCATGTTATATGCTTTGCACTGATTATTAAAGGAGCATGCGTTTAACCAGGTTAAGGTAATGTTTAAGTTTGTTGATAAAGTAAGGCATTACCAATACTTGGTGTAAAAAGCTTTTTTTTTTTTATCTATTAAATGAACAGTACAAGAGAAAGATTAAGACTCACACACATCATATCGACCATACAAATTTTTGTAGAATATCGATAAATATCTAAAGACTTTTTTGTTTAGTGTAAATTGCACTGCGTTATTATATAGCTTAGTCCCCAATTAATTCAGTCCTTCGTGTATAGCCATGTAACTAATAATTATAGTAATAATAATAACAATAATAATGATAAAACTTATAAACCTCATGAGAACGTTAAAGCTTCTCCTATTGTAAATAATTAGAGAGAGACTACCTATTATTTATGAATTTCGGTTAAATGAAAATGTCAGAAGAAAATAAATATGAAACACATTTGCACAAGTTAAATCCGTTACCCTCATAACTTTGAAAATTTGAATGTTTTGTGGTTTTAATTTTTTATTGAGAGATTATTTAATTATTTCCTAGCTCTGGTTATGCTATTTTTCTGTGCTGTCGTTCTCTGTTAGTAGGTGGATTTCTTTGGTTTTCTATTTTTTTGTTTTAGTCTAGTAAATTAGAGAAGGATAATGCATGTTGGGTTTCTTTTTGTTCACTACTTTGAATTTTGTTTCCAAGAATTGTTCATGTCTAATGATGTGTTTTTTAATAATATGTAACTCTGTTTCAGGTGGTTAATTATTATATGTTTTTTTTTACTTTACTTTTTGGTCTGCTCCTCTTCAACCCTCCCGACCAAAAACCCCTTCACCTTTCAACTTTGTTATTGTTGTCCCTGCCTATAGAAAGCTATTGTAGAAGAGATTTAGCCTGATTCCTTTAATAGGATTTGATGGGTTCCTTTGCCAAAAAGTTTTAACAGATTGTATTAGTAACTAAAATCATTATTTAATGAAGTGATATATACTTGATCACTACTAAGCTGGTCTAGCAAGGGGGATTCGGTTCATATATTGAAGGTGATTAGGCATGCTTATATTGGATGTGATTCTTGCTCTTTATATGGTTATATTAGTTGTGAAACTTGCATTTTGAACTTAGCCTTTAGGATAAAGTTTTCATGGCGGAAAGTTCTCAATCGTATTTTCTTGTGTGTTGATTTGATGACTCATGTATAAAGTTCTGTGATGTAGAATGGATATTTTTGTTAAAGTTAATGGTTACAATGACAGTGTGAAAGCACTGATAGAAGATCATTATCATCTTTATTGTGTTATCTAATGATCTGAACTACTTGTAGCGAGTCTTTCACTATAAGGACTATGGAAATGGGAGAATAAAGCGGGGAATTGTACAAAGATTAGGAAGATCCTGGAGGAACGCAAGAAATCATTTGTTCCATAAGGTTTATGACAAAGAAATGACTTTTGAGGACAACCTCAAGCGTAAGCCAGCAGGAATAGAGGCAAATCACTGGAAAAAGTTTATTGAATATCGATTGAAGGAGGACACACAGGTAACAAATATTTAGTTGATATTTCATTGTATTCGATTTTAAATCATCATGAATTACTACTAAATATGCTGAATTTATTGTGATAGTGGAAAAACTACTACCCAAAAGATCTTCACCTTATCCTTTTTTGTGTTTTCTGAAGTTGTACATGGCTGACTTATAGACCATTAACATTGTAGTAATTTATCCCGATAACATTAATATTTGTCGTTTTGTTCGTAGGAGAAGTGTAGAAAAAATTCCATTAATCGTTCAAAGTAACTATACACACATACCGGAGGTTCTAAAACAATGGCAAGAAATAGACACGAAGAAGTAATTAATTTAAATTCAGTTCCAGAATTTTGACTTGTTTTTGGTAATATAGTGTTATCTGTTATATGATTATGTCTTGATGATTGTTATAGGAGCAACGACAGGGAAGGCCTATTGGTAGAGGAGAGATATGGGCCATGAGCATAAAAAAAAGAATGGTTCGTATATGAATGAAGATGCGCGTGTTGTTGGGGTAAATTATGTTCTTTACTTTTTCAAATTTCTTTTTGCAATTAATACCATTAAGTTTAAATTAGTGTAAATCCGGATCTCACATGTCTGTAGGAAGCAGTTGAACATATTGAGAGTTAAGACCCCTCCAGCAAGGAATTGTCACAGAATGATTTCCTTGCACAAGTGCTTGGAAAGGAGCACCCAGGAAGAGTTCGTGGACTCGGTTTCAGTCCATGTCCCAGTTAGTATTTTCGTAACATTCCACAGCAGTCTGACTATGGTGTGCAGATTGAGGAGTATTAGATGGAGATTATAAAACTTAAGGCGGAGGCAGCAGAACTCAAGGCAGTAGCAGCAGAGGAAAAGGCAAAGAAACAGAGAATGGAGGCAGAGGCAGCAGAGGAAAAGGCAAAAATGCAGACAATAAAAAATTTGTTAAGATACATAATCCAGCAACAATGAGGTAATTTGCCACCTGAAATAGCTGCAAATCTAGATTCTTTGAGAAGTGCACCGACCTCATCCCATGCAAGATGATGTGCAGGCACGAATGATCTGAATTATCAATGTTGGAGTCTGAATATTTTTTAATTGTTCACTGTCCTAATGACTTTTGAAATATTTATTTGTAGTTTTTTTCTGGTGACTTTATTTGTAGTTTATATTCATCGATTCATCGATGCACTAAATTCAAATTACTATTATAATGATTAACTTTTGCATATTTATTTTTGTTTTGTTTTGTGTATTTTTGTTTGATTGGCTGTTGGTTGTTTTAATAAATTAAAGCAACTGAGTGGAAGAACGTATAAGGAATAAAAGAATTGACATATATTATTATAAATTCGGATTTTTTTAAAAAAAGTGTAACTCTACATTTGGCAGCAGTTTTTAATCCGCCGCTATATCTTAACAGAATTTGTCAACGGACACCATTTTGTAGCGGTTTACAACCGCTGCCATCTCCAAGCAATCCTATTCTTTTGATTTCGTAGCGGATAGAACCGCCGCAAAACTATGCCTCTACAAAATACCAGTTTGCAGTGATTATACCAACGGTTACTATTAACCGCTGCTAAAGATTTAGCCGCACGCTATCTTTCAGCGGGTATATCAACCGCTGCTAATCCTATGCATAACCGTTGTTATTTGCCGGATGTGGTGTAGTGTAGTGTCGGTGCACCACATATATATATATATATATATATATATATTATGTAGCAGCCCGAACAGCCATGGCTTCTCTTACTTTAATTTACTGTATGTTTTATATCTTTGTTAACTATTTTTTTCGCTATGCGCATGCTTAGCTACCTAAGGCCTCTTTGATATAGTAATGTGATTCGGGTGAGTTTTGTGAAAATAGATTAAGTGTAAAATGATTAAGGTAAGAGATTTGGAGTAAGTAAACTTGTGAGAAAAATACTTTATTAATGGCAAATAAGCAATACAAGAATTAATAATGAGGAATAGAGGTGAAGAACAAGTGTTGAGACCTCCACTAATGTCACAAGAGGATGAATGAGCTTTGTTTAAAGTGGACAGGGGTTAGTTAATGGTTGTCGAGTGTTCTGGTGGAACACCCGAATGCCAATTTTTCCTCGTGAAGGTGATGAATGAAATCAAGAACAATGAGAGGAATTTTTGGGAGAGAAAAAGATGGGTTTTTTAACTAAAACTCATGACATGTGACATTAGTGAAGGAACATTTAGTTTGGTTTTCTTTCAACTAGATGATACTCTTTACACTCCAAATCCAGTCAATCCACTTCCACCAATTTAGTTCCCACCAAAGAGAAATTCAACTCCTCAAAGGTGTTCTTTTGGGTTCCATCCTTTTACCCAATACTTTTAGGAGGAACTTGACTCTTGTTTGTCCATGTTTGTAGGTTATTTTTAAAATTATTTATGTACAAAAAAAAAAGTTTATATTTTTAGTACACAATCATAAGCCCATGCAGTCTTTGAGGGTATAAAGTATTCCCTCAAGCTACATTAAATTTTTTTGTACTCAACAGAGCTATAATAATTTAATAATTTTTTTAACGTAATAACAATATATATATAGCATATCATTACTATAAGAATAAATCTCCCCTCTTTTATTCATTTTTTATAATGATATATATATATATATATATATATATATATATATATATGTGTGTGTGTGTGTGTAATTTGGATATGATTATGTACTCATAAAAAAAATGAATAAAAGACTGCTTTTGTGAAAGAATTTTGAATGTTAATAAAATAAATAAATAAATGAATGAATAGAAAAATAAATAAATAAATAGGTAGATTCTTAAAAAAGGAGAAGGGGAGAAATTCTTATCCACTTAATCTGATGCATTTAAATTTTGGGTACCTGAGTTTGGAGAGAGACATAAAGAGAGAGAAACACCTGGAAGGATAGGGGAGAGCGTATTCCTCATCATCTCTGCTAGGGCATTTTTTTTACACAGCAGTATTTTCCAGTATCATCACTGTTATCACCATCAGCATTCAAACCCTCTATCTTCTTCAATAATTGGAAGTTTTTCTTAGGACAAAGGACACTCCCATATTCAACCTCGCTCTGTCTTTCTCTCTTCTTTTTTTGTCTCCTCCTTTTTTTTGTCATATAATACGTACTCTTATTTTCTTATATGAAATTCTGGAGCTTGAATATCTGTTATTGTGTATTTGACATTTTTGGTATTATTCTGAATTTTGTTACTCTGAATTCGTGCGATTCTGAACTGATCATCATTCGTACTTGTACTCTTGTTACTCTAAATCCTTGTTATTATGTTCTTTGTCTTCGTTCTCATGTAACCCCTTTCAGCCCCATGTGTATTGGATTACTAATTTTGGAATTAGCTATAGGGATTCTCCGATAAAGGTGTTTCACTTTATAACTTTAGATGTTATATCCTCATTTGTACATGTTCTCATTCATATATATTTCCAATGGCATCACAAAATAAAAGAAATTAAATTAAAAATGATGAGCAATATTCATTTGTAACTATAAAATAGATATTTAAAAATAAGAAAAAAAATTTGTATAGTATAGTCATAACTCATAAGTAATTTGTTTATAAACTTTTTTCAATTAGAGCAAATTACTAGTGTTCAATATTCATATTCTTTCAAAGTTATAAACGTATAATGTCTTGCAATATTTTCATATACTTCACCAAATGAGAGACGATATTGTGAGGATGTGAGGAATAAATGGCCTTAAGTAAAGAATATGATGACTAATTTTTATACCTTTGCTTTTTTGTTTCATTTGAGAACTCCTTGGTTGTTTTCTTGACATGCGATGCTCTTTAGCTTTTTCAGAATTTCTTGAGTGTTCTGCAATATTCTCCTTTATATTTTGAGTTGGTGTGCTTGGAAATCTTATGGCTAGGATTGTGACGATATTGGTACTCTTTCGATTTTGCTATTGTTGTTGAGTATTTTTCTTGTTAGTATTCATGTGATCTTGATATTCGCTCTATTTTGTTGTTGCTGTTCTCCTTCTTTCCCTCTTTTTTTAGGAATTATTTCTTTTTATTGTCATACCTCGTGTGAAACTTGCTGAGATATTGGATAGTGACCCAGAGGACTCTAGTATATAGTTTGGGTACTAACTCTTCTATGGATGATATGGACGATGTTCCTCAAGAATATGCAATCGGGTTTTCTGAATCTATCCCCCAACTTTGGGTTAAACCATCAGATAATAGGGCTACTTTTGTGGATCCTCGTCTGATTAAGAAACTTTTTTTGGACCCTCCTTCCTCTGGCTCGTTATTAGGTATGGATAAAACTATGAAACTCGGCTTTGATTCTTCAGATTGTAGAGTTTTAGGTGAATTTGTTGAGAAACCTTCATATCAAGTGGGTCCTGCTCTACTTCGTTCTCAGTTGAAGCGCCAAGAATTTCCATGGACGTCTTTTAAATCTGAGGCAACTACTCACGTGAATAAGGTTTGGCAAAAGTGGGTATTCACAGTATTGTTTGAGGAGTGTGGTAATTTTGTGAGGAGATTAAAATTTGCTGGTGTTACTGAGGCTATCTGCACATCTGCAGGTTGGTTGTTCTTTACCATCTATCATCATAATTGATTCTTATCATTTTTTTACTTTGTTGCTATATATTGAAGAAGCACTAATTGATTTCTTCTTGGCAGGCTTGGGTGTTTAACGAAATGGATATGATATGAGTTTACTTTGGCAAAGGTGGTGTTCTCAGACTCATACTTTTCTGACTTCTTGGGATGAGTTTTCACCCACTTTGGAAGATGTTGTGGTTCTTCTTCAACTGCCAGTGTTTGGCAGTGTGGATCTCACTCTTCTTTGCCCAGATTCTGATCTGCTTAAGCTTGCGAGACATCTTCAAATGAGTTTAAGTGATGCTGGTCGATATGCAAAAGAGTTGTCCAAGAGTAGGCGTGTTAAGAAATCTTCCTCCAAGGATAAGCATCCAAAGACTCGTGGGTCCTCGAAAGGAAAAGAGGTGGTTGGCGACAAGTAAGATTCCAAGAAGAGGAAGATTACTGTTAAGTATTCTTACTCTAATTGCTCTCGTTATTTCTTTGGCAATTTCCTCAATAGTGAGTTTGTCCCTGCTCCTGCTGTTCCTTCAGATCTTAGGGAAGCTGCTTTTGTCGCTTATTGGTTAAGTAAATATGTGTTTTTGGACCGGCAGATGAGTGTATGAGCCATTGGGTGTTTCTTTTAGCTTGCTTGATTGCTGGAGGAGAACGTCTGCCATTGGCTTCTCTGTATCTCGGCAGTTTATATACACGGCTTGATCAATTTTCTGAGCAACTCAAGATTACTCATGGTCGCTTTCCAGTATTGGCTTTCATTGATGATATATTTCTTCAACTCTTTCTTTTTGAGCGGTTTTCTCAGTTTGCTCCAATCCGTAAGCCCCCTACAATTCTTCCAGATAAGAAGGAAAGTTCTCGTGCTTGGATTTGGGGTTCAGCTCATCCTTCCAAATCTTTGGAGGATGTTATTGATTTGGAGAAAAATGTTTGTTTTCGCCCGTACGTAACCTCTTACAAGCCTAGTGCATCAGTTATTCATCGTATATATTCTGCTTGTCTTGAACATGACCGCAATGATATTTCCACTGGCAAGGAAGGGGTTTATGACTTTTGGATTTTGTGTACTTCTCCTACCCCCCCCCTTCCTGGTTTGATTGTTATGGATAGGGATTTCCATTATGGAGCTTTGATCTGTCCAGTGATCTACCGTCCTGATAGTGTAAATCACCAACTAGGGTGGGACCAAGATCCAAAAAATGTGGAGCATATTTTTTTCCACCGAAAAATTTAATGAAAAAGGTTCTGTTTCAAAAAGAACTCCCGGAGTACAATCCTTGCTTGGTTTTTCCTCTTGATAGGGATGGGGGAGTTACAATGGAGTATGTGGATTACCTTATGCGTACGAAGAAGCATATTAGGCAATATCAGGGTATCTTTGTTTCAGATGTCAGATCATTTGTTCCGGTTTTTATCAAGGACCCATATTTCATGACTGGCAACCTTTCTCCTTCGACCATTACAAGTAATATTTGCTCTTTGCTGATTCTTGTTTTTTGTTTCTTCACTTCTTTTTCGTCCCTTTCTCCTTTTTTTGAGCTTTGTGTGTTTGACTGTTGTATCTTTTGTGCTGGTGTTTTGTAGACTTGGACGCCAGGTGTCATAAACATTCACCTTTTTCAAAGAGAAAATCTGATGATTTAGTTGTTACTGCTGAAGTGGTCAAGCGCAGTAAAGTGGAGAGTTCAAATATTAAGGTAGCAAAGAGGTCTCTTAAAAAACTACCTGGGCCTTCCATTGATGCTACGCCTTCACCAATTTTCACTAGCTCAGGAATTTCTCCTTCTTCGACAGCAAAAGCTAAAGGTTCTTCTACCGCTGCTTGCTTTGTTAAGTCATCACAGTCTCCTGGTAAGGCTGTGGTTAGCTTATCTAGAAGTGCTGTGAAGCGTAGGTCTCATCGTCTTTTGGGTAAAATGAAAACAATTCGAAATGCACCTTCTGATCTGGTAAATGTTAGCGATGAGAGCTCTCAAGAAAGGGTCAGTGGGGACTCTCCTAATTCATTTGTTGTTGGCGACGTCCCTGACGAGGGTACTACCCAAGATATTGCTCGAGATGGCCCACGAGCAATAGCAAGTTCTAAGAGTAATGTTGACATTGAGCCGGGTGTTACCTGCCAAGGGGATCCTACTAGACGTGATGTTACTCCCATTCGAACGGTATTTCCTGGTGTAGGTACAATTATTTTACTCCACTTCTTTTTTTATTATTTTTTTTTAGATTTGCATACATGATTTTGTTCATGCTGTTTGTGTGTATGTTTGTATCTTTTCCTATTTATCAGCTTCTCATGTTGTTTCTGATTCCACTTTCCAAGCTTCGAGTACTTCTAATATCACAAGGAACCCTCAGCTAGTGCTTTTTCTGGTGTGTTCCATTGTATTTCTTTTCATTTGTCAGGTGTGCAAGCATTTTATAGGTTTTTAATGGAAAAAAGGTGTTTTCTTACTTGTTTGTTTTGCTTTTCAGTTTCTGTCCATGATGTGTTTGAGTATTTCGATGGTGATGCAAAGAATTTGTTATCTGAGATTTCATCCCGACTCCTTCCTTCAGGCTTCCAGATGACCTAAACTGCCTTTTCAAGAAGCTTGGGTATCAAGCTTTCCTAGACGCATGGGATTTCTTTACTTCACACTCCCTTGCAGACTTGTGGGGTGCTCATCAGGATATAGTAGAAAATCATCTAAATAACTTTAAGTTATTTAAATTTAGTGGTCGTTGGCTTGAAAATCTTTCTGCTAAATTGGAGCCTCCACCTGGGGTCTCTGATCTTGCTAGAGAAGAATTATTGTCTAAAGAGTATCACGTTCTCTCTTCTGATATTTCTGCTCTTCAAGAAAAGGTTAACAAGCTTACATCTAAATTGAACACCATGAAGGCTCGATTAGCCAGCGTCATCCTGGAGCGAGAGCAATTGGCCAAGCATAAGGAGGCTGCTTCTTCTGTGATTTCTTACAGTGATATTTTGTGGCTGTGATAGTTTTCCAGCACTTTATTTTGGAAAATATGTAACGCTTTGACAAAATGTATTTTTGTCCTGCTATGACTTTCATTGTGCACCTCTTTTTGGGTGTTATGTTTTTCCTTTTTCTTTAATATTATGCATACTCCTCCGAGGGTTTTATTTTTCTGTACCTGCTTGTGTGATCATTATATTTTGGATATACACTTTTATTTTTCTTTTTGTAGGGGGGAGGGTATGATTCTAAGAAGAACAGGATTATCTACTGCTATTTTTTTCTGCTTTTTTTTTAGGCCAAAAAAAATGAAGGTACCTAGTATTTTCTTGCCCTATTTATGCTCTCTCTTTTTTTTTTTAAGGAGCTTAGAGGGTAGGACACTTCACTTTTTAGAAATATTTTATACTGCAAATTTCTTAAGATGCATCGTTCACAACTTTTGAGTGTATGATTGCTAATGCAGTTTTTTCATGCATTGCAGGATGCTTTCAGAATAATATAACATAAACATTGGCTCTTGATAAAGAAGCCTTTTGGAATTGAAATTCTAACTACTAAAGCTGAATTTAGGCATAGTACTTCTTGACATACTTGAAATTGATGGGGGCCAGTGGTCGTTCCATGATCTGGGTCCAGCAGGATACAGTGTCTGTTGGAGTGTACTTCAGAAACAATGTAAGGACCCTCCCATTTGTGAGCCCATTTTGGCAAAGACATCTTTATCAAATCCCTTTTCTCCTTCTCCCCTAGAGCTCTGCACACGAACAAAGGCCTCGGGTGTTCTTCAGTCCCTAAATTAATATCTTCTAACTCTTCCTCCTTCTGCTTTGTATCATCTTGGAGTTGGAGAGGGGCATTTCCTATGTTGCTTTGAAAATGTTCTTTCTCTTGTACACTTAAGATGTCGGAGACAGGGGAGTTTTGGTAATTTTCCTCCGCTGGACCCCCGAGTTCCTATAGGATACGCCACCTATATCCTCCACCTGGGAGAATTTCCTTACGAAGCCCTAGGTCGTTGATTGCTGTTGCTTGTTTTTTGGTGTTTTCTTTTGGTGCTTCCTCCATCAGGGTGTTCTTTCGTACTGCTTTTTGTCTGGGTGTTTCGATGGCGCATTCCCACACAGGCCTTATTTTGTTGACCCCTGGTAACGCAAGCTCTTCATAAAAACTCACATCCACTAAATGTGCTTCTCCTGCATCAAAGGGTGTTACAGTGCCTGAGATGCTAATATCCTTCCCTCTCCAGCTAGACTTTATGCATTGATGCAAACTTGAAGGAATACACCGATGTAAATGAATCCATGGATGTCCCAGTAGGATGTAGTAGCCAGAGCTTCCATCCACCACATGAAACTTATTATTGGTCTTTATGGGGCCAACTTCCAAGACAGCATTAATATACCCTCCAGATTTTACACCCACTCCATTAAAAGCATTAAGCCCTACTTGAGTAGGCCTTATCTGATCAGCAGTACCTCCCATTTCTAGAAATATATGAGTGGGTATGATATTTACCCCCAATCCAGCATCCACCAAGGCCCTTCTGACCTTCATGCCTTCTACCAATGCTTCCACGTACAATGGTTTATTATGGTAGAACTCCCCATTGAATGAGTTAGGGTCCCGAAACACCAGGACGTTTGCATGGGCCTTTGCTAATCTTGTGAGCGGAGTGTTGACGCCCCCAAAATTTTTTCATGCTTCTGAACGACTCCTATTAGAGCTCTAGCCACCTCTTTCTGAACGTGGCTTCCAAGCCAAGTTGGTTGAACATGATTCTACAACCTCGAGATTTAAAAAGACCTCTTGTCAATGTGTCTTCATCCAAGGACTCCTCCATGGTGACCATCTCTTTTGCTTCATCTACGAGCTCTGTCAGCATTACCTCTCATTCAACGCATATCATTCCAACATCATGTTAAGGAAAAGGAGTGCTTTTTACACCTTCTTGGTTTTGTTCTCCATTTAGGAGTATCTTTCCTTCCTTCACTTGCCTATGAAACATCGTCCTCATCACATAACAATCAGTCAACCCATGGCTCTTATTTCGGTGCACCATGCAATATTTTAGGTCTCTCAAGTCTTCAGGTGTTAGTGGCTCCTTATCTGTTCTGGGGTTTAATTTTCCATCCTTAAACCATCCATTTACGACAACCATGGCCTAAGCTCTGGAGAAAGGTAGCGGGGGTGGAGGACTATTTCTCTTAGCACCCCTAGAATAAGAACTCCTTCTGCCCCTGCCATCAGTGGCACACACCTCCAGAGGGAAAACTTCTTTAGATCTCCTTCCATTGCACTTCATTGCCTCGGTTATGTCAGATGCTCTCTTTAAGAGCTCAGAGAAAGTGTTTATGTTGCTCATAGAAAGATAAATTTGGGATCTATCTTCCACATTTCTAATACACCTGTACACCAATTGTGGCTCTGGGAGAGTGTCTATACAAAGTAAAGCTTGATATCTGTATCTCTTGATGAATGCTACCAATCCTTCTCCTTGTCTCTGTTTTACTCTCCCTAGGTCCATAATGTGCATAGATGGTTCCTCTTCTAGGAACTTGTTGCAGAACTTCGTCACTAATTGCTCCCAGGTGTTGATGCTATTGGCTTTCAACTTGCAATACCCCGTGAACGCCCTTCCTGTTAGTAATTTTGAGAACTCCTTGATCTTGAGCTCCTGGTGGTTCCTGAACACCCTGAGATTGTCCAAGAATGACAAGATGTGTTCTTTGGCACTTCCAGTACCATCAAATTTACGAAAAGTAGGTGGTTGGTACCCCTTAGGGTATGGTTTTGCCAAAATATGATGCCCGAATGGTGGACTTATCTCCCAAGTGAGTTCACTTGCTTCTCCTTTGCCCTTTAGAATACGCGCCAACTCCCTACGAGTGACCAGGGTGTTCTCGTCTTCCTCCATATTCTCCTGATTTGCGAATGGAGGCGGTGAGGGTGTTCTATACCTCGTTTGATCTCTAGCCATCATTTCTGTTATCAAAGCTTATATTTTTGTTTGGTTGTCTATCATATAGTTGTACACATGAGCAGGAATAGTTACATAAGTGTGCATGCCAGCGGTACCTCCAGCATGGGGTGTGAAGAAATTCACGTAGGCATGAGCTCCTTCTCCTCTTGCACCCAAATTCTGCTGCTCCATGCGATCTTCTTCTTAGTTGTGCCCGTCCTCATCTTGAGGTGATCCCAAGCTGAGGTTGAGGTTTTGAGGGGTTATTGAACGTCGCCTACGTGGTCGATTCTGCCTAGAATGAGTATTGCTAGACTTAGCCATCACGTCGAAGTATTCCTCCCCAGTGGAGTTGCCAAGTGATTCGGGTGAGTTTGGTGAAAAATAGATTAAGTGTAAAATGATTAAGGTAAGAGATTCGTGGTAAGTAAACTTGGGAGAAAAACACTTTATTAATGACAAATAAGCAACTAATAATGAGGAATAGAGGTGGAGAACAAGTGTTGAGACCTCCACTAATGTCACGAGAGGATGAATGAGCTTTGTTTAAAGTGGACATGGGTTGGTTAATGGTTGTCGAGTGTTCAAGAGGAACACCCGAATGAAGATGATGAATGAAATGAAGAACAATGAGAGAAATTTTGGGGAGAGAAAAAGATGGGTTTTTTAGCTTCTAAGTTTTTTAGAAAAAAGTCCTTTAAAGAAGTGGCTTGAGTTCCTTTTATAGTGTAAAATAATTTTGAAGAGGAAATCTATTGTCCAATGGTTATAGTCTGATATTTGGTTTACTCCTTTTACCCCAAATATTTTTAGGTATTCCCATCACTTCAAGTCTTTTCAACTGTTCAATGGAAGAAGTTGATTTTCACAAGTTAAACTAAAGCTCATGACATGTGACATTAGTGAAGGGACATCTAGTTTGGTTTTCTTTCAACTAGATGATACTCTTTACACTCCAAATCCAACCAATCCACTACCACCAATTTAGTTTCCACCAAAGAGAAATTCAACTCCTCAAGGTATTCTTTTGGGTTCAATCCTTTTATCCAATACCTTTAGGAGGAACTTGACTCTTGTTTGACCATGTTTGTAGGTCATTCTCAAAATTATTTATGTACAAAAAAAAGATTTATATTTTTAGTACACAATCACAATGCCATGTATCCAAAAAGGAACAGTGTTAGAAACACATCTTTCTTGGGTGAAAGTAAAACTAAGTGATATAATAATACTATTTAGGGTAATTACTTTTTTCGTCCGTAACTTCGTAGGTCAAAATCAAAATCATTCTTAATTTTTTTATTAATATCATTTTCAACGTTACAAAATATTATAAAATTATCTTTTTCCTAATTCTTGGACCAAAATACCTTTCATCATCATCCTTCTCCTCACCCTCCCCACTCCCATCGCCTCCACCACATCCACTGCCACTAAATTAAACGCTTGTTTTCTTTTTTGCTTATTTATTCATCCAATTTCTTTCTTCCATTAAAGAAGCCCGAATTGAAATCACGATTTCACACTTGTGCCATCTCATAGATTCAATTGCAAAATAAACACAAATGCAAGAGTTATGTGACATTTTTGGAAATTCAAGGAAGACCCCTCACTACTAACTCCTTTCTGACCACAGACCTTTTCCCACTACTCGCCTTCCACTTCTCGATGGGCTATTGTTCTCTGCACCAGCAGGCTCCCCAACCTCATCAGTTCTTGGTGTTCCGAACCCTCCCCGAGCAAGACTCGACCCGATTGTTGTCACTACTGGTTGCCTCTGAGCGGATCTAAAGACCTTGGAGTCAAGATCGTCGTCTAAGAGTACGTCGTAGATTAAAGCTCGCCGGCGTACAAATAGAGAAGCGACGTCGACGGTAGTGAAACGACGATCTCTTATTTCTGGCATGGCTGAAATGGAAGCAAAAACAAATAGCAGAATAATAACTGTGTGCGTGTGTGTGCGTGTGTGTGCGTGTGTGTGTGTGTGTGCGCGTGTGTGCGTGTGTGTGTGTGTGTGTGTGTGTGTGTGTGTGGTTGTGGTCAAGAGAGGGAGAAATAGAAAAAAAGGTTTTTTTATTTTAATTTTTGTTTAAGAATAAAATTGTTTAAATTTTTTTTTTGTTAAAGGATGATTTTTAAACGATTTCTAACGTTGAGGATGAAATTAATAAGAAAAAAAGTTGGGAACGATTTTATTTTGACCAAAGACGTTAAGGACAAAAAAAGTACTTAACCTTACTATTTACTATCCTTAAACTCTTGTAACAACTAACAGTCGTATAGAATAACAGGGAAGATATATTAGGTATTAATATAAGATTAATCCTTCAAATACTCTCTTGATTAAAAGACAAACCTTATCAGTTCACATTTTTAAATAATCATATATAAATATATAATTTTACGAAAAAATATATATTAATTAAGCTTCTCTTGAATCTAAGATGTTTTGAGATTGCCTAAAAAATAAAAGTGTTATACTGTTCTATTTAATTTTTCATTTCTGCTACTAACACATATTAACTAGAATAATATTACACAGAAAAGAATTAGTTAATACATATAAAATAAAATTAATAGTCACCAAAAAAATATAAAAAAAATTAAACCATTTTTGAAAGCTTTTAGCCGATTATTTTAATAATGGATGTGGCAGTGTGGTCATATTAGCACTAGGCCACTAGCAGACATTTTCGTAGGCTTTTTTTAAATAAATATTCAAAATTCATTAATTTCCAAAATGTGCACAGTTGAAAAGTAGGACAGAAATACGCAATGTCATCCCAGGGAAGCTGCCCGCGAAATGGAAATCACCTTCAACTCTGCCCAGGAGCCTGCGAAATGGACAAAGTACAGGTGTACATGCATGTTGTTTCTAGCTCCCGCGAAATGGACGGTCCAACACTGGTGTACTACATGCGAAATGGTCCAAAATGCGTGTACCGCATGTGAAATGGGAGCAGCGCTACACTATATAAATGCAATGGTGCATTCGAGCCATCTACAGAACATATACTTTGCCGCTTCATTTTCTTCTACTTTCTCTTTATCAACACCCTCAGCCTTCTCTTTTAGGTTCATGTTATAGATAGATAACATATACTGCAACTGAAAATATTTATGTGATCGTATATCCAAATGGGGAAACCTCTCATACATCTAAGGGTATTATTTTGTATGTGGCGATCCACTTTGGATCTTGATTCTGCCGCAAACATCGTTGCATCAACTTAAAAACTTGATTCTGATGAATACCAGTATGGTTGGAAAAAAGGAAATAATTAAGTTGGCTTACAGGATGCCAGTTGCATTAGCCAATTCGTTTGCCTATTAGAAGATGCAGATTAAATCTGATCAGCATATTTTGATGATGTTCTCTTATCATTGTAGCATTGAAAGCATCTATTTCATGGAACTCTGTGTTCATCTTCAAGATGTTGGTGGTAGCTCCTCCAGTTCGAATAATGTGGAAGAAATTTGGAATTTCGTATTCAATGGCGCAATAACCGTCCAACAAAATAGTAAGGCTTATAGTCCTACTTTTAATGCCTTTGTCACACCAGATCAAAATACAGAAAACCATCAGGTACGTCCCTCTCCTTCCGCTCTTACTGCATCCCCAAAAGGCATCGCTGATTGTTCGATCGATTCGTCTAATGAAGAAGAGATTGCTGACGACATTGTAAATCACGATAGCAGTGAAAATACAGAAGTTGTCCCTGAAATCCAACCGCTTTATAGCGAAAGGGTTCTCCCACTACTTGTGCCACGAGTAGGTAGCATGCCACTAGGTGGCGTTTCTAGCGGCACTCCAGGAAACTTTTTGTCTTTAAATCTTAGAGCAATGAACCCAACTATAGTTGAGGACAGACTGAGCAACTATGCTCTGTCCGGTGAAATGGAGCTTGAGATTGGGTTGAAGTTTGTCAACAGAGAGATAGCGATGTTTGCTGTTAAGAACTACAACATTCGTAGAAGTGCGAAATTCAAGATTGTAGAGTTCGATCAATCTAGGTATGTATGTCAATGCAAGCAGTTTGGAGACCAATGCCATTAGATGATAAAGGTTGCAAAGACCATATCTTCGAGATTTTGGAAAATCTGAAAATACCAAGGGCCGCACAGTTGTCTGGAAAATTCAATGTCGCAAGATCATGCCCAACTTGATAGTAGTGTCCTATGCCAACATACATTCCCCATGGTTCATGTTGACACGATGATTGGTATAAAGGAGTTGCAGGGTCAGTAGAGTCAGCTTATGGGTACAAAGTTTCGTACAAAAAGGTTTGGCATACAAAGCATAAAGCAATTGCAAAAATTCATGGAGATCGGGATGACTCATACAATCAACTCTGGAAGTATTCAATGCTTTGCAAACTTTCGTTCCAAGTATATAAAACATGTTAATTTATTTGCTTTTGTTATTCTTGGTAACTGGAATCCTTTCTCCTTTATTATTAAATGAACATACCCATCTCAGGAACAATCGTTAACCTACAAACTAGGTTGTACTACGTTGGCAACATGTTGGATTGTGATAGTGTTGTGTTTCATAAGGTATTTTTGTAATTCTATTGTGTGTTGAAGCATTCAAACACTGCAATCCTTTAGTATCAATCGACAGAACACACTTGTATGGTAAGTACATAGGCACCCTATTGATGGCAATAGCACAAAACGGGAATAACAACATTCTGCCGATCGTTTGTCATTGTCAAGAGAGAGAATACGGATTTGTGGTTCTTTTTTCTTACTAACCTAAGGAGGCACACAGCTACTTAACCAGAGATTCTGCTGATTTTCTATAGGCATGCTGCAATAAAGGCAGCATTGGAGCGAGATGGGTCTAGGTGGGAACATAATGTTTATTGGATGAGATGTATTGCTTCTAACTTTGTAGCAAATTTCAAGAGTAAGAAGGATAAAAAAACACCCGTTAAACACTGCATACTCAAAGACGCAAGAGCAAGCACAATATTACCTTGAGTTAATCAGTAGCGAGGATCCAACCACGTCTCCGGAAATGATGGCGTGAATCTGAGGGTTAGAGCCTCCTAAGTGGTTACAGCACCGTGATGAGGGCTGCATATATGGTCATATGACCACTAATCTTTCTGAGTGTATCAACTCCGTTCTCAGGGGAACTCATCACCTCTCGGTGTGTGCAATTGTAAAGTCTACCTACCATCGTCTTAATGCATTGTTTATGAACAAAGGTCATTAGACACAAGCCCAGATCGGATGCGGGCAAGTATTTTCGCAATTCCGGCAAAAAGCGATTCATGCGAATCGGAAGGGGATTCCACAAATACTTGTGACATCGTACAACAGAGCTAGGTCAATCTTCACAGTCGATGAGAGAAGCATAATAGAATCCTGCACGTTGTAAATAAGACTTAAGTCTCTGCCACTCAATCTTCATGTTTGGATAAGACGGATCTAACGAAAAAAGTCAACCAATGTACTATGTGAACTTAGAAGATGTATTGGCTGAAAAATCAAACCAGTAAAAAAATTTAAAATCATTTTCACAAAATTAAAGAATAAAAATAATAACAAACACAATAACAAAAATAAAAATACGGTAAAAATAACACACACAAAAATTATCAATATAAAATAATAGAAACAAAAAAGATGAATAATATTAGTGTAAACATCGACAATGGCCAAAATAATATTAACAAACATTTCTCCCATAAAAATAAAAATGATAATTAAAAAAAATATAAACTCTTAATTAATAAGAATTTTAATTTTTAAATATTAAAAAACTAACCTCAAATAAATGTGTAGAACTATGATGCATGGACACGGACACGGGACACGACACAGGACAGGCAAATTTTAAAATTTTAAAAGACACGGGGACACGACATATATATTAATATGATGTATTTTTTAAATAAATTACAATGATATTTTAATTATTTTATATTAAAGTATAAAATAAAATTTTAACTGTTTTTAATGTCTTTTTTTAATTATATAAAGTATTTAAAATATTTTTTATTTTAATAAATATTAATATATATTATTTCTAAATTCATTTCAAGAATACATGCTAAGAATAAAGTTAGACACGCTGACACGTGATGGTATTTAAGTGTGTCTAAGTATGTCCGTAGAAAAAGATATTATTTTTTATTAAGACACGGCAAACACACGTGTTAGACAAATGTCAAAATATATTTAAACGCAGACACGACCCAGCAAAGTATCCATATTTCGTAGACGTCGAAATATGAAACTGATCCACGCGATTAAGATTTTCTATAACATTGATCCCACTAGTCTGGTTAAATTTGTTTTCACCACAACGTTATAGTTTTTTTTTTTTTCCTTCTCTCGCCCACCGTTTCATTGTGTGAAGAAGGAAGTTGTGTCAAAAAATTGGTCCCCTCCCTTTTTTATATTGAAGCAACGCTGCCTCCTCCAACCCTTGCCTCCTTCAGCGACCTTGTAAGGGGACTGCGATGCAATGGGAATCGCATCCTCGATTGCTGAGCCCCATTTCATGGGTGGCACCGTTGACAAGGCCAATTCGCAGTCGCCGCCATTGGGTTGGCCCCTTTCGCGGATGCCCCCATGGAGGTGCTCCAATTCGCTGGTGCCGCCCCTGGTTTGCTCCATTTTGCATGCGCCTTGACGAGGATTGGACATGCCCGGCTCCAGCTCGCAGTCGCTAGCTCCTGCTCTGACACGTCAGCCTCCATTTTGTGGGTGCCTAGGCAGAGTTTTGAAGGTGATTTCCACTTCGCGGGCGGCTCCCTTGGGTTGGCATTGTGTATTTCTGCCCTACTTTTCAACCGTGAGCATTTTGAGAATTAATGAATTTTGAATATTTATTTAAATAAAAAGAGACCATTTTCGCCCTTCTTTTTGGCAGAGAAGTGTTCAAAAAAGTGAAAAACTAAGTGAATACCAGTCAACCCGTTACTCATGACTACTTGACTAGGCCTGTTCACAACAAAACACCAATCACCATGTGAGATGCTTCAGTCTCCCGAGAAAGAAATAAAGAAATCTTTTCAGTTGTCCATTCATTCAAAGGAAGCAATGTAATTCCACATTTTCACATCCAAATAGAAGTTCGATAGATTGTAAAGGAATTCAAAACTGACACGCTGACTAGCAAGAGCCAAGTACCAATTTGTCAGCATATGAGTAAAGTGGAATTATGGTCCCACAAGATAATAGAAGTTCATTACCAATCACAGAAAGCCATACTTCCTAATGATAGGAAAGGAGAATTCACAAATTCAATTTGATATTACCACCTTATCGAATATTCACTCAATTGAATGAAGGAGCAGTAGCACATAACGATAATTTATCAAGTATCAACGCATGCTTCCAATCTACTTTATGTAGGTTGTTGCATACTAGTACTCTATTTTTTACCCAGCTCAAATCTTGGACTTATTTTCGAGGGCCTCATTAATGATACTGATGACTTGTGTACTTTTTTGCTGTCATGTTCAGCACAATTGTTAACCATGTCTAACATAATAGATAATCCCATCCAAGTCAGTCCCAGCAGCGGCAAGAGCACATTTTCGAGCATATTTGCCAGAGATTTCTCGGAGCACGATGAACATGACACTTAACTGGCAACAAATCAAGTAGCACAGAGCTGTTACAATTAACAAGCAGTGCTCCAATAGATATCCTGAACAATAAATGCGCACAGAAGCTCAGAAACTGCTACCAGGCTTCCTAAAGACAAGTAAACAATTATACATGTAGTAACTTACACACGGGCCTATGAGTACACTGTAAAAAGGAGACAATATTTGAACTGTCGTATAACTCCTATTTAGAGTCCTTAAAAGACAAAAGGGCTCCACCGGCCACTGCAAATATAGAAAAAGTGGGAGCAGGGAAGGGATAGCAACTGTTTGACCTTGGAACATAAGGTGGTGGGTTTGGACCATAAAACTCTGCTGAAAGGGATAAGAATTTGCTTTTTACCATATGTTTGGTATCAGTGATTACAAGAGAAGGAAGAGATGCAACAATGAGCTGGGTGTTGAGGTGGAATTATCCCACTTCCGTAGAAACCATAAGCCATTCTACTATGTTGGAATAAATCTCTGATAAGGTTGTCCCACTATCCACTATACTACTATAGCAGTTTTGGTATAGGCCACTAACAACTATGAGTTATCTAGTAAATAACGTTTGGAAAGCTTTGCTTTATGTGCCAACAATCAACAAGTCAAAAAAGAAGTATTATAAGCTTAAACCTCCATGTGCTAGTCTGTAAGGCCACCAATGGGTGGTTCACAACAGAGATTTTTCATTTTTTTCCCTTCAGACTTCTATGCTGGTGAATACCGGAGTCGAATGAGGGAATGTCATATCAATTGGTTAGGAGCCAAAGAGGAACCCACAGGAAGAAGAAAAATCACGCTGGATAACAGTCACTAATGCTGTGACAACATGGGGCAAGGAAACAAGATGGGAACTTGATACCAGTATAGTAACATGACCAGGTACCAAAGGATGATACTACTTTGACACCATATTGAAGCAAAGGGTGTTTGAGAGTGACTGTTTGCTCTAGCTACAAATCAATAAGGAATATTATGGTTTTATTCAACATCAACTGTGAGAGTAGTAGAACTAAAACAAGTCAACAACAAAGACTTGTTCAACTAAGTGGGATTGACTCCATGGCTTAGATGACAAGCAAAATATTGACATAGTTTCAGACATCAGAAGGCTCATAAAATACCTAAGAAGGTGTAAGGTGTTTGTGAGTTAAGAATATGGAGGAAAAGGGAGAGTGTTGGATTATACTACATGCTTTCTCTTCCCCTCTTTGTCCCTCCAAAACTCAACTCACAAACAATTCCCAAGAATTCCTACTATTATAACAGCAAGCAAACTACAGAAGCATAACGTTGATCATTGGAAACAAATTTCTGGACATCCGAATTAGACATAAAAGAATAATACAATATGAAATGAACATAAGTAAATATGAAATATATTTGGAGACTGCAGTCTCTTATTTAAGTACAAGAAAAGTATCAAAAAATGGCAAAAATATAAGGAAATGCTATTCAATCCATTAAAAACCTCTACCAACTCTAACAACAAAAAATGTTGGGCAAATTTTACATTTAAACTAGAGTTACCTTCATCAGGCTACTACTCCAAAGTTTTGCAACTTTTCACAGTGAGGAGTAGGCAGATTCCTATTCCAACTCCGCCTCTGAATCTCAATCTGACAATAACGCCGAAGCATATTCTTATAATCTTTTATAACATTGTCCTCAATGGTAGTGCGAGCAGCACTCCCCTGTGGATAGTTACGATCAAAAGCTTGAGACTTTACGAAATATTGAATCCCATAATTCTCTATGGTCTTGGGAAACTGGTATGAGTAATTCTTGTACAGAGAATACTCAGGTTCAGAGAATGGCAGGTAAGCAAGCAGCAAAATGATCAAGAACGGCAACAACTGAACAAGGAGCATAATATTAAGCCCCGTTCCACCTGCAACACCCTGAAAACCATGTCTTTGATAATGATGATCATGGGTGGTTGCCCTTGTTCTGTAAACATGTTGCCTCCCAAACACATCAGATTGTCCAAAAAATGCCCTGAATATCTCGTCCGGATCGAAATCATCCTCGAAGAAATCCCGGCTTGCTGCCGTTCTCCTCCTCCGGCGCGGAACGCTGTACTGCTGATTGTACTCGAATTCATCCACCAATCCAGTCTGATCATACTGCCTTCTAGAACTATCATCACTCAAGCATTTAAATGCTTTTGAGACCTTCTTAAAGGCCTCTTCGGAACCTGGTGCCTTGTTCTTATCCGGATGAACCTTCAAGGAAAGTTTCCTATAAGCCTTTCTAATCTCTTCAACCGAACAACTCTTCTCAACTCCCAAGATCGCATAGTAATCACTCTTCAATTTAATTTCCCTAATCAACTTCACATTCTCCTCCGTGTAATTCCTCTCCTCGTTCAAACCCTCGTCATCAGTTTTCGATATACCGTTCGGTTTGCTCTTAACGCGATTTTCGTTACCTTTATGTTCTGAAGAAGAAGAAGACGCAGAGGACTGAGAATCGAGGCACTCGCACATGTTCAGCAAATCATCGACGGGGAGGTTATGGTTGAGCCGCTGAGCGATTCCGATGAATTTGAGGGCGCGGGATTTGTTGCCGGCTGCGATCGCTTCCTCAGCTATTCGAAGGCAGCGCAGCGCCTCATCCTTGTTGCCGTCCATGGCGGAGGCGGCGACGACTGAATCAGCGCCGAGTTCGCTCGGTACCTGATTAAGCTAACGCACTAACTCGAAATTTCAAAATTCAGAAACCTAATCAGAGTAGTAAAAAGAAAAAAAAGTTGAACTTATGAAGTATGAATAGAGGGAATTGAGGAAAATGATTGAAATTAGGGTTTGGTAAATGGATTATTAGGAGAGAAAAAGAGAATTTAGTTTACCTGAGAAGTAAGAGTGTAAGACAGCTACAGCAACAACACAAGAAGAATTGTCAAGATATGAGGATACTCTTCTGTTGCATTAATAGTTTACTATTTCAGTAAGAGTAATTAAAATGTTTAAAATAATTTTGTTATAAAGTTAGATGAAGAGGGTAAATAACTTTTTGATTTTTTTATCTGCAGATATTTAAGTTTTTAGAGTTTAAAAATATATTTAAGTTTTTAAGGTAGCATTTGTTTTGAGATATTGAGATGACTAAAATTTAGTATCATGTTTATTGGTTCAGAGACGGGTACTAAAATTTCTGTCTCTATCCCTAAAATTTCAGTATTTCAGTACCTCCAAAAAGTAGGGACATAACTAAAATTTTTAGAAATAGAGACCGAAATTTTAATAACATTTTATACCTAAAATATCCTCATTTTAATTAATTAATTTCAATTTTGTCCTTTGTACAAATTAAATAGAGTTTCATTCTTGTTTCAATTTCTGTCTCTCACTTTGCACCAAATAGAATACTGTCTTTTAGTCTTTGTCTTTCAGTCTCAGTCTTTCTGTCTCTGTCTCTCCAACCGAAATATCAATCTTTCATGTTCACTTGGGTCCGTCAGACCTAACAGATAAATCAAGCGTGATTCTAATTGTATTGACCTGGTCATTACGAATGCACATGTGGGAGAATTTTTAAAATGCGACAAATTAAACTTAAAAACTGATATGTCTAGATTTTAAAGAAGTCGGGCACTTAAATATATTTTTGAATTTTTAAGAACATAAATATGTGCAAACTAAAAGTTAGGGATAGAATTGTCATTTTCTCAAAAACACATATCCTAAAAACACATTTTAAAAATTCTAAACAAAATTATTTTATTAAAAATTATTGAAAAATAAATATTTTTATATTTCTAATATTAAATACATAAAAATTTTAAAAATTTTATTATTACTCTTTTAAAATATATTTTTAAAATATAAAATAGTTAAATTCTTATTAAAAATACTACATATTAAAACTCAATTATCTAATCAATCATAGCATATTTTTCCATAGTTATACAAATTTAATTTTTATATGTATTTTTATATCAATAAAAATAACCCCTTTTTACATTTAACTTAAAAATTTATTCAAAACATATAGATATTGTTTTATTTATTTTTAGTTATGTTAATTAACTTTTGCCGTAAAAAATCATATTCATATTTGAAATAGTTTGCTGAATTAAAAGTTATCACACCATAATTTAATTCTTCAAATAATATGATTTTTATTATTTTAATAACTTCAAATTCAAAATTTATTATATTAATCTCTAAAATCCAATTTCAAGCATCATATTAGTTTTTAAATTTTTTTTCACATTGAGTCAACAAACAGAATGCAAAATTAATTCTAATTTATTGTACTAGACACAGAATTAAATGATATTATTTCGTTTTAACGCTTAAATAAAGTAAAAATGATATCGTTTTTAGATAATGAAAAGAGGTAAAATAATTTGCACGCTAAAACAAAACAATACTATTTAACCTTGTATTTAGGGGGAATTGGACCCTCTCCAGTTGAAAAAAAACTAGATACTGTCTAGTATATAATCTAACCATTCATTACTTTTTCTTTTCTATTTAATTTTTGTCCCACTTAAAGAATTAAAGGTAAAAGATCACACTTTATTCTCGTATTTTTTTCACTGAAGAGGATCCATTTTCATAGGGTGGTAAGTCAAAGTTAGTACAGTACTTTATTTGTTGACTTAATATTAAAAAAATTTAAAAATTAATAGTGTCCAAAATTAAATTTTAAAATCAGTATAATAAATTTAAATTTAAAGAACTAAAATGATTAGGGTTGACAATATATTCCCTACCTGCGGGTACCCAACCCGGATCAACCCGTTCGGGTAGGGTTGTCTATCCTATCTACTGCGGGTAGGGTAGGATAGGGTACAAATTTGCATACAGGTAGAGTAGAGTACGGGTTTAGGGTATACCTTACTCTACCCTACCCGCATTCTTAATATATTATATAATATATATGTAAAAATTATAATAGTGAGTCTTGTACTCACAATCTTCTTCTTATGTTAAATTTCTTTAAGATTTTATTGTTTTTAATTTTAATTTGAACTTTGTTTTTTATTTTTTATTTTATTAATATATATAAAATTTGGAATAGTTAAATTTTATTTATTTGATTTTTTTTTTTTTTTGTTTCTGCAGATAGGGTCGGGTAGGATTAGAGTTGAGAGATTCTCAACCCACGGGTAAAGTAGGGTAGAGTTTTAAGAAAATTTTTAACCCACAGATAGAATTAGAATAAAATTTAAACTCTACTCTATCATACCCATTACCAGCCCTAAAAATGATAAACCTAAAATGATAAACCTTATGAATTCGAAGGACTAGTTAGTGAATCTAGACAGAATTGTAAATTAAAATGTACTTTTTCAATTAGTTAGGGTAGTACGATGTGCTTCTATGTTTACATGTATTGCCTTGGTTTATTTTGAATTTCTGTATTGTAAAACATTCATTATTTATTTCCCATGTTAAGAATTGAGACATTTTAGTGAAGTTTTAATTTAGAGTAATTATTCACCATTTAAATTTAAATTAAATATAAAAATAGATAAATATAAAAGTAATATATTTATTATATAAACCGAATTAAGTGCAAAATATAATAAAATTAATTAAAAATATAAATAAGTTGAATTTATAATTTGACATTTGTCTAATACTTCTCAAAAAATATATATATATAATCATTGCTAATGCCTTTCTACATTTATATTATCTCTCATTTTCTAACTATGCTAGTTGTACAAAAAAAAATCAGTTGTTGAATTAATTATTTGTATATAATATATATAAAAATATAAAATACGTATTAAAATTAAATTAAACAACCTCTATATTTAAATAAAAATGATTGATTTAATGATTAATTTTTGGCATGTGCCTAACATTTTGGATTTTTTTTTCCAGTCCTTGAACACACTTCTAAATTCAAGGAGGTTTCTTCAAGAGCTTACTAATAGGCTACACAAGTGAAAGATAGCAAATTACCAATGAACAAATCCGTTGTCACATGCCCTTATATATTTACATAACTTGAAAGGAACAACGTGCAACAGAATACCTTAAAAGATTTGTTCATCAGGCTTCAATCCACCTAACTATAGCAAGCAGATCTAGGATTCTAGTAAAATACCTTGTCTTGTGATGTGATGTTAGCTTTCATCGTCAGAATCAAAACAGTGTCTTTTCTTCAGAGATTGTAGATCATCCATCCGCTGCTTATTGTGACTAGCATTGATTACACCAGTACAAGACCTGACTTTAGGAACATTCAAAGAACTTAACGGTGGTGTCCCTGTACCTCTATTAATTTCCCTCAGCACAGAACGTGCTGTAGCCGCAGCCGCTGCATCTGCCATTGCTGAAGCAACTTTTGAACCACTTGGAAACTTGCCGTCTTGTCCTTGCGCCTTGGCCGGATTCTCAGCACCCTCAGGTGATTGATTTGCACCTGTATTCGGCCTGGTTGACGCTGCTGCCTCAGCAACTGTTGCTTTGGCTCTTGCTGCCTCATATTTATGCATGTCATAAACAAGCTCTTTCTGCAGCTGCTTATCAGCAACCAATATGTCATCAATCTCATTCTTGTAGTCCTTGAGAAGGATTCGGAGGCACTCCATGAGAGACCCTACGAGGGGACTGTTCTTGCTTTCCAATAATCGTTTCAACTCTATGAAGATTGGGACTGTGTTTTGGATAAGACCCTTCTTCACCGCCTGAGTTATAGCCTTTCCTCTAGCTGCAGCTCCACTTTCTCCCCCTTCTTCCTCTATATCTGCTGACTCGGATGATGAAGCGCGAGACGATGGAATCCGAATCTCCTTGCAGCAAAGAATTCGAAAGGCATCCTGAACACAACTATTGTTAGAATTTTGAACAAAATTGAATAGGAAACTAGACAAATTCACAAAACAGTAAAAATGATGGAAAAAGAAAACAGGATTGTTATACTGAAAAGAATCACTTGCATTGTTCTTCCATTGCCAATAGCATACATATACTGATACAAGTATATAACTTGATTAGCATTGCCTGTAACCTAGTGCAGAATAATACCTGTAGAACAGACTGTCCAGTTGCATCTTCTATGTTGAGCATACCATCCGAAGCAGCAGCCAGAATTTCTGCACATAACTTGGCAAAAGTTGCTAGAAGATGCTCAGGAGCCATTTGTTTCAGTAAACAAACATAAATGTGCATTCTTTTAGACCTTGACTGTTCATCATTACCCCTGAAAAGAACCCCAGAGACTCGGCATGAAACAACGCTTCAACTAAATACTAGTGGCTATAACTCATAAAAATTGCTAATTAAGGATCTCTTTACCTAATGGAAAAACTTTGGCTTTCCCTTCGTGATACTTGGGACTCGCGATGTCCATGATGGGCATGGCAGTCATTCAGAACAAAAACAGCCTCAACAAAACTATTGTATGCTAGAAGAGGACTCTTTACTGATGATAGAAACACAATAGTCAGTTTAACAAAGAAGATACAAATTAATTTACATAACTGCAAGTATAACCATAAGCCTCAAACCTTTCAAAATATTTCCAAAGAGAAATTCTGCTAACCGCCTAATCTTTTCTGATTCATCAACAAGTGATAAAAGGAACCGAAGAAATAGCACTCCTCTCCACTTCACATAGTCTCTCTAGTAAAAGGAAAATATATTTTAGCATTCTTTTCTATTCAATTTTTCTCTTCTTTTGTATGATTATAACCAGTTAACCAAAATAACTCATATATGGTGGGAAATAGAGACAAATCACAGAAACAAGGAAACAAACAATACCTGCAATAATCTGGAGAGCAATAGAAAGGTTTGCCTTCTCACAAGTTCACAGGGATCCAAGAGACACCTGGTGATCTTTGTTATATAACTGATAACTTCCACGAAAAAGATGTTAGAATACAAAGAGTGACATTGTTCAATTTATGCATTCTGCATTAAGTGAATGCTGGACTATGGCATAATGGCTTATCCCTGGCACAAAATAGAAATTACTCATCTGTTTACAATGTGCCATTGTTTTATTTATTTGCATAAGAATGCCAGATAATTTCATCCACACTATTATACATTTTAAACTAAAATTTAAATTCACTTAATGCAGTATCTATTTGCAAGCTTACCTGTCAACGAGAGCAGTGTACCGAACACAAAAATCTGCCATCATCACCACAATGTTATTGCGAAGAGCTGCAGATTCACTCTTTTCAAGCTCCTGTGCAAGTATTACATTTCAATCAGGAAGCAAGTCAACATATTGCAGAACTAAGTCATAAACAAAATCATAGGACCAACCTGTATAAACAGTGGAATATAATTCTTTGCAAGCTTCTCATCAGCAAGGCAAAGCTTGCCCATGGTTAACCACCCTTGAATATAGAAAGAAGGAGCTTCTTGTGGTAGAAAAGTTGCAGGACCCGGTAGATTATTTATCTTGGGACCAGAACTCCCCGAAGTGATGATAGTATGTAATATTGGAACTATGGTGCTCGTATCAGCAGTAGGGCAAACAATTACTGCAGATCCAATTGTATAAATCGCTGTAGTTGCTTTCGTCAATGATTTGGATGTTGCTATTGACCTTCTTTTTCTAGAGCAACTTCTAGGTGGAGTGAAAAAGTTATTTTCTGCATTTTGCTTTGAATTCCCTGAAATGAACTTCTCTATTATTTTAGAAGCTCTGGAAAGTACTTGATGTACCCATTTCAAGACTAATGTGTCTGCCTCCGTGACATTCGAAGCTTTTCGCTTGCACAACGTTTTAAGAGCCTTCACATGAGCATCAACCTATCAAGCAAAAGCATCAACTCAATATGTTACATTTTAGAACTTAGAGGTGAATGTATCAATGTTTTTGTCCGCTTATCATTCTGTTTGACAGCTATCGTACCCAATTTAACTTGTCCATGTTGATTTCTGTGCAGATTTGATTATTTATCCTGTTTATCAATTAACTTTTTTGTTTCATGAAAAGTTATGTAAAACTTAGAGGGTGGCATATACATAGCTTAAAACACCAGATAGAGGTGTTAATTTTAAGGCAACACTCAGTAAAGATCATCAGAAATCAGGATCAGAGACAGATGTAATCAACAATATTTAATATGTCAAAAAATTGCAAAACATGGTGCAGAAGATATTAATCGAGGAAAAAACATACCAAGAAAGTGAACAGTGAACTTCTAATTCCATTTGGACAAGTATATTACATTATGTTCATCACTAAATGTATAGTATCACACATTCATACCATTCATATGGCCATTCAAGGAGAGAGGGAAAAAAATTATTCATGTTAAGTCAATAATGAACTTTATTTTGTTAAAAAAATAAAAAATGATTACCTCTGTTGAATGCATATTGAATTCTTCAACTCTTTTGAGCAAGTTATGAGCTAAATTAGCCGCAGGTTCAGGAGGGAGCTCCACAGATACATTAGAGATTGTTTGTAAGAGGAAAACTCGATCACTAGCCCAGGCAACAGCATCACATTCTATGCTTTCTTCGTTTTCAAATGCCTCTACTTGTTTAAACGGGCTTCTAAACTCACCTTCAACTTCATGTTTGTCAAGAAGCTGCCAATGATGATGAAGAAACTCCCAGTCCACTGCTTTTGGAAGGAATGCAGACACCTCAGATAAAAGAAACCAAGCACCAGGTGGTGCTGTCCATTTTTCTATTGGCAAGGAATGGCTCAGCCAGATAGACTCAGATGTCCTGATTATATTCTGAAGTGCAATAACAATTTTGTGATTCAACCGTTTCTTTTTGCCCAGGTTTGTGCAAATCTTTTTCACCCAAGGGCTCACCTCACCATTGCAAATCTCCCTCAGAAGATACAGAACTCCTTTAGGAAAGAGCATCTCCAACACTTTGTTGAAACTTTTCTCTTTATTTTTTCTGGCTGACATGGTTTCACTATGTGATGAAGTTGCAGATGCAGCTTTACATATCCGGTCCAGAACAAGTTCTTGAAACATATTCTCACATTCTTCTTGGATGCTAGTTTCATTGTCAGTAATTAGACGTGGAACTGAATGTAGCCATTCAATGATTACTGTTTCTGCTGCGAATGTTCTAAATGCCTACATACAGTCAATGTATACTTCATCTCAGATTTTCAGGCTTAAATGTTCTCTTCTTTTACACACTAAACTCTCCAACTCATCGTAGGATGAATCGGATGAACTCGGGCAAGCTATACAAATATGCATACCTATAGTATACATCTAACAATTTGACATTTAAGCACACTATGCTAACACAATAGGGCATCATTTATCATTAGGAACTTCATGCAAAAAACCGTGAGTAACATTGATTCTTAATCTTGTGTAACAAATATTTCACAATGGAACGACATTCCTACGGCCTCCACATATGCCATTGTGATTGTGACTTGTATGTATCTACTTAGCCAACAGACACAACTAATTAGCCATGAAAGCATCATATAAAAGCTTCCTGACAGAAGGGCAATATGCAAAAGAAAACATCGTTTCTTTTCTCATCCACTGTTATCAATTTTTTTCCTTTCACTCTCTCAACAAGCTTTGCCTGATTCTCTCAAACAGTCAAACATGGGACAAGACTTAAATATGTTATATAACCAATCAATAAGAAATAAGAAAGGACAAAAAATAAAATAAAATAAAATAAGATACAATATGTTACATGAGAAGATCCACTTTGAATCCTCCTAACTACCAAAAATGATAAATATAGTTTACCTTTTAAAATTCAAGACATTGAAAGTATGTACCTTTTTAATTGGTCAAACATATTACAACAAGCATAAAAAAGTACCTCAGAAAGAGCTGTAGTTGCTGCTTTCCTCATGCTAATAAGGGGATCAGAACAAGCCAACCCCATTGTCTTGAGTACCACCTCATCTATTGTGCCACCAAGAAGCGCAGTCAAGTTAGTAACAAGATGAAGTGCAGCCCTCCTAACAGCTGCCTTGTCATCCATACACCTTTGCCTAAGCATATTATTCATTTCAACACCGTCATTGCCATCACCAAACCCCATAAACCTCTTCAGCACCACACTACTCCTATCACTCCTTGATAAGAGCTTCACCAGCTGAGCTAAGTTTGCCAAAGCCCTCCCCCGAATTGCAGCAATAACATCCGAACATCGTTTCACCAATGCCTCCAAGCACCATATCCCCCAGGGATCATCACCACCATCCTCTTCTGAATCCAAACCCAACGGATCCTTCAATGACATTACAAGGCTATGAACAAGATCAACTGCTAAGAGCCTGAGGTTTGATTTCCCCCGACACATTGAAACCACGTACTTCACAAACGAAACTTGATCTTCAAACTCCATCACACGCACAATCTCTGTTATTGATTCCACTGCCAACGCTCGCGGTTCAGCCTTCTCCGGTGCCTTATTAACCAAATACCTTGGGAAATTAACCATTGCCTTCTTCACCCCATCGTTCTCCTTCGCCACTTTCATCATCTCCGTCTTAACAAAATCAAGTGCGAAGGTTCTTGCTTGCGATTTGTGCATGAAAACAAGCAGAGAAAGGGACCTAAGCACCTCAGAAGCGCTGCTCGAAGATTCTCCATGCTCAGGTTTCAGAACCTTCCTGAGAACACGGGAACAGAGTGTCAACAATTTACCATACTGCCCTCCGTTCTCGCAAAGTTCCACTGCCGTCACAGGAATCTCGCTAATCGACTGAACCAGAGACCTAAGACTCTCCGGGAACCGATCCAAGTGAATCAGATCCATAACCGAAGCCAGCTTCTCCAGCACGACGAGTAAAGCCTTAACATCCACTGAACTGCTTCCTCCATTTTCTTGATTCTCTTCCTCTTCATCCATGCCAGCATCGTCTTGGGACGGGTTTTTCCTGGAAGCCTTACCGGCACGGCGGCGCTTGCGATTTTTGGAAGAATTGGGCTGGGTGAAGGCTGGGGAGGCTTTGAGGGAGCGGCGGAGGGAGCGGAGGAGGGAGAGGAAGGAGAGAGGGGTGAAGAGGGTGAAGACGGGGGCGTTAGGAGAGAGGAGGAGGGAGAGGAAGGCGTTGGAGGCCAGGAGGGAGTGGTTTGGGTTTGGGGAGGAGTCCATGGCGGCGGAGAGAGGGGGGACGAGGGAGGAAGGGGAGAGGGACTTGGCGGATAGCTCATCGTAGAGGGCGTCGATGGGAACGGTGTCGTTGGCGTCGGAGAGAAGGAAGTTAAGGTCGGCGAGGGATTGGCGGGAGAGAGGGGTTGGGTTGGCGGCGGCGGAACTGGTGGTAGAGTGGTGGCGGAGGTCGTCGAGCTCGGCGACCAAGCGGGATATGGCTTCCTCCATGGGAATGGGGATTTCAAAACTGAGACGAACCCACAACGCCTCTCTGTTCTTCTCGTTTGAATTTTCATTTCCCGCTTTGTTATTTTAAACCTTTTTTTTTCTCTTTTTCAATAGATTTGTCTGAGTTTAATTTTAATGTATCACAAACTTTAGATTTTTTTATTTAACTAAATAAATATAGTAATCTCGAAAATAATAAACGGTGAGATATTTAACTCTAAAATGGCCATATTTTAAATGCTGATCCCGTACTATGATAGGATAACGCTGAGTTACATTTTAGGTGTACTCAAAATATGTGTAAGAGCTGAAATCGGATACTGAACATTTGAGATAGACGCATAATGGAGTTAAATCTCAATTTGTCCCCTGAAATTTGGCTCGACACTCAAAATGACCTTTACAATTTCATTAGCATCAATTAGAACCCCCAAATTTTGAATTGTAGCTCCGACTTGCCCCTGCGATCATCTCCGTCACCGAAAAGCTGATCTGGCACAGTTTTATGATACGGTGGACTATACTAAAACGACGGCGTATGGCTTCGCGCCCAAACCCTATTGAAACTACGTTGTTTCACTTGTTTTGGTGGTTCAAACTCTCCCTCTTCTCAGTACGACGATCATAAGTTGCCAATCTTCTTCTTCTTCTTCTTCGTTTTTCCTGATGCGTTGCTGTGAAATCCAAAAGAGTTCCTTCGAGTCATTCTAAAAATCTATGCAAACTTGGGGGTTTTGGCAAGAGTGAAGAAACCACAAGCACAAGTTTATCCAGAGGTTAGTTACAAAACTCATTGCTACCAATGCGCTATCTTTTACTTCTTTAACTTTGGTTGCTGGTTTTTCCTATATTTTGTTAATAAACTGTTGTGGTTAATGTGCACATGCAATGTAGGACTTAGGGTTTGATGATATTTTTTTTTTAATTTGTTACAAAGTTAGTTTTGTTGATGAGTGACATATTGGTTGTTTGTGGGTCTAGGATTAATGTTGTAATGGAAAGATTTGTCAGTGGTGCTTTTGGGATGGTTTCCTATGAATGTCGTATGCATAAAAATTGTCTGAATTTATTTGAAATTTCTTTACAGATGGATGATCATATAACCATAGTATTTTACCATGGAGGTAGGTTTGTTACCAAGGAGGATGGTAATGTAGCATATGTTAGAGACAACACTGATGAGTTGGTTGGATTAGATGAAGACACAATGAATGTGTTTTCAATCAGGGACTACTACAAAGTATTAGGATATGATAACATTGTGGAATGTTGGTGGCTGGCTCCTGGAAGACCTCTAAAGACTGGGTTAAGAGCTCTGTCACATGATTCTGAGTTGTTGGAGATGTGTTTTTGGAGATGTGTTTTCATGCGAAGAATAACCAAGGAATTGTACATGTTTACTTTGAACATGGAATATCCCAACCAGAATTTGATGATGAAACCCAAATGAAGTTAAACCAGCTACATCGAAACCCAACTCATCTAAGCTCACCACTGCCAAGCCCACTACATCGAAGGGTAAACAAAGATCTTGGAGACTTTTGTCACAAATGGTTGACTATGGATTCTTATAAGGCTACATACTTGCACTCATTGAATCCAATTCCAGGCGAAGCATTATGGGAAAAATCTCAATACCTTAAGCCTCTAGCTCCTAAAGTAAAGAAAGCCAGGAACTTTGACAAAGAAGAGAAGAAAAGATACCGATGAGGAACCTTTAGCAAGATTGGCAGGGTCATGAGGTTTGTCCCTATGTCAGGCTTCATACCTCCAAGGAAGAAGTGATGAGAAGCTTTCTGTTTTGTTGTATTTAATTATGTTAAACTTGGGTTCATCTTGATGATTGTATTTTGGGATTAGTTTATGTACAAGTCAGAAACAGTAGAACTGATATAGAATGTTTAAGTTTGGATTTCAATAGCTGGTTCTATTTTGAATGATTTTAATATTTTGTTTAATGAAGACGATGATGAATTATCAGTTTAGGGATTTTGAGTCATTGTCTAGGGATTTATTTCAATCGTAGGGGCCAAATTGAGACATAAAATTCTATCTTCAGGTCATGTAACTATTAGCAATCCCACTCAGCACTTAACAGGCCACGTGTAGTCTACCGTGTCATGAAACTGTGCCAGATCAGCTTTCCAGTGATAGAGATGATCGTGGAATCAAGCCGGAGCCACAATTAAAAATTTGGGAGTTCTAATTGAGGCTAATAAAATTGTAGGGGTCATTTTGAGTCTCGAGCTAAATTTCAGGGGACAAATTGAGATTTAAGTCCGCATAATGTGAAAGGGGGTCTCAACACCCGAGATATGTACAATTTCCTAATTCCCCCCTCGGCGTCCGAGATATAATTAAGGATTTAGTTAGGATCTTAGCTCCTGGGATATGTGTATTATGGTTTAGATATCTCTGCATCCAAGATATGTTGGAGAATAAGTCTATTTATAAAGTCCATCCCAATACCTCCCGTCACACAATTCACAAACCAATCTTTTCTTTCTCTTCTTTCTATTTTATTCTGATGGAGAATAATCAATTCTTCTTTGTTGTGATTTATCCCAATGGGATAGTTAAAAATCGTAATGAATGAGTGATTTTTGAGTTTGATAAGACTATCATGTTGTGCTTGTGCATAAATCTGATTGATAGCCTGGATGGACTAAAGACCGTCATCCTGAGCAATATGGAGGGAGTAGGTACGAAGGAGGTTGGGCGAGTTACATATAGATTTCTGCACGCGCATTCAAACAGTGGATTTACCAACCAGTTATTTTGGATTAATGGGGATCAGTGTGAGGTTAATGTTCGATGTACATGCACGGCTAATGCCGCAACATATGATAGAGTTGTATGCTGCGATCCGTGACGTGGTTGTTGGTGGTGGACCGTTTCTTTTGAATCATGAAGTTGTCCCACTCGAGGCCACATCGATCCACTACGTCCAACCTCATGATAGTAATGATGAGGATGATAGTGAGGGCGATTCAACTTATGTTGTCGGGTCCGAGTCATCAAGCAATACAACTTCTGAAGATGAGTATGTGCCAGAGACTCCTGACAGTGGTGTTGGTAGGTTTCTCCTGCCACCCCCTTTGGCCATTCCTCGACTGTCTGATGTTTCTAGTCATTATCAGATGCTGCACTTGGACGCAATGCAGCCAAACGATCTTCTGAACGCCAGTGACGATGAGGATTACAACACTGATGGTTGGGTGGAATTCTGAGTTGAGCATAGGTTCAGGAACCGTAAAGCAGTTCTAATGATGGTGAAGAACTACAGTATTCGACAGAATGTGGAGTACAGAATTTTGGAGTCAGATATACTTAAATACCATTGTTGTTGCAAGCAATTTGCCAACAGTTGTCCATGGAGTCTTCGTGTGGCACTACGATAGAACTTGAATTACTGGTATATGTTACGATTTATTTTGGATGCATTAGAGTCTATTACATTAGTTTTGTATTTTTCATAATGTTGACATCTACGTGAAATTTGTAGGGAGGTGCATAGGTTCGGTGGATCACATACCTGTCTAGCATCTACCATGTCTTGGGACCATGCTCAACTGGATAGTGGTTTGATTTACAAGGTCGTGTTACCTATGATAATGACTGACCCGTCGGTGTCTATCCTAGTGTTACAAAGTACGGTTCATCAGAGTTACCATTTCAAGCCCTCGTATCGAAAGGTGTGAAAGGCAAAGCAAAAAGCGGTTGCTAAGACTTATGGCGACTGAGAAGAGTCGTACAACAGGATACATGTACTCTTATAAGCTTTGCAGGAGTGCCTCCTAGGTACGATTCACGAATGTATTGTTGTTCCTTATTCCAACTGGGACATGGTTGACGAAGAGTGGAATTAGTTTGATAAGTTTTTTGGACATTTTCTCCATATATTGAAACGTTTAAACATTGCGAGCCTTTCGTATTTGTGGACGAGACACACTTGTACAGAAAGTACGGGGGTGTGCTGTTAATTGTTGTGGCTCAAGATGGCAATAACAATATTCTTCCTATAGCTTTCTCATTAGTTGAGTTTGAGACAATAGAGTCATAGTCGTTTTTCTCTCGAATTTGAGACAACATGTTACTCCATAATATGTACGTACCTAGAAGCAAGTGGGAACCTGACGACATCGTATCCCGCCAGACTAAAACACGGGAACCTATGGTAGATCTATGAGACAAAAAGCGGCATATACCCCGCAATTTCATTCACATCACGTGATGTCGCGATGCACAATGAGTGGTACGTATGACAGAGTAGTGCAGACCCCCATGACAACTGGCTGCAACGATTGAAATCCTCCCGTAGCGACAGCCATCTCAAAGGGATAAGTGTAGTAGACTTGTCCGTGAACAGAAACCCTCCAATAAGTATCATCAAGTAGCACTGGGTATACTGACAGAGTGTATCCGAGGCTGCCCCAGCAAGAATGTGTGTAACCCTGTCCCTGAGCCAGTCATCCGCACCCCGAAAACCTGCTTTCCTCCCTCCGGTTGTGGTGGTGGCCCGGCGCCAAGTAAATCCTCAACTCACTCCCACCTGGGGTGTCTATGCCATCGCTGAAAGTCTCTGGTACAATCCCCAATGGGCTCTCCAACAGAGCACAGACCAATGTGGTAGGCAGCATCCTGGAGCGTAATTCTAGCCTCATCCCATGGAAGGAGGAACATGTGGGTCTCGGGCTTCCGCCACTCGACAAATGTAGAGATCAAGGAATTGTCAAATATAAAACTCCTCAACTCTACTGCATGTCCAAATCTAGCCTCCCTTATATAGGGCAATAGGATGGCCGGCGATAGGAGACCCAGGGTCACACGGAGTGGCAACAGTAACCGTGGTCTCTGCAATTTCTAAAACATTTACTCGTGCATATTAATTACGTCTAAACCATTAATTGTTGCTAAACATTACTAAAACTTATAAACCACCGAGATAATCTTATGTATTAAATGCAACAGATACCTATTTATTGGACTAACAGATTAAATGAGAGTTACTTGTTTTATTTATTTAACTTAACTTACAATTAGTTACCTATTTTATTTATTTAACTTAAGTAATTACAATCAATTATACAAAGTATAAAATCATACTAGGTATACCAACGAAACTAATATAGATCTTCCAACTTATTAATCACTAACAATAAAAAAAAATGTTAAACTACTAACCTCAAAGTCTAAAGCTCCAGTTACGTGCCAAGTAGCATTCAGTCTGTTGATGTCTCCTTCGTGGACATATTGTCGGGTGTCATATTTTTTGAAGAAACTCAAATTCACGCGTTTAGAAGGTCACAAAAGTGGAAGAAATGGTGGTTATGCATATAATTCTCAGATGTTGTGACTTATATATGCATGCAAGCTTTATGCTGAGACCCCATCCATGACGATTGCTCATATCTCGGGTGTTGAGACCCCCTTCACATTATGCGCCTATCTCGAATGCTCAGTATCCAATTTCAGCCCTTACATATATCCTGGTAGCACCCAGGATGTGACTTAGCGTCATCCTATCATAGCACGGAGTCACAACATCCGAGATATGGCCATTTTGGGGTTACATCCTCAGCATTCGAGATGTGTCTCAGGATGCATTTTCGTAAATACCACCGTTTATTCATTTTCGTAATTACTATATTATTTAATTTAAATAAAAAATTCCAAGTTTTACAGTCTAAAAGTTTAGATATTTAAGTAATAAACTTAAAAAAATTATTATGTGACTTTTTTTGTGACTGAAAAGAAAACAAACAACAACCAAGAAAGAAAAAACAAACAAGAAACTGCTTAAGAAAGACAGTCCCGTTGAATACTACTCTCAAACTCCTTCCAAGGGAACGGAAGCTCCACTTGGGGAGAAAGGGTCCTTATTGCAGTCTTTGTCATGATGTCTACTACTGTTTTGCATCTCTCAAGATCAACCGAAGATCAGCACACCATTTTCAAGACATGATATCTCGGATTTTCAGCACCAAAAGATCAATAAAACTAGAGCAATCCTTTAAATTATTGACAATAATAAAGGCCTCCACACAGTCTGTCTCACATATAATATCTCTTTGCCCCGAGTCCTAGGCTAAAAGAAAGCCTCTCCAAATAGCAAACAACTCTCCTTGCAGAATACTATGACTCTCAATTGTTCTCAGATAGCCTCGTTGTCACCTTCCCTTCCAATCTCTGCTAACACAGGCAAAACTAATCCGAGCAACATTGCCAGGATAGCTAGCATCACAATTAATCTTAAAGGTACTCAACGAGGGAGAAATCTAAGAGCCACTAATGGTGGAGGGAATAGACACTCATTGTAACTTAAAATATTCTGAAGTTCCTTTTCCAAGGACAAAGTCATACTAGTCACCTTGTCCGTGGTCCAAGACTCGTTGGGATGAAAGATCTCGTAATTTCTCGAACGCCAAATCCACCAGAGACCAGAAAAGAATCAAAAGGGGCATTGTTTGCTATTATGTAAGAACCAACTCATCAAATCTAATGGTTGACCAGAGATCCCTAAATCTTGCCAAACTAGCTAGACTTTTGGACAATCCCGAATGCAATGTAAAACTTATTCGTTACCTGAGAAACATAATGGACAGCTATCTGTGTGCAAAATGCCCCTCCTAAAATGAAATGCAATAGTAGGAAAAGCCTCCTGAAGACATAGCCAGGCCAAAAAATTGTTCTTTTCTGGAACATGTTGACGTCAAAGCCAAAACCAATTCCCTCTATCCTCCTAACTAAACATCTTCTTACTGAGCCACAAATAACCACTACGAGCGTCATAAACCTTTGAAGTCACACCAGTCCAACACCAACCAATCTCTAAACCAGCTTGAACATTCGGGTTGGAAGAGTTAATGTTGCTTTGCAGAGACTAATTCAGAGGAGAATAGATATTCTCAAGGTTCCACTATTCAAATGACTAAAGGTCCAAGATTCGGAGATTCGAATTAGAAATATGAACATAATCTATCTCATGACACAGTTGCCCCTCTCTGATCTTCTCCATTTAGAAAACCAAAAGTTATGTTCTAAATCCCAATGCACTAAATAAAACATTCCTTTAAGATATCCCAAACTTGACATATACTCTTTCAAACATAAGATCCCCTGCCTTGAGACCAACTGAAGCAATTATCCTTAGAAGAATAGTATTTTTCTGTCAACAGTTGAATCCAAAGCTTGTTAGGATGGTAAAAGAGTTGCCAAACTAGCTTTCCAAGAAAAACAATATTAGCACAAAAAGGATATCTAGCTAATTCTCAGACCCCTAAACTTCTTAGGGGTTACTAACACCTTCTAGTTAACTAAATTCAAACCTCTACCATCAGCTTGACCCTTTCATAGAAAGTTTCGTATCATGGATTTTATCTTATTAGTTATCCCATTAGGGAATAGAGATACTTGCATGCGGTAAGTAGGAATTGCAGTCACTACCGAATTGAGCAAACAAAGTCTACCCGCCTTATTAAGCAATCTCCCTTTTCAGGTGGCTAGCCTTCCCCAAATCTTATCCAGAACATTGTTGAAAGTTGCACGTATCACCCGACAGTGATTAAGGTTCACCCTTAAATACTTGTCCAAGTTCTGGACAAATCAGATGGAGGACACTTCGGTGAAAATATCTTTTCTTGTTGCTGAAATATTCCTGGAGCATAGCGCTTTAGATTTTTTCACATTAACCTTCATTCCAGAGGCTCTGCAGAAGTTTTCCAAAGCTATCATTATAGTTTGAACTTGCTATTTTTTAGCTTTACAGAAAAGAAGCAAATCATCGGCAAACATCAAATGATAAATTCTTGGACCCCCTCTAGAAATCGCAACCAACTTCCACAAGCCCCTATCAACTTGTTGATTAATAGAATAGGACAATCTCTCCATACAAAACACTAACAGATATGGTGACATAGGGTTTCCTTGTCTAAGACCCCTGCTCGGAGTGAATCTATTTAATCTATCCCCATTCCAAAGGATAGACAGCAAGGAAGCAGTGACACCACGAATAATCAGATTGACTGTCAAAAGAGGAAAGCCAAAACTCACAAGGGTATGTTTCAAAAATCCCTAATCCACTCTATCGTACATTTTCTCCAGATCAATCTTAAAGGCAAAGGTGCCTTTCTTTGACTTTGTCTTCTTCATGAAATGGAGAACCTCTTGTGCTACAATAATGTTGTCTGAAATTTCTCTTCAGGGGATAAACCCTCCTTGAAGGGGCCAACAATCTCTTTGAGATGGGGATGAAGTCTATTGAGTAGGACCTTTGTTATAACTTTGTAAACCAAATTACAGAGGCTAATAGGTCAAAAATATTTCATGGAAACCGGGTTTTCTACCTTTGGAATAAGAACCACAAAATTTCATCATCCTTGGATCCATATCCAAACCAGAGAACGCATGACAAACCATAGTCCAAACATCAAAATCAACAATCTCTCAGTATTCTTTAAAGAAGAAAGCCTGAAATTCATCAAGGTCCAGCACCTTAAAAGAATGTATAATAAAAATAGCTGACTTAACTTCGTCCAAAGTACTGGCACTGCGAGGCTATAACGGGCTTTATCATTTAGGGAAGGCAGCGGCACATCACCAAGACAACCTAAATTCTCATCCTCTGACTAGCAGAATAGGCGTTTATAAAAGGATTCAACTTCCCTTCTAAGGACCTTTGGATCCATTTTTCATACTCCATCTTGAAGAAAGAGACCATGAATCTTATTATGCTTTCTCCGCACAAGAGTCTAGATATGAAAGAACTTGGTATTTCTATCTCCAAATTTTACTCACTACTCTCTGGATTTTTGAAACCGTAGAAGTTCCTCCTGCACAAGCGTGTTATTAAATTCCTCAATCAGCTGTTGTTCTTTTTGCCGCATAGACAAATCCTCAATTACTCTCAGTCGCTTATGAAGGAAATTAATCTGCCTCTCCAATTCGTATTTTCTAACAAAAATATTGGCGAACACTTTAGAATTAAAACTCTAAAGAGTTCTTCTGTAATTTTGAAAGCTTGCGATGCACCTCTCTGTAGCCAGCCCATCATGACTGGTTCACAATATCTCTGTACTCCAGATGAGTTGCCCAAGCCGCAATAAACCAAAAAGGTCTATTCTTTTTCAGTTGGGGACGACCTGTACATTGTACTAGGATAGGATAATGATCAAACTGAAGTCTATTTAAAATTTCTGCATAAGCCTCTGGAAACGAGAGATAACTATCCACTATTGATACAGACCCGGTCAAGTTTTTTCGCCACCTCAACACAATTTTTAACCCTTTTGTACTAAGAAAACCGTCTCCATAGTCTTCAAGTCAAATAGATCACTATCCCATAGAGAGGCAGCAAGCTTATCTGCATGGCGACTTGAAAAGAGACAACCCTTAGATTTGTGAGAGAATATGTAAGACCCAGAACTTTTGAAAAGTTATTACGAACTAATTTCAAATTATATATTTATTTATTTACAGTTTTAAGTTCATAAATTATTTTATAGAAGATAATTAAAGGTAGTTTTGATTAATTGGATTTGAAATTAATTAAGATTTATATCCAACTCTCATTTTGGATTATTTTCCTATTTACTATTTAAAGTCTTAGAAATTCAATAATGATGATGTTTGAAAATTTAAATTAGAGTTTTATCTAATTTTTTAATTATTGAATTAATTCTTATATTTATATTATAAAATTAGTAGCTGTAGAATAATAAAATTTTTATATAATACCTTTATAATTAAATACTTTTAAGTCTTGTTAATAAAGAAAATTAATTTTATTATCTTATAATTTCAATTGGAGTACTTGATTTCAAGCCAAATAGTATTTTGATACAATTAAAGTAATTTTAGAGATTCAAATAGCTTCCAAATTAAACCTCAAAATCCTTAATTCTATATACAAACCCTAACCTAATTAATCTATAATTTTTTTCCCTTTACCCCAAGAAAACCCAGCAGCTCCAGACAAATAAAGAAAAGAGAGTTAGAGGGGGGGTGAAGCTCGAAGAAGGGAAGAAAGGGAGGTGAAGAAGAGGAGCGAACCGAGGGAGAAGAGGAGGAGAAGAGAGAGGCTGCGCCGACGCCACTGGTTTTCGCCACCACCGCCGATGCCGCTGAAGTGAGAAGGCGCCGAACTGCTGCACGCGGGAAGCCATGCTGTCGCCGCCATCGCCAAGCCCGACCCTGCGCCTCGCCGTCGTGTTGCTATTAAGGGAGAAGGGAGCGTGAACAACAGCCACGAACGAAGAAGAGAGCGCGGATGCAGAGGAGGTGAAGTCGTCACTGTCACCGTCGCGTGAGGAGTCGCCGCCGTGCCCAGTCGTCGTCGCCGCCGTTCCTCCACCGTCACCGAAGCTATTGGGCTCGCCGTCGATGCACCCATGTTGCTGCTGCGTCGCCGGAGCTTCACGACGCTGTACTGGCCGCCGGAGAACACAGATGAGGCCTCTGTCTTCTTGGGTTTTGATTGTTGCTAGTTACTCGACCGTACGCCGGTCGGAATCGGGCCAGATTTATCGGTAACCACTTCCTCCATTCTTGAATTTGTTCCATTTTTATTTTGCTCCGCTATTCTGATTTTTCTGGTGTTTCTGCTGTCTTACTAATCAGAATGGTGTTATTGCCACTAGAACGGATGCACAGGTCCCTGATTCTCTTCCTTGTTGCCCCATCGTTTTGTTTTCTATAGCTGCAGTAAGTTATTCTAACCTTGATATCCTTACCGCTGTTATTTTGCTATAGATTTTTGAGAATTCTGTGATGTTGACGTTCTAGGGTGGAGTTCTAGTAATTGCATGGTTAGAATAGAAGCCGTTTTTGTTGTTGTGGAAGTGAACGGAGCGGCGGATGCAGCTGCCGTTGAATGCGAGTCAAGAGGAAAAGGTTTCTTGGACGTATTTGATTTATGGGTTTTGATTATTCGAGGTAGGGGCGCTTTTCTTAAACTTGATTTACCTTCCAAAGTTGTTATAAATCGATATTAATGCGTAAGATAGATTTTTGTGATTTCGTAAGTCTTATGAATTGAATTGAGTTGCTTTGGATGAATGAGATTATTAGTTTGATTGATAAACTGATCGATTGAGAAAATTGGATATTTGAATTAGTTGATTGATGTTGTTAAAGTGGTTTTCCTTGAATTATTAGAAAAGATTTATTATTGCCTTTTAGGTTAATTTTGGAAACGGTTTGATTTTAGAAAAGATTTAATATTGAAATTTGATTTGATATTAAACCCGATTTGATATTGGAATTTGATTTTAAAATAAATTTGGAAAAAGACTTGATATTTGAAAACGGGTTATTTATTGAGAATGATTTGCTATTTTGGAAATGATTCAAAAAGTGTTTGAGGGATGGTTTGGTTTGAAACTGTTTGAGAAGACCGAGAATTCTTAACATTGATGCTGTTGGTTGAAGTCGGTTTAAATTGTGATTTATAGGATTGGTTGATTGAATTCTGGATTTTGTAATTTCCTTGGGTTGAGTGCTGTTGTTGTGATAATGGTTATTGGAAGTGATTTGACTGATTAACAGGTGTTTGGTTTGGTTTGGTTGGGACCCGAAAAGGGTGGCAGAACCTGAGTTTTAGAGGAGATGCTGCCGAAATTTTATAAAATTAGAAGTTTTGTTTGAAGTAATTGTTTAAAAAGATTTAGTTCTTAAACGTTATTTGTTTCAGATTGATTTATTTAGAAAATAAAGAATTATGTTTTGAATTGAGATTGTTGATTAACGAAAAGAAGGATGATGAGGATTGATTTGAAATATGATTTTTGAATGAATTTGGAAATGGGATATGGATTGACGAATGATGATTTATATTGAGAATGGCTTAGATATTGATGAATGATGAATGATGAATGAATTATTTATGTGGCTTATGAATTTGAAATATCTGAGATACGAGGTTCCCTGGATTAAGTGCCGTGGCTTGCCACCACGTGTACCAGGTTGAAAACTCGATACTCTGTTGACCCTACGACGTAAGTGTGACCGGGCACTATATAAATTCCCGGGAATGTTACCCCCATTGAGCAATATTGATTATTTGAGAAAAAGCTATGCATAGACTCTTGGGGATGCACGTCGGGGGACAGTCTAAGGACAATTCAGACTTGTCGGGTTGGCTGGATAACCGACAGATGAGCCTCATCAGCCATAGGACAGGCATGCATCATGTGCATTTGTATGCTTTGCTTGGGTTTGAACTTGTTTTGGTTTGCCTAATTGCTAAACTGTTCTTAACTGCTACTTGAACTATTTGCTGTAACTGCTACCTACTTGTGCTTTCCTTGTCTGTCTTGCCTGTGTTTGTCCTGGCGTGCTACATTTGAGGATGAACTTTAGTGCTGAATTAATAATTGTGTTGTTTGATTGCGTGGTTGGTTTTCTGATTGAGATTTTCTTATAAGAAAGGAAAGGTTTCGGATTCCTGAAAGATTAAACATTGTTTCTCTAAAAAGGTTTTGAACGATTACCTACTGGTTTTTAAAAGATTCATAAGTTAATGATAATCACTGAGCTAGAAAATAGTTTTCTTATTAAATATCTTCTTATGACAACTTTGAAACTCTTTGAAACTCTGTGGTGAGACCGTGTGGTTAGGTTCTCACCCCCCTACAGCTTTATCTTTTTAGGAACCGGATGAAGAAGCATTAAGAAGAGTTATACTGCGTTTGGTTTATATGCTGTTGTATTAAGTAGATTTATTTCTTCCCTCGTTTTTGTTACTACAAGTTTGTAGAGGGATAGGAATTGTATGTTTTATATATATAATATATTGAGTTATTATGTAAGGAGTCTTGTATATGAATCTATGCCTGCTTGTATTTTTCTTAAGATAAAGTATTTATTTCTGGTTTTCAAAGAATTCAGCGATACAGTGTCGAGTCACAGGCTCCTATTTTATTATTTAGTATGTAAAGTAGTCGTAATACTTCTTGCTATCAGAGTAGCGCAGCCGGAAGCGTGACTTCTGATAGTGAGGGTGTTACAGAATAATACTTCATTAAAATCACCAAGAATAATCCATGGCCCGCAGAAAGACGAGGACTGAGTAACAAGATAATACCCTTAGCAGAACTCTTGTATTAAACTGAGAACTACCATAAATACCACGGCACCTCCAAATCACATTATTTACCTGAATCTCAACTGTAAGACGCTGATCGAAAGCATCAACACATTTGCAGTGAGCATCTTGCGCATTGCAAAAAGGAACCAGATACCCCTTTATGTCCTGACATTTCCACTATACCAATATTTAAATTAATATAATTATTTATTTTGATCAAATTAAGATAATTAAATAATTTTTTAGTAAAGATTAGAACACTCGTTAGTATGTGGCCCCATATATTCAATATTACACATGTAGTAAATTAGTCATACTAAATTTACTAATTAAGGTTGGCGTCTAATAATAATCCTCAAAGACCCGATAGTATGAAGTAATATATTTTTATTAAGAATTCGAGAAGAACAAAGTATAATTCCTTCCGTCTTTTCAACTCTTGGTTAACCCTTAAGTATGGTTTAATTGTCAAACTCTAACTTGTTACTATTATTATAATGAAATGTGAATGACCTAACAAATTCATTTCTTCATTCATTCCATCCCCTTGCCCAAGATTTTATTTATCTCAGTCATTATAATCATAAAGTTTAAACTCTTTATTGATAGTTGACGAATTTCTTATTGGCTAATCATTAATTTTATAAGTATTTAAATCTATTTAATATTAATTCAACTAGTACCTTAGGACATTAGGTGTCAAAAATCAAAGTATAATAAATATATTTTTAATTATCATGACAATCATAGGTAAAAAAAAATTCTATTACTATGTTTATCTTGAGAATATTCTATTGACAAATATATATATATATATATATATATATATATATATATATATATATATATATATATTGTCTATGTGGATTATTAATACTCATTTTAATAATCGTATGACTAAGAACAATTTAGATTAATTATAAAATATTTATCTCTCATTATTATGATCATTATCATAATAATATTTAATAAAAAATTTATTATATTAATTTTTTAATTAAATAATACATATAATAAAAATAACAAATTATTTAACACATAATAAATTTAATTATAATTATACTAATTATTCTCAACAAAGTTAACTTACTAGTATTTTAAAGATTTATGATGTTAGTCTTCTTTTTCACTGCAGATCATCATAAAATTTTTATATCTATATAAGATCACGTAAATGTTAAACAAAATAGAGATTAAGAATATATATATATCAAATATAGTCATAAATTATTTTAAATGTTTTTTTTTTCTTTCTTGCATTTTTGTTATTGTTGTTGTATACTGCTTCTTGTTTCTTTCATTTTTTTTTTATTTTTTTTTATTATCATTGTCGTCGTCACCATCACCACCACCATCACCTTCTTATCTTCCTTCTTCTCTTTTTTTTTATTTGAATTTTTTTCTCTTTTTTTCTCATCATCATCATCATCATCATCATCATCATCATCATCATCATCATCATCATCATCATCATCATCATCATCATCGTTTTCTTCTTATACGTACACTACAACAATATAGATTATTTTTTAGGGTTATAATGTGTAAAAGAAAATTAAAATTTGTCAAAAAAATAAATTTTGACACTATTTTAACTATGAAAATATGTTAATAAAAGTTTTGTCAAAAATAGTATTTTTAACATATAAGTGATTGTAAAAAAATTTAAATCATATTTTGATAAATATTGACTGTCAAAAATAATTTGTTAGGAAAATTTTGAGAACATATTTTCTGTGATACTTATTAATTGTCAAAAATACTATTTATTTTGACACTTATTGACTATAAAATATTCTCAACAAAAAATTTTAACAGAGAATGAGATGAGATCTTGAAACTAAAGAATAACTTGAGATTTTGAAGATAAAGAATGAGTAGTATAATCCTAAACTGAGAGCAGCGTGATGTCAAAATTAACAGAGCCAGAGAAGAAAAAAAATAGTGGAGTAAATTGAAAACAAATGAGTGTCAAAATTGATGAGTAATTTTCTACGGTCAAATTATTCATCAAGAAAACATAGAAATTTTGACATTTATAATATTTGTCAAAAATATATATTAATTTTGACATTTAATTATAGTGTTAAAAAATAAAATGTTAAAATAACTCTATTTTCTTGTAGTGGTATCGTCCTTATCGCTATTGTTATGTTGAACTTTTGTACTTGTTCTGGTTAAATTTGTTATGTTATCTCCATATTTTTTTCTCTTATTTTTTTTCTATCAAAATTTATAAATATGCAATTTAAGTCTTCATGAAATAAATTCTTAGTTCTGTCACATCATTTAGTTAGAATTTTTGGTGTTAGAGTGTAGACATTTCGATATTAGAGTGAACACATTTTGGTGCTATATTTGTTTCTGGTAAGAATTCAATCCAATAAGTGTGAACCTGCATTTATTCAACAAAATAAGATTATAATGCAATACAAATATATTCATTCAAGTCTAATATGAGAAGTAATGCTCTTAAAAGAAGTAAGAACAACAGAAAAGAACGAAAGAAAGAAGAATAATAAAAAAATATATATATAACATTAAAGACAAGATTTATGTGTTTTTATAGCAAAATTTCAATGTCAAATTAAATACCACTGTTCATTCTCTTTGATTTTTTGTAATTATTTTGCTTAATTTCACAGCAATTATATACATATTTTTTTATTTATTCTCTTTTTATTAAAATTTGTGAATCTGCAACTCAAATCTTCATGAAATAAGCCTCCCCTTGCCACTATACTAACTTGTTTCTTACTAATATATATGACAAAAAATATATATATAACAAACCATGAATGAATTTTTAATTTTATTTATCCTTTTAAACACACAGATACCAAATAAGTAACAACACACAGTATATAAATATATTGATATATTAATATTGATTGTGTTATCTTTTATTTTTTTGTTCATTTAATTAGTATATTTTTGAAAACATGCATTTAACTTTTAATTTTAATTTTATTTTTATAATTTTATATTTTTATTTAATTATGACCGAATCAACCGGATAAATCAGTGACTCACCGATTGAACTAGTTAGTAATCTAGTAACCCAGTCATATGATCAGGTCAATTATCGGTTCGGTTCTGATAACTATGAATGTTAGAGTGAAGACATTTCGCTGTTATTTTTTAAGAAATTTATGTGTTGTTTTATATATAAGATAAGCATTTAATTTTATTAAATGTGTAATTCTTTTAGAAAGATTCAATATTTTTGTGTCGTTACTAAACTTCTGGGTCAATTTTAAGTAATTTCGGTGCTATCTTATTTCATTTTATGGAATCACCGTGATTTTTTAGTATGCAATTTATTTTCTACATTCATAATCATTGTATTTAAATTCTAACATCATTTTAAATAAATTTTGGTGTTATTTTTATTTATTGTAAGAATTTAATCCAATAAATGTGAACCTACATTCATTCAATTAAATAAGATTGTAATACAGACATGTTCATTTAAGTCTAGATGAGAAGCAATGTTCCTCAAGAAGAAATAAGAGTAACAAAATAAAGAAAGAAAGAAAAAAATAATAATAAATAAAAAAATACATCATTGAAGAAGATATTTATGTAATTTTGTAATAATATTTCGGTGTCTAAATTAAAAAATTTGTGTTATTGTTAAGAAATTGCGGTGCTATTTTTTTAATAAATACTGCATAATTCAAAACTCTTTCTCATCTTTAAAAGGTGAAAGAGGAATAAAAGAAGAGAGAAGAAAAATCAAACAAAAAGAAAAAATAACTGCAATAACAAATAAGAAAAATGAGGAGAAAAAGAAACAAAAATAAAACGCATAAGCAACAACATCAATAGAAAAAGGAGAAAGAGACATGCAAAGAAACACGAAGAACAAGAATAACATAATTTCACGCACACGTTAGTGAGTTTTATTGTATTTGAACTAACTTAATTAGACTTGGCTATAAAAAAAATTTGAATGTATAGCGAGATATATATATATATATATATATATATATATATATATATATATATATATATATATATATATATATATATATATATAAGTGAAAATAGATGGTTTATACAAGAATGTGAGAATGTAATTATTACCGTTAGATTAAATTAAATGACCAAAATTAAATCAGCTTTAATTTTTGAACATCCTTGTGTTGTGTTATTTCCTTCACTACTAGTCTCATCACTACTGTCATTGGAACAATTCTCCATGTTTTCATTGCTGCTTCTCTTGCCCAGCTTGTCTTGGAGGCACAAGGCATAGATCTTGCACCGGGATTTGTTCCGTAAGGGTGGTCGAGCCATGTTGTCTTTGACGCCTCTTTTGATTTCAGCAATTTCTACAACACACGCAAGAAGCAAGTTAAGAAAGGGTTGCATTAGCCAATAGTAAGTAGGCCCAAATTAAAGAATCTACGAAAGCTAGAGACCTCGTAGAGAGGAGCTATAGCAACGGCGACAGTAGAAAGAATAACACAGCACAAAAAGATGTTCAAAAATTAAAAATTTATTTTTGGTATGCAAATGTAGCAAAAGGAGAAGAGGAAAAAACGATGTGAGAGAAAACCCTACTTTTAGTATGGAAAAAAGAGGGAATAATAATTTTAATTTTAATTTTAACTTTTAAAATTAATTTAATCTTGGTAGTTCAATTTAATCCAATGATAATAATTGCATTTTCACATTTTTATATAAACAATCTATTTCTCACTTGATATATCCTCTCTCTATATATATATTAAAAATGAGAATAATATTAAATCACTTTTAAAATATAAATAAAAAATGTTAAAAATTATTTTAATATTTACCTCAAGATTTTGATAAAAAAATATTCTAGCATTTAAATTTATATACATTCATGATTCATGTCTCCTCTAATAGATGAAAGAAACATTACGAAATGTCAAAATCAAATAATAAAGTTAAAAAAAAAAAAACATCGAAATACATTATATATTGTAACAAGTAATTTTTAGGCACCCTATCGAAAAAAACAAATACTATTGTTCGTTTTCATTTCAACACTTTCAAACCTTTACTATATTACAAATGGATTAATTTTAAAATAAAATGTTATTATTCATTCATATATTAATCACATATTATTAGAATTGTAAGAGATAGTAGCAAAATTATGAAAGTTAAATATTTTCTTTCCCTTTTTTTTTTCTTTTAAAAGAAATGGATCGTAGGAGCATCTACAAATATCTATCTATGTTATCCATATCTATCATTTATAATCTATAATCTATAAATTACAATATAGTTGAAGAATTGGTAAGGCAATACATGGTTGCCATTTGTTAGATTCATAACGTGGCTAATTATATGCACACTGGTTGCATGTTGTTGGAGCATACCAGAATTAAGAACAAGTATGAGGGCATATCGGTCTTTTCATCAGGAAAAGCAACCACGACTTCTTTCCACATAGCCGTTTAAATATTTTGAAAAATACAATGATTACAAAATTAATTACACAAAGAAACATTAATTATACAAACTTAGAAGCTTAATCTTACAGGATTGAAAAATAATTTGCATTTTTCTTGTTTCTCAATCGAATTAAAGGCTTTCACAGGGTTTCTCTCTCCTCCTCCTTCTTCTTCTTCTTCTCCTTCTTCTTCGTTGTTTTGCATTGTGGAATATCGAAGGAGCCATTCTTGTGGCCACTGAATCAAAGGAATCGAGCTACCGAATCGTTATTTTCAGATCTGAATCTCAATCCACCGACTTTCACTTCGATTCATTATTAGCCATTGCAAGGTTACGCCGATTCTGATTCTTCCTCACTTTCCATGTTCTTCTCCGAATCTCGAAATTCACCTCATTCTCGTGAGTTTCTCTTCCATTCTCTCTTTTTTTTTTATTCTTCCTCCGAAATTTCTGAATTCTCCGAACTTTCTCAATTTTTTTGGTTCTTTCTTTGAATTTTTTTTTTTGTGCGAAGTGTGTTAAAGAGATCTTGAAAATTGGCGCCCCAACGCCGTTCGCAGCGCCACGCGGGTGGCCAGATGCAGCAGAGCAATGCTGCAGCCGCCGCTCTTTATGACGGCGGCGGTGGCTCTCTGCACGGCGCGGGGAATGCAGCCACTGATGCCGGCGATGCGGTCATGGCGCGGTGGCTGCAATCTGCCGGGTTGCAGCATCTGGCCTCTCCCGTGGCTTCCACTGGCATCGATCATCGCCTCGTTCCGAACCTTCTCATGCAGGTATGTTAGCTCACCTTTTTGTGAAGAACACAACTTTAATTGATGCTTGTTTTTATAGGATTGTGAATATGTAGTTCCATGCAAGTCTTTGGTAAAGGGAGTTTGGTTGATTATATGATAATTTGATTAATTTCTTTCTTTTATGTTTTGGATAAATTTTTTGTAAGTTGAAAATTTTGGAGTATCTGCTTGTAATAATGGTAATGGTTATGGCGTATAGACTGAATTTGGTAGAGCCTTGGCATGGAGGTATACCAAGTGGGGACTTTCAATTCAGGGAAACCCTTAAAAATGGGTAATCCCGAGACAAATCCTCCTTGCTAAAGCAAAGTTAAGAAGACAAGAATAAAGATTATGTTGAATGAGTCTTTGAAGTTTGAGTGATCCTGCATTTTGGGGATAATTATGTGGGGCTTTTTGTGATTTTCAGAAGCTTATTTTGACTGCGATAAAATTTGCTAAATTTTGTTTATTTTGACATATGATGGTGGTCTGTGTGGGTGACTTGGTTGAATACGATATTGTTATAGGGTTACGGAGCGCAGTCTGCTGAAGAGAAGCAGAGGCTCTTTAAGTTAATGAGAAACCTCAATTTTAACGGGGAATCTGGTTCAGAGCCATATACACCCACTGCCCAAATTTTAGGTGGAGTACCTTTGTCAGATGGGCCTTACTCTCCTGACTTCAGGGGGGATTTTGGAGCTGGCCTTTTGGATCTTCATGCTATGGATGATACAGAGCTTTTGTCTGAGGTATGCTTTATCTCATGTCACCTGTGTGGCCTATTAATCCAAGTAAGCCAATGTGAACAGACTACTACTTGGATTTTTCTACAAATTACAATGTTTGGTTGGACGTAAAAACGAGGAGGAAATTTTCATGGATGATCTCCATGTATAAATTTGCACATCAAACTCATCAATGAACAATTCCACCCCAATTTTAACAAACATATCCTTATAGAGAAAATTCTTCTACATGTAATGTTGTCAGTAATACAAGTGTTTCTACTTTGTGTGATTGTTGGTTCTAATTTTTTTTCTTTTCCTCCTTTCAGGAAGTTATAGCAGAATCTTTTGAGCCATCACCATTATTGCCTGCAGATACTAGAGCATTTCAAGATGATTTCAATCCAGTTAACAGCAAACAGGAACAAGGAGAAGCAGATTTTGACGCATCAATTTCTTTGCCTATGAATGAATTAGATAATAGTACGAGGGAAAATAATGTTGCGAAGATTAAAGTTGTGGTATGTCATTCCTTTATAGACATTAATATCCCTGACTGGCAGAAGCATTTAGCCAATGTCATTCATCAGCATTCAGGATAGAAAGCAATGAGAAAAATGTATCTTTTTAAAGGATTTCAGGTTTCCTAAATGAAAATCCACTGCAATTTGAACCTTTTTACTGTTGAAATCGCGCGTAGTCTGTTTTGTTAACATTTGAGAGGGATTTATAATTACTTTATTGAAATAGAAAGTGATGATTAAATGCATCCTCTTAAAAGATTTTCTAAATGAATACTCACAACACTTAGAACCATTTCACTGTTGAACTGTGAGCTATTTTTTTTCCCCATTTAACATTTGAGGGGGATTAATTGTTATCTTTTATTTCAACTTTTTCCTTTTTTAAAACTATCCTTTTTGATATGTTTCTTAGGTGCGCAAAAGACCTTTAAACAAGAAGGAGCTTGCCAAGAAGGAGGATGATGTTGTATCTGTATCTGATTATGCATATTTGACTGTTCATGAACCCAAACTAAAGGTTTGTTTAGATATAGGACTGGAGCAGTATTTACCCTTTGTAAACACTAAACAGCAATGCTGTTTAAATATTGAGTTCTTATTTTCATTTACAGCTAAAATATCTAATTAATTGTTCTATCATGAAAAGGTTGATTTGACAGCTTACGTGGAGAAACACGATTTTTGTTTTGATGCTGTTTTTGATGAGAATGTTACCAATGATGAAGTAAGACATCTCATATTGAAGATCGAGTTTGTCTTTCTTTTTTTTTTTAAACGAATGGTTTTGGTACCATGATTTGCCCCTGTTTTTGTTGATGTTTGTCTGTTTCTTAAGCTTCATTTATTTGGCCTAAGGCATTATTACTTTACGATAACAGGTATATCGAGATACAGTACAACCAATTATTCCTACAATTTTTGAGCGAACCAAAGCTACCTGTTTTGCTTATGGTCAAACAGGTGAAAAATTTATTTCTGCTAATGATATCATAACTGTACTAAATTATCACTATTTGTCCAAACCAAAGCCTGAAGTTTTCCAATATTTGCTCTGGTTTAGTTTAGGGTTTAAAATTTATGTTTTGTTATATTTAACTTGGCTACCCTTTTATATGCCATATTATTTTTCTGCACAGTGTCAGTTTTGAACATATTGAGTGAAAACATTAGGACTCTTCTGGCTGAGTTGCTTATTTGCTATATTTTCATCTCCAAATTAACAGAGAAATGACTAATGTGTGAGAGAGTTGGAGACTATTGATGGCTTTGGCCTAGATGTAGGATGATACCTATTACTTGTGGATCAATGCAAACACAATACATAAGTACTTGAATATTTTAACTTTATAATGCAAAACCTTTTCCATGAAGCAGAAATTGTAAATTTTCTCAATATCTATGTTTATTCATTCATTATCCCCAGGTTTGTGATCCTTGAGCCGATGGTCTATCTCCCGTATTCATTACTGTGACCCTAAATAATGCTTTACTTTCAGGAAGTGGCAAAACGTACACAATGCAGCCATTACCACTCAGAGCTGCCGAAGACCTTGTTCGGCAGCTGCATCAGCCATTTTACCAAAATCAGAAATTCAAACTGTGGCTTAGTTACTTTGAGATATATGGTGGAAAACTTTTTGATCTACTTGGTGACCGAAAGTGGGTATTTCTCTCCATTTTGATAATATTTATGTTAATCTATTTTAATTCATATGAATTCAATGGGTGCATGTTAAGCATCTAAGGAAAGTGGGAAACCACACTTTAAAAGCTAGATATTAAGGTGGAAGAGCCACTCTCTTTAAATACAACATCAAGCATCTCATACTATCGGATTTGGGACTTTGGGTACCCCATAATACCCAAGTCCCTAACAGTGTATTGTAAATACGTTTGCTGAGAGTGACGCACCTTAGTGTGTCCTTAACCATGATGTTTGCTTTGGTATAAATGCTTTCAATGTAGATTTGAGCCTTAATTAGAATATGGTATTTTTAATATCAACTATTCAAATGCTTCAATAAGTATTTGTCCTATCCGATGGGCATTCATCCTTAACTTAATACTACACCGACCATTCATTTTCTGATTATTTTCTGCTTTATAAGAATTGAAATGTTTATCTGTCTGAATTTGTATGGATATACAGATGTCAGTCATCTTTCTCATTTTATTAAGCTGCATGTTTTATTGGCTTTTTGGTGCACACTGGGTTAACATGTTGCTTATGGTTGTTTTTGTCATTCTATGTATAGGAAACTTTTAATGAGGGAGGATGGAAGGCAGCAAGTTTGCATTGTAGGATTGCAAGAATTTGAAGTTTCTGATGTACAAATTGTCAGAGAATTCATTGAGAAAGGGAATGCTGCAAGAAGTACAGGATCCACTGGTGCTAATGAGGAGTCCTCTAGGTCACATGCTATCTTACAACTGGCTATAAAGAAGCACAAGGAGGTGAAAGAGAGCAAGCGGAACAACGATAAGAATGAAGAAAGAAATGGGAAGCTTGTGGGGAAGATTTCTTTCATCGATCTTGCTGGAAGTGAAAGAGGTGCTGACACTACTGACAATGATCGTCAGACACGGTAGTGTTCCACATTTGAATTTTTTGCTTGATGTTTGAATCCCAAAAAAGTTTAATGCTTACGGTGGAATTTTCAAATGTTCTGTGCATGTTATTTTTGTCGAACACCTCATTTGGCAATGAGTTCAGAACTCTGCATAATCCAAATCTTTGGGTGCATAGTATCAAGCCACATCAAATGTTGAAAATCTTTAGAGTTAGACAAAAGAACCATTTTCTTTTTGTTTAGTTTTTTTTAACCAACCTTGTCTTGGCTATTAGGGTATGAAATTATATATTTGTTCTTTTCTTTTTTCTACTCTATGTTTCTTGCTGTAAGCAAACACTTTAAAGGCTTTACTTAGTAGATACTAACTTTATAGCTGATATTATCGCGAACATGATATAAATGAAAATTTTAAGAAGAAAATTATGACGTTATTTTTCTTGATGGTTTTTCAAAGATCAAACTAGGTTTAGCATAACAAACTGAGTCTAAATAGTTGCCCTAATAGTTTAATACTGCAGAGTATTGCTTTGTAAATAGAACTCAAATGTGCAAAACATGTTAGCTGTTTATTGTCATTAAAATTTTAAAAGAAGTGTTTGTGCAATTGCCTGCAAAGCAAAATTTGGTGGCCTCCTCCATCCCTGCCTTGTGTCAATTTTCTTGGTTCAGATAAAGTACTGTTTCTTATAGTAACAGATCACCTCACGTTGCAACTTCTATGCATCTGTATTATAGGATTGAAGGAGCAGAAATCAATAAAAGCCTTTTGGCTTTGAAAGAATGCATTCGTGCTCTTGACAATGATCAGATCCACATTCCATTTCGAGGAAGTAAACTTACTGAGGTGCTTCGGGATTCCTTTGTGGGCAACTCAAAGACTGTTATGATCTCTTGTATATCCCCAGGTGCGGGATCTTGCGAACACACGCTTAACACCTTAAGATATGCAGATAGGTATGTTTCCCTACTATGAGCTTTAACATAGTGCTTCATGACAGGGTGCTTCATTTCAAGGACATATTTTAACTTTCACCATTATTTGAACAGGGTTAAAAGTCTATCAAAAAGTGGAAATCCCAGAAAAGACCAGCCCCCAAATCCAGCACCACAGGCTAATAAGGAGGTTTCATCTACATCTACATCATCCCTTCCAGCTGGTGCTGGTTCGGAAAATTTTTATGATCAATGTCAAGTGAAACCAATGGATATTGGCAGGAAATTTATTGAAAAGGAAAGTTCTTTGTACAGCTCTGCTGCTGATGTTGTTGACAAACAGCTCCTTGTCAATGAACGAGAGGAAAAAGGCTTAGGTTCTGCTTCGATGGACAAGGAGAGGTTTGAAGTGAAGAACTCATGCAATGGTTCTACCAGTCAAAGTATGAACTCTTATTCACAAAATGATACTGATGAGAGAATGAAAAAGGTTTCCTCGCCATATAGAAGAAGGCCTAATGATACTGAAAGGCCTGCAAACTGCATGAAAAGGGATTCCAATGGTTCTGACATGTTCACCACTAACTCCTACCAACAGAGCATAGGGAACTATAACACAATTGCCACTGGATCCAGGCTCTATGAAGCAGAATCCTCTCCTAATAATAATATCAGTGAGATACTTGAGGTTTGTCAAATCACATGAACTACCATTTTTTTACAAGTTTTCAGTTAAATACTAGCGTTGTATCTGTTATCTGATCAACTCTTTTTTGTGCTTTTCAAGGAGGAAGAAGCACTAATTGCTGCTCATAGGAAAGAAATTGAGGACACTATGGAAATTGTTCGTGAAGTAAGTTATGACATTTTTTAGGTTATGTTTGTGAAATGCAAATTCTCGTGGCATTAATTAGCATGCTTAACATTAGGGAAGTGCTACAAAGTTGGAAACATATGACTATAGATTCGTTTTCAGATTCAAATGCTAAAGATAAATAGATAACGCCACTTCCATTCTAGCAAAGATTCTTATTGTTTAGCATAGAAAAAAAAAAGAAGTTTGTGGTTCTCAAATTCCACAAAACATATAGGCAATCTATTTTTTCTAGTGCTCGTCTTATATTTGCTTTTGGTTTTCAGGAAATGAAACTATTGGCAGAAGTGGATAAGCCAGGAAGCCTTATTGACAACTATGTAACCCAACTGAGCTATGTGCTTTCTCGAAAAGCAGCTAGCCTTGTGGGGCTTCAAGCTCGCCTTGCAAGATTCCAACATCGACTGAAAGAACAGGAGATACTAAGTAGAAAAAGACTTCCTCGTCAATAGAAGACTTGGTTTCTCTTATTGAATGTCGATGATGATCTACATTCTTGTGTTGGTTAGCTATAGAGTTGAAAGGTTTTCTTTGATATAAACAGATTATTTTTTTTCTTTTCTGGATATATATTCTAATTAAACTTACATGTATATGGCCATATGTGATATGTTTGGCCTCCTTTTGCCGTTGCAAATTTGGTAAAAGTCTGTGTATGGCCCCAAAATTTTAAGTTTGAGAGGCCGAAGGGGAAAAAAAATTGCAAGCTGATAGAAAATTGAAATCCACAGGTTCAAATTGTATTATCAGGTAATCTCTCTCTGTGTGTGTGAAAATTTTATAATATTATTGGTCTTTGGTGCCACAATTCATATATTTACATAAAAGTAAAATAAAATTAAAAAAACAACCATTATAAGCAACTAATACATATAAATAAATATTCTGTTAATTTTAATATTAATATTTTTATTATAACAAGAATTTAATTACAAAATCTGATATGATATAAAGATACAATTAAAAAAATAACTATTTTTCACATACAAGTCATTTATACATACAAGTTCATACAAATTATTTACATTCACGCGTCCTGCACGTTCTTCTTCTTCTCCTCTTTTTCTCCTCTTACTTTTTCGTTAATTTTCTCTTTTGTTATCGTTGTTACTAATACCACCACTTCATTCTTTTCTCGTTGAACTTTTTTCTCCTTTCTCATTTTTCTCCTTCTCCATCTTCTTCATCATCATGATCATCATCGTTATAGCATTGTCGTCTTCTTCTTATACGTATCATCGTTATCGTTATTGTCGTTATTGTTATCATTATCGTAGAAATTTTGTCATATTGATGACGTTGCTTGATCCAAAATTTTTGCCATAGAATTTTTGCCATAGACTTTTCTCAATTTGTGTAGTTGCAGCAAATTTCGGGGTAAAATTAAGATATTTAGGTATATTGTTTAAAATTTTTGGATGGATTCATACTGATAAATTCTGCATAATTCAAAACTCTTCTTCTTCTTCCTCCTCATCTTCTGCTGTTGATTCTTCTTTTTATCATCATCACCACCTTTTTTTTTTCCTATTCATCTTTTCTTTCTTGTTTTACCTTCTCAAGTTTCTTCTTATTTTACTCTTTTTTAACAAGAATAAAAACAAAAAAATCAAACAAAGAAGAAAAAAAATACATAATGCTGTAAAATTACTTGAAAGAGGATAAACTTACATTCATTCAACTAAAAGAAAGAAAGAAATAAGAAAAAAAGAAGAAAAAAATGCAACAATAGAAAAAATATTTTTGTGTAGTTACAGCAAATTTCGGAGTAAAACTAAAACATTTAGGTGTATTGTTTAAGAATTTTCGATGAATTTGTACTAATAAATTCTGCATAATTCAAAGTTCTTCCTCTTCTTCCTCTTCATCTTCTGCTGCTTCTTCTTCTTTTTTATCATCATCACCATCTTCTTCTTTTTTCTTATTCATCTTTCATTTCTTATTTTACCTTCTCAAGTTTCTTCTTATTTTACTCTTTTTTAACAAGAATAAAAACAAAAATCAAACAAAGAAAAAGAAGAAATACATAATGCTGCAAAATTACTTAGAAGAGGATGAATCTATATTTATTCAACTAAAAGAAAGAAAGAAATAAAAAAAAAGAAGAAGAAAAAAATGCAGCATTAGAAAAATATTTTTGTGTAATTGCAGTAAATTACGGAATAAAACTAAGACATTTAAATATATTGTTTAAGAATTTTTGGTAGATTTATACTGATAAATTCTGCAAAATTCAAAACTCTTCATCTTTCTCCTCCTCATTTTCTGCTTCTTCTTTCTTTTTTTTTTCATCATTACTATCTTTTTCTTTTTTTTTTATTCAGCTTTTCTTTTTTATTTTATCTTCTTAAATTTCTTTTTGTTTTACTCTCTTAACAAGAATAAAAAAAAATCAAATAAAGAAGAAGAAAAAATACATAATGCTGTAAAATTACTTGGAAGAAGATGAACCTACATTCATTCAATTAAAAAAAAGAAAAAAATAAGGAAAAGAAGAAGAAAAAAAATACAGCATTAGAAAAAATATTTTTGTGTAGTTGCAGCAAATTTCGGGATAAAACTAAGACATTTAGGTGTATTGTTTAAGAATTTTCAGTGGATTTGTATTGATAAATTTTACATAATTCAAAACTTTTCCTCTCCCTCGTCCTTATCTTCTGCTGCTTCTTCTTCTTCTTTTTTGTCATCATCACCATCTTCTTCTTTTTTGTTATTCATCTTTTATTTCTTATTTTACCTTCTCAAGTTTCTTCTCATTTTACTCTTTTTTAACATGAATAAAAAATCAAACAAAGAAAAAGAAGAAATACATAATGCTGCAAAATTACTTGGAAGAGGATGAACCTACATTCATTCAACTAAAAGAAAGAAAGAAATAAAAAAAATAAGAAGAAAAAATGCAGCATTAGAAAAAATATTTTTGTATACTTGCAGCAAATTTTGGGATAAAACTAAGACATTTAGGTATATTGTTTAAGAATTTTTGGTGGATTTATACTGATAAATTCTGCATAATTCAAATCTCTTTCTCTTTCTCCTCCTCATCTTCTGCTGCTTATTTTTTTTTTATCATCATTACCATCTTTTTCTTCTTTTTTTTATTCATCTTTCCTTTTTTGTTTTACATTCTCAAATTTCTTCTTGTTTTCCTCTCTTAACAAGAATAAAAATAAAAAAAATCAAACGAAGAAGAAGAAGAAACATATAATGCTACAAAATTACTCGAAAGATGATGAACCTACATTCATTCAACTAAAAAAGAAAGAAATAAAAAAAAAATAAAAAAACGCAGCATTAAAATTTTTTTTTTGTATAGTTTCAATAAATTCGAGATAAAACTAAGACATTTAGGTGAATTGTTTAAGAATTTTCGGTGAATTTATACTGATAAATTCTAATTCAAAACACTTTCACTTTCTCTTCCTCTTCCTCACTTTTGCTCTTTCTTATTCATCTTTTCATTATTATTTTACATTCTAAAAAATACATAGTATTGCAAAATCAATAGAAAGATGAAGAAAAAAAAGTGCAGAAACAACAGCAGCGATAAAAAGAACGACGACGAGGATAAAACACGCGAAGAAGAAGAAAGAACGCGAAGAAAAAGGAGGAAGAATGCAAAGAAAAAGGAAAAGAAGGAGGAGGAGAAGGAGAAGAAACGCGGGATACAAACGTTGAAGGAGGAACGTCGTGATTTCACGTGCGGATTATAAAAGTAAGTTTTATTGGGTTAAAATTAATTTGTATAAACTTGTATACCAAAAAGACTTATATATATAGCAGATCTTTAAAAAAAAGTATATAAACCTAATTAAAAATTTAATAAAATTATAAATACGGACAGAATAATTAAATCTTTATTTTATTTAAAATATTTTGTAACTAGCGGTTTGAGCCTTGAGGGGGATGAGGGCATGAGCCACAACAGCCAAGTAAATTGTCATAACTCTCATAAGTCACTGTGTTTTCATATAAACGGAAGATTTAAAAAAAAAAAAAAAACTTGCATAGATAATATTTGAAAATTCATTTTGTTGATTAAAATAATTCTAAGAGATACCCACACTAAATAAATCTTGAAAGAGATAAAAATATAACAAAAATGGTCAGATATTAAATATATATTTTAAAAAATTTTAAAATTATATTTTAATATTTTTTTAAATATTATTAAAAAATATTTTAATTCTTAAAATTTCATAATTTTATGTGTAATTTTTTAAATATTATTTGTGATAAAATTTTTAAAAGAAAAAAAATCTAGAAATTGAATTTTATTTTGATTTTTATATATATTATCTAAATATTTTTATAAAAATTCAAAAATAAAAATATTTATAAATAAATATTTTAAATATTTTATTTATAGGTATAAATAATGATGAGTTTGGAAAACTCTAAGCAAATATTTGTGATGACTAAACATTATTACTTTGATAAATAGCAAAAATATTAATTTACATATGTTAATTTTTGCTATGCAGGTACAATTGGGCCGAAAATTAAATGATTTGATGCTAGCCCAAGTGTGAATTTATTCAGCATGGATATAAAAATAAAATAATTATATGGCTGAATTGTTGTCATATTAATTGGGCCAGAATGAATTTTGTTGCTCCAAGCCCAATTATGATTTATGCTAAGTGATCCAATACTTGATCCAAAATCCATCAGGAAAGCAAATGTTATCATTTGCCATATGCTTTCCAACGGATTCCAATTCTCATTAAGGATGGATTTCAAATTTTAATTTGGTAGCATTGGAAACATAAATGAGAGAGAGAAAATGAGTGACATGATTGATGTGTTTAAGCTACACGCCACTCTAAGAGAAGTAAAAGCATCTTTTGAATTAAATTGATTAACTCATTTAATTGCTTTCCTTCCAAGTTGTTTATTCTCTCTCATCTCTTTCCTTCTCTGTTTCGGTCATTACCCAGGAAACCATGAAAGCAAAAATGAGCTACCGAAGTGAAGGAAGAACAAGCTACAAGACCATCACAATGATGGCAAGAAAACATAACAAAATAAAAGTATGCTGTGGCTGAGATTTTCACCAAAAATGATAAGATTTGGTGAAGTAATCTCGAGCTCTTCATACTCAAAAAGAAAGAAGAAGATTCGGCCAGCAAGGAAGAGATTCTTGGAGGCATGGCTTGTCTCTGATTCTGCTCAACCACCACAGGAAGTAGCTAGAGTGGCGAAGTGATGGAAGAGGCAGAGATTGGAGGAGAAGAAGCCATCATCATCATGAAGCATCAAGGGCCAAAAATCCATCTTGGAGAGCAAGCCAATGATGGAGCGCTCGGATTGATGAAGGGTGATGACCAAGGAAGGACTAGAGGTAATTGCATGTTGGGTTTTGCATGGTTATCTCTTCTCTCTCTGTGTGGCCGAACCAGATCTATTTCTTGGAGAAGAAGAAGTTGGTTTGGTTTTTGGCTTCAAAAGTGGAGGCTTTCCTCTTCTATAAAAAGAGAGAACAGCCACTGTTTGGAGCAAGGAGAAAGTGTGAGAGCGCAAGGCACAGGGTTCTCAGAGCTACCTGAGCTAACAGATTTTCTTCTCCTTCAATGTATTCTGTTTTGTAATTTTTCTGTTTAATTTTATCATGTCTTGAATCTCATGGAAAAAGGCAAATAGTAAGGTTTGTATGAAAAAGCCATAGAGCGGAAAAAGACAGAGAGTGCAAAATTAAAAGAAAAAGCCATAGATGTCCTTAGAGTTCCTTTGTTCATCTATGTTGTGTTTCATGATTCTGTGGGAATCCCCTTGTAAGTTGGGTTAGCACTTTACAGATTGTAATCAGAAAGATTATAGTGAAATTCCATCATGTTTGTAATGGAGACTGGATGTAGGCTGCACTGCACTTAGCAGCTGAACCAGGATATATCTGGGTGTAGTTTTCTCTCTTCTCTACTCCATTTCTGTTTCTACTGCACAGGAGCAAAAACCAAAAATATCTCGTGCCAAGTGACGAGACAAAAAGAAAAGTCTCGTGGCTAGGGACGAGACAAAAGAAAAAGTCTCGTGGCTAGTGACGAGATAAAAAGACAGGATGTTTTCAAAATTGGTTTCAAAGGTCAGGAAGTACTATCAAGCAAAAAGGGGGCTAAGATTCAACCCTCCTTCTCTTAGCCACTGATAACCATCAAATAATTTAATTATGAATATATCTCGTTTATACTACAAACGAGATAAAACAGAATTTAAACACAGAAAATGGATGCATCCGTGATACATGAAAAGTTATATGCTAAAGAAATACGTGTAAAGAAAAATCGAGGTCAGTGTAAATGTGATACAACCACAATAAATCATTTACGATGTAAATTTGACAGAATACGACAAATTCAAATCAGCTATATAAGGAGCTGCAAGTGTTAGCTTTTTCTGCAAACATATCAATCATTTTTCTCCACTCTTCTTTTTCATTCTTTCAATAAAAGTTTAGTAAAATGTATAGTGGTGAATATATCTTTATGAGTGTATATCATAATTATCACATAAGAAACAATAATGATGATGGAATTGTATTTAAGTGTGATAATTTTATCCTTTTGTGCACTCATCATTTAGGTTCTCTATCTGATTTAAAGAGCCTAATCTTGACAAGCATGAGTGCTAATGGGACAAAAGAGATTAGAAGAGTTGAGTATTAGGTTGTTAGCACCGATGAGAAATAAAATATTTTTTTCGTATTTTTTGGCTCGATGGTGAGTAGCATGTGTGGCTAATATTTGATGTCTACGAGAGAATCATGGTCTAACAAATGACAGAACTTTCTGTAGAGTTTGGTGATGTAGGTAATAGTGATTTTGGACATTTAAAATTTGTCTAAGATGACCCACTTCTTGCACCACCCTTCTGCATTGTGCTAGTCTAGTGGAATATATAGATGTAAATTTTGATGAGTCGAATAAGAAGGACAACAATAAAAGCACTTCTGCAGAGGATAAGGAAGATTTTTGTGGCAAACTATAGGTACCACTGACATCCATATTTGAATTTTTCTGTCATCTCTCAGCCAATTTGACACCATAGCCTGCAAATCTAAGTCATTGTCCATCAAAACTGTAAAATATTTAGAGAAATTTTAATCACAAAACAACATTATATTAATAACTTTATTCATATACTATGAAATAGAAAAAAAAAGTTTCATACTTGGTCGAGCATCAACTGATCTAAACAAAGATGCCAGCGAAGGAATTTTTCCTTAAAATGGTCTCTATTTTGCTGGATCATACCCATCAACCTACCACCAGGTGCAACAAATAACAAGTTATATATCACTCTATGCACAAATAATATTAACTATCGAAAAAGACTATATTAAAATTTCTTAAACGTATACCTCATGGCTCAAGGCCAACAGAAAGGTCTTTGTCTGCCTGTCAAGTGGGCACCATGTTAAAAAATGATGGTATATCCATGACATTAGTAGTGGTATGCACCCAACAATGTATGTGGTGGATTGATGTTGCATAGCACAAAGAGTGAAAACGTCTATACAAGGATGGTGGATTCCTGAGACAAACAGCGACATTGATCGAATATGCTGGCAGAAAGTGGCCGGATTTGCCCAATTAGAATATGCTGCACTCTTTCCTTAAGCCATGCTAACTTGATCGAAAATGACTCATTTCTCTGACCTCAATGCTGAGTATGAAGAGGCCTAATACCAAAAAATTTTTCTATCCACTTTCACGTTGGGTGCTGATACCGTGTCTAAAAGTCTTTCAAGCAATTCTTCACGAGCTCTTTATTGGTACGTAATCCAATATGATACGCCACGTCCTACAGAATGATAGTATACTCATTCTAAAGCAAGTGAAAAATTTGGGTCTCTCGATACCAATTCTCCACGAATGTAAAAATTAGAGTGTTATTAAATACACAATTTTTTAATTTTGTTGTGTCATTAAAGCCAACTTCTCTCAAGAGAGAATGACATCCGATAGTGTAAGGATGTGGTTAATTTGCCTAAAAAATAGAAGGCAAGACCTTTATTAAAATAAAAAATTAATTAATTAATGATATTTAAAAATAAAAATCTATTTTGTATAATAAATTTACTTTATAACAATATTTACAATAACATCTATATTAAAATGATATTTAATAACAAAATTAACTCATTAATTCATCACTAATAATTTAATTCTTACAAATAAGTAAAAAAATTACAAAACTAAACTACGAAATAATATAAATGATGTTCACCATAACACACACACATATATATATATATATATATATATATATATATATATATATATATATATATATATATATATATATCAACTTTTTTACATATTGTCATAGATTTATTTTCTAAATAAAACATTTATAATACTATTCTTTAAAGAAAATCCTATTTCAATGAAACAACTTCCTAAAAACAGGTACCAACAGCTACTAAAAGCTATAAACAAGCATCTAATCTAAATTATGTTTCTAACAAAACAATTACTTTAGTCATACATATCACAACTAAACCAATCAAACTATCATAACTATATGCTTCTTTATTAAAGGGACAAAATAATAACATTAATCTCGAAATTGATTGTTTCAGCAATATCTCACATTGTATTTAGCGTGTTGATATTATTCGAACATGTATCTACATATACTATAGCATCCAACTCACTCAAATATCTCAAAAAAAAATTCTAAGAAGAGGAAGAGAGATGAAAAAGTGATGAAAAGTGATAAATGATCCGCACTGTAAACGAGTTTTTTATATAGATACCATCTGAGTTTATTTCTGTTTATAATATAAATAAGATATATTCATAATAAAATTTATATTGCAAATGAGATAAGTAATATGACACAAAAATATAAATTGTGTCCAAATAATCTATAGCTATAAATAAAATATTTTAAAAAACTTAAAAAACACAACTCATTTATTAAATATAATAATTATTTACTACTTATAAAAAATTAATTTGTAATATTATCATATTTTTAAATCAAATTTATTTATTATTCATATTTTTAAATTATGGTTTAATTATTCTGTTGGTCCTATAGTTTTACAAAAATTTCAATTAGGTCTTTATATTTATTTTTTTCTTTTAATTAGGTCCCTACATCAATTTATTTATTTTTTTTAATTAGGTCCTTCTTAGCAGTAATTGGCTTAATTGTATAAGGACCCAACTAAAAAAAATTGGTGTAAGGATCCAAATAAAAGGAAAAAAAGTGTAGGGACCCAATTAAAAAAATGGTACAAGGACTTAATTAAAAGGAAAAAAAATATAGAGACCTAATTAAAAATTTTACGAAGCTATAAGGACCAACAGAATAATTAAACCTTAAATTACTTTTGTTGTATGAAAAATTTGGACACATTTTAATAATTTTTTAAAAATTAATTTTTTATAAAAAAATTACACAAACAATCAAATATGGTAAAAACTTATATGTAGTTGTCTTCATCTAAAATTGATAATTGAAAACTATTAGATAATAATTTAGGGACAATTTGGATTGACTTTTAAAAAAATACTTAAATTTTTTTATCTTTTTAAAAAAAATTAATAAAAAAATTTATATTTGGATAGAACTTTTAAAAAAAAATTTAAATATAAAAAGTACTTTAATTTTATTTGGAAAAAATAAAAAAAAATATTTTTTATTTAAATTATATAAAAGGATAAGATTAAAACATAAAATATAGAAACGACAGGTGATATTCTTGAACTAAGTTAGGTATTCTTCCAACCTTCTCTATTAAAGTGTATATGAAGCTCATTTCCATCAACAATTTCCTCCTCACATACAGTAAGAAAAATTTCGATAGTATGATTATTCCATCTAACTTTTGCATTCATTTGCATTTAGTTGAATTTTTTTCGTTAGCTCTTCAATGAATTAGTTTTGCAGAAATGCTATTTTGTAAAAATAGTATACAAAAATATTTTAATATTTTGTTAGAAATTATTATTGATATAATAAAGTATTATTATTTTTATACTAATAAAAATAATTATTTTATTGATATTATTATTATTATCATTATTTTAAAAAACTAATTAATAATTTTTATTAATAAGTTCTCTTTTTGCACTTTGTTAATCCACAAAAGTCCATATCCGTAGATTATAAATCTATAGTGCAATAAATTAATAATAAGCTGCTACTTAACGATGCTAACCCCCCGCTAAATAACAAAAGTCACTACTATGACCCACTTGCCACTTTTTGACATTTTTGACAGCATGTAAAACTAGAAAAACACCAAAAATTCATCTTTATTTGTAAATTAAAATTACCATCAAAGTCCTAAATATATTAACTATAAGATGTAAAATAGTGATGATATTTATGTCATCCGTTAATTAACAATGGTTTTAATTATTATGTTGCTCTCTATAATTTTATAAAATTCTTAATTAGGTACTTATGTTCTGTATCAATTTTTTTTTTTAATTAAATTTTTTTTGACAGTAATTAGCTTAATTTTATAGAAACTCAACTAAAAAAAATTGGTACAGGACTCAAATAAAAAAAAACTTAATGAATTATAATAAACTAATTTTATTTTAATTTATTTAAAATATTTTATTAATCAGTTTAATAATTCGTCCAATAACAATATAACACATATAATATCTTTACAAAAAAGATATTTCTAAAATCTTTATCAGAATATCACCTTAAGGCAAACTATTTACTTCACTTAAATTTAGAAAAAAAGCTACACGTAAATATAAAATGTAAGAGATATAACTTAATGCACTTCTCTATTGCAAAAGCATACTATTTAATCAGTAAATTAAAAGATATTTTATCTTACACAACCTATTATAAAATCATAAATTTAATAATTCTTAAATTTAATTTATTACGAGCCCTGATTTTTCAAATTAATTAAACCATTTCATTTAAATTTTAAGGTGTACATCATAAACACTAATCCTAATATCATTGATTACAGTAACAACTCTGAGTTCATCTGTTCTCAATTTTAATATGTTAATATTACTAAGATAGTTTAGTATTGTTTATAGTAATTCTCTAGGACATTTTAAATAAAAAAAAAAAAATCATGATGAAGAATAAAAAAAAGTTTTATTCGATAATTATCTGAACCTCAAAATAGAAATTCAAATACATATTAACTATAGGCAGTAAGGTATGAGTTATTATTTTGAAGAAAATTAAAAAATAAAAAAGTGTAATAAAATAGGGAAAAATAAATAAGATCATCATAAGATTTTTTTTTCCTTTGTCCGCATATTTTTCAAATTTCATTTATTTTTAAGGATTTGATTTTGGCTAATGCTATGCTTAGAAAACTTTTTTTTTCTCACATGAAGAACCTGCATGGAGCAATGTAGGTGAGACGCGTGTTATATAATTTCAGGAATGAAAATAACAGTGATATGACCAATAAACATCGGTTACAAGTTATAGTTCGGTAACGCCAAAGATCCAATCGTAACTGACGATTTCGTAAATGACCATAAACAGCCTTAAAACAATAACGTCGGATTTACAATTAATCCTCTTCCTAGGCGTTACAACTTAACAAAAACAGCCGACCTTTTCCGCTAGATATAAAGCAGACGAGAAAGTTAAGGGAGGTATGTCACTTTTCCCAAGTAAGATTTATTATCCACTTTATACTAACTTGAGCGTCAGAGTGCCTTTGTAGGTACGCACCCTCGCCGTTCATCCACTGCCGACGTATACTTTGGTTCACTCTAGGAGTCCACCGACCTTATTAGAGGACGAGCTATACTTCGGAATAGTCAGGCAAGAACATTTGGCGCCCACCGTGGGGCCGAATAATCTTCAAATATCATTCGCAAAGGTCCCAAAATACCCTTAAAATACATTCATGGCTGATGCTCCTCCCCCCACCTCATCCGAGCTCCTACGGATGGTGACCGAACTTCAACAAGCAAATCAACGAATGGCGGAGGAGAATCAAAGAATGCAGGATCAAATTGCACAACTGGTTAATGCTCGGCTAGAGCACAATAATGATCATCATAACCGAGAGGAAAATCATGAGCGTCAATCAATACCGACCCATGTTTCCGAAACACCTCAGCGGGAAGAGGAGGAGGCCCATCGAACCGAAGAAGCCCAACCAGACGCTGAGGAAGAAGAGCGCGACAATTCCGCTGGCCCATTTACGGCCGACATAATGAATTTTCAACTCTTCAGACAATTCACTCTGCCAACGACTTTAACCCCATATGATGGGTTAGGAGATCCGAAGCAGCATATTAAAAAATTTCGATCTATTATGATCGTTAACGGTGCATCCGACCCTATTTTATATCGTTGTTTTCCATCCTTTTTAGATGGTCCTGCACTTGACTGGTTTTGCTCTTTGCCTGCAGATTCAATATCGCGTTTTCAGGAATTGGCGAAGCAGTTTGAGGATCACTTTGCAACATCCGCAATATACCTGCATGATTCTGACTACCTGACAACCATCAAACAAGGCCCACAAGAAAGCCTAAAGGATTATATTACCCGTTTTACAAAAGTTGCCATGAGAATCCCCGACCTTCACCCTGAGGTCCATCTCCATGCCATTAAAAGCGGCCTTCGTCCGGGCAAATTCCAAGAGACAATCGCTGTGAGCAAACCGAAAATCTTGGCATAATTTCGCGAAAAAGTCAAGGGACAGATAGATGTTGAAGAACTTCGGCAAGCCCGCAAAGCAGAAAAATCAGCTACTGTCAAGGATGATGATAAACCTCGGGATAGTAAGAAAGCCTTTAAGCCCGTTCCCCGCTATGAGTCATACACACAGTTCAACGCAAAGAGGGATGACATTATCAAAGAAATACTCAACTCCAAATTAATCAAACCTCCTCGTAAGGCCGACGCTTACCCGAAGTCCAAAACTGTCGATAAATCCAAATATTGCACTTTTCATCAGAAACACGGGCACACAACCGATGAATGTGTGATCGCTAAAGATCTCCTCGAACGCCTCGCAAGACAAGGTCACCTCGACAAGTTTATCACAGGACGCATGCAGAAGAATGTAACCTCGGCTTCCGACCCCTCAGCAGCAAGCCCCTCATCAAAGGAAAAAGATATGGCACCAGCCCAACCCAGAGGAATTATCAATTGTATTTTAGGAGGATATGCGGGAGGCGGACATACAAGCTCGGCCCGAAAAAGAACTTATAGGGCCATGTTGGCAGTTACAGATGCCCCTAAGGTTCCTCAGTCGATTCAAGATTTCCCAGAAATGACTTTCCGTTCAACCGACTTTAATCATACCGATGCTAATTATGACGATCCAGTGGTAATTTCTGTTCAGTTGGGAGATTTAATAGTCCGCAAAGTACTTCTCGATCCGGGAAGTAGTGCCGATGTGTTATTCTTTACCACGTTTGAAAAAATGAAGCTAAGTAACAACATTTTGCAACCATACCATGGAGACTTGGTCGGATTTTCAGGGGAGCGAGTCCCCATTCTGGGTTCCGTGTGGTTACAAACCACACTCGGTGAGCAACCATTATTTAAGACACAAGACATTCAATATCTTGTTGTCGACTGTTTTAGTTCTTATAATCTTATATTAGGTAGACCATTTTTAAATAAATTCGCAGCAATTGTGTCTACAGTTCACCTTTGTGTTAAGTTCCCTGTGCAGGATAATTTAGTGGCAACCATCCACAGCGACCTCCATGAAGCTCGGCAATGCTATAACACAAGCTTGAAGCCCATCAAAAGGAGCAACATGGCACAGGTCAACTCCATACAACCCGACCAGCCGAGATTGACAGAAATAGATCCAAGAGCCGATTTTGAAGATCGACCTATGCCAAATGAGGACTTAACAAAGGCCCCCCTAACCGAAGATCCCATGAAATTCACCTTTGTAGGAACATTGACCAGTACGGAGGAAAGAGAATCACTCGTAAGATTTCTGCGTGAGAATGCCGACTTATTTGCTTGGACCCCTGCAGATATGCCCGGAATAGATCCATTTGTTATTACGCACAAATTGGCAATTAATTCAGAAGCTCGCCCAATCTCACAAAAGAAGAGAAATCTCGGGACAGAGAAACGCCTTGCATGCCTTGCCGAGGTTAAAAAGCTCATTACTGTTAACTTCATCCGCGAAATCAGGTTCACAACATGGCTCGCCAATGTTGTTATGGTAAAAAAGAGTAACGGTAAGTGGTGCATGTGCGTCGATTTCACTGACTTAAATAAGGCATGTCCTAAAGATGCTTATCCTTTACCTTGCATTGATAATTTAGTTGACAACTCTTGTGGTTATGGTTTATTAAGTTTTATGGATGCATATTCTGGTTATAACCAAATTCTCATGCATCCATCTGATCAAGAGAAAACCGCCTTCATAACTGAATATGGTAATCACTGCTATAATGTTATGCCTTTTGGTTTAAAGAATGCAGGAGCAACATATCAGCGACTAATGAATAAGGTCTTCGAGAACCAGATAGGTCGGAATATCAAAGTTTATGTGGACGACATGGTCGCCAAAACCATGGTTGGCAAATCTCATATCCACGACCTAACCAAGATTTTTGGGCAAATCCGGCGATATAATATGAGATTGAATCCTGAAAAGTGTGCTTTCGGTGTCCGCGGAGGAAAATTCCTCAGATTCATCCTCACCAGCCGAGGAATTGAAGCAAACCCCGAAAAATGTCAGGCGATACTTGATATGAAAAGTCCAACGACACTAAAGGAGGTTCAACGGCTAACAGGGCGGCTCGCGGCTTTATCAAGATTTCTACCATGTTTGGCATTAAAGTCTTTTAGTTTTTTCCAATGTTTAAAAAAGAGCACAAAACATTTTGAATGGACTGAAAGCTATGAAACTGCATTTCAAAATTTAAAACAATTCCTTTCGAAACCTCCTGTTTTACAAAAGCCAAAGACCAATGAGCCATTATATATATACTTGTCTATTACTGATGTTGCAATTAGTTCTGTCCTTGTAACAGAAACAGAGAAAGGTCAACAACCGATCTATTTTGTAAGTAAGTCACTGCAAGGCGCCGAGCTTCGTTACCCGAGGTTGGAAAAGCTCGCATTGGCCTTGGTTTTCTCCTCGAGACAACTCCGACCATATTTCCAGGGGCACACTATCATCGTCAGAACCGAACAACCTCTTCGGCAGATCATCTCAAAACCAGAATTAGCAGGCAGACTAATCAAATGGGCCATTGAGCTTTCAGAATTTGATATTCAATACCAACCGAGAGGATCCGTCAAGTCCCAGCACTTAGCCGATTTTGTGGCGGAACTTACCCAGCCATGTCTGGAAGAAGAAAACTCGGATTGGAACTTGTTTGTGGATGGAGCTTCAAACCCCCAGGGGTCAGGGGCAGGAATATTATTAGAAAGTTCTGAGGGCATAATCCTCGAGCATTCTCTTTGGTTCTCCTTTACAGCAAGTAATAACCAGGCCGAATACGAAGCCGTCATCGCTGGGCTCAGGTTAGCCATTGATTTACACATTACCAGCTTAAAAGTCTATTGTGATTCCTTATTAGTGGTCCAACAAGTAAATCAGGTTTTTCAAACTAAAGATCAAATTTTATTAAAATATTTAGACATTGTTCAAAAGTTGATAAGCAGCTTTTCAAAAGTAGAAATTCACCACATCCCCAGAGATCAGAATAATAGGGCTGACATCCTATCAAAGTTAGCCATTACACAAGCACACACAGCGACACTGCTGCAATCGACTTTAGATAAGCCGAGCATACATACTATTAGCATTTTAAGCACTTTAAGTGAATAAAGTTGGAAGCTACCTTATATACAGTACCTAAAAGATGGCTCTGTCCCAGATGACATCTCAGATAAGAAAAGATTCCGACGACAAGCCTCTTTCTTCACATTAATGAATAATGTTTTATATAGGCGGGGATACTCCCGACCACTTTTGAAATGCTTGGACAGGCATGAGGCCGACCTTGTGTTAGCCGAGGCTCATAAAGAAATCTGTGGGATACACTCGGGGGCAAGAAGCCTGGCACAGACAATACTTCGAGCTGGTTTTTATTGGCGGACTCTGTGGGAGGATAGCAGCAAGAAGGTCAGAACTTGCGACCGATGTCAAAAGCACGCGCCGATCATCAACATTCCAGCCGAGCAACTTCATCAGTCAGTAATAAGTTGGCCATTTAACCAGTGGGGGATCGATATCCTCAGCCCATTCCCCACTGCACCTAGACAGATGAAGTATTTGGTAGTTGCTATTGATTATTTCAGCAAGTGGATTGAAGCACAACCCTTGGCAAGAATAACATCCTCCCAGATGATATCCTTTGTTTGGAAATATATCATATGCCGATTTGGAATTCCCAGCCATATTATCACTGACAATGGTCGGCAGTTTACCGACCATAATTTTAAAGATTTTTTGCAGAATCTAAAGATAAACCAGCACTTCTCATCTGTGGAACACCCACAATCTAATGGTTTGGCTGAAGCCGCTAACAAGGTCCTCTTGCACGCTTTGAGGAAAAAGCTCGACGAAGCCAAGGGACTCTGGGCTGAGCTGGTTCCAGAAGTATTGTGGTCATACAACACTACAGTACACACATCCACTAAAGAAACCCCATTCCGCTTGGTATATGGGTCTGAGGCAATGATTTCCTTGGAAATTTCACAACAATCCTTGCGAACACAAGCAGAGAGCTCGCCGACCATCTTCCCATGGAAAGCTTGCGGCAGCATGGGACGGCCCCTATCGCATACTCGAAGTCCTCGGAAGAGGAGCTTACAGACTAGAGCAATTGGATGGTACTAGACTCCCAAGTTCATGGAATGTCAGTTCTTTAAAGAAATATTTCAGTTAAGACAAAGCAGAATGCTAGTACTCTTTTTCCTCACTTGAGATTTTTTCCAAAAGGGTTTTGCTCAAGGAGGTTTTAACGAGGCTAGCCTGCCTGAATTAAGTTTTTAAGGTACTGCTTTGAATAAAACTTAACTACATTTATAACATTTTTAGCATGTTCCTTTTAACTAACCTCAGCTTCAATTTGCCAATAAATATCATGGGGAAATTTGTCATCACATCACAAATTACTCCTGTTAACAGACTAAACAGATAAATCCTCAAAATACAGTTCATAAACCCCTTTGACGGGTATCAGACAAAGTAATTAGGATCATCCAAAACCTAATTACGCAGATCCCTTACGTAAAACAACTAGTTAACTAAATTACGTAAAACAACTAATTAACTAAATTATCACCACCTTCTTCGATTACTTCTTCATCATCTACAAGCTGACCATCCCGAACCACCTTACTCGGGTCCATAGGTGTAAAGTCACCATCAGGCATAAGAAACTTTACCTGGGTCACAGCACGTTCAAAGCCTTCAGCAAAGGCATCAAGAATGTCACCCTCTCTACTTGCTTCAAATTCCTTCATTTGTACGGTTAGCTCGATAACTCGCTTGTTTATGTCTTCAAGATTAGTATCTTTCTTTGTTAATAGCTCGGCCACCTTCTCACGACTCTCTTTCTCAACTTTCAGTTCCTTTTCCAAGTCAGAAACATTTTTCTTTAATTCAGTTAAGGCTAATTCCTTGGAAGACAGTTGCTCCTTTAAAACAGCACCCTGTGCAGCCTCAGTAACCATTTTCTTGTGCCTTTTCTCTTGGCTACGGCCAATACAGGCCAATCAAAAACCCAACACCTGAAATTACAAATTCAACTTTATAAAAATTTACAATATAGATATTTGATCCAGATGAGTGATTAGGATAAGCTCACCTGAAGAAACTGATCAACTCCAACATCCCCGACTTCTTCCACCCGAGCTATGTCTGAAAAACTTTGGACAACCTCGTCTGCAACGACGTTGAACGGAAACCCACGATCCCAAACAGATGATCCATCTCCATCATTATCGAAAATGTGAAGCTTATCCTGTTTTGCACTAAAACTGGATAGGTCGTCAAGTTGAATAACACCTTCTTTACCCTGTTCCCCTGTAGTAACAGTCATCTATGTTTTTCTTTTTTTAAACACAATCTCTTTCTTTCTCGGTGGGGGCTGGTCAACTTCACCCCCAACATCCATTTTTTCAGCATTCGAGGATGAACCCTCAAAATTCTTAGATTTGAACCGAGCTCTAAGTGTAGAAGCCGATACTCCCGGAAACTTTCCAGCTGTCACAAAAACAAACATAGTATTATCAGAAGAATAGTTATTCAATCAAAAGCAACCCAAAACAAAATATACCTCGATGACCTCACCAAAGTAATCTATCACAGCCGACTTATTATCTTCCCAAGGAAGCAACTCCGACACAGACATCAATCCCCCCTTAGCTACCATTTCAATCAGAAAAGATATAATACACTCGTTCCGGCTAGATATCAGTTCAGGACCTAAGATGTGTTGTGGTTGACAACACCAATACAAGGGGAATTTTTCCCCAAGGTGTTCATCTAGGTAAAATGGAAAATTCTCATCCACTGACTTCACTTTTAAAAACATTTCCTTAAAATCTTTGAAGGAAGATTTATATAATTTGAAAACAGAGAAACCAGGTGTGCTGTTTAAGTTTACCCACAATCCCTTCCATACCCCTTTGGCTTGAAATAATGAAAAGACAGCTCCAAATCCGGTTTAATTTCCAGAAATTTCATCAAAATCTGGAAACACTTTATGAACGCCCAGCCATTAGGATGAACCTGTGATGGAGCACAGTTCAATTGTTTCAGAATGTCACATTCAAACTGACTAAATGGGAGTCGAACCCTCAATTCTTCTAGCACACAACTATACATAAACAAGTTTTCGAAGTCCTTTTTCCTATGAAAAATACGATCAGAGCGGTTGCATGGCAGTAATTCCAAGCGAAAACCAGGTTTTACTATCCTAGCTACATTAACTTCATTAACACTATCCTTATCAGCAAACAAAGAAGCCCTTATTTTGACATCATCATCAACCCAGTCGTACGACTCGTCGTCCTCAAACTTGGGCAACGATTTTACTTTCTTCTCACTCATTGTTTTTGATGAACTCAGAAGGAGGGAAGTAAAGATAAGATGAAAGAAAGGGGAATGTTACTAACCTCTGGTGCTCATAGTGTTTTAAAGCTTCTGAAATTACAATCTCCAGTGCACTGCAAGAAGCAAAATGCTAAACCGTTCAGTTACTTAAATCTTTTCAATCTATGATGAAAATCAACACCATTGAATGAAGCACACTACCAACGGTTAGAACTAAGTCTTGGAACTTGCACCTATCTAGAGAAAATAATAATTAAAAGTTTTACATCTCTCGAGACTTGGGTAATAATTACAGTAACCAGTCTCTTCAGTTACCTATTAGTAACTTTAAAAGAGATATACTGACCTGGGGGCATAGCGTACCGAGCTATAACTCGCCTATTATAAAGCTCAACATATCTCTTCAAAGTTAGGTCAAGCTTGGGGGCTGTGATATGACCAATAAATATCGGTTACAAGTTATAGCTCGGTAACGCCAAAGACCCAATCGTAACCGACGATTTCGTAAATGACCATAAACAGCCTTAAAACAATAACGTCGGATTCACAATTAATCCTCTTCCTAGGCGTTACAACCTAACAAAAACGGTCGACCTTTTTCGCTAGATATAAAGCGGACGAGAAAGCTAAGGGAGGTATGTCACTTTTCCCAAGTAAGATTTATTATCCACTTTATACTAACTTGAGCGTCGGAGTGCCTTTGCAGGTACCCACCCTCGCCGTTCATCCACTGCCGACGTATACCTTGGTTCACTCTAGGAGTCCACCGACCTTATCAGAGGACGAGCTATACTTCGGAATAGTCAGACAAGAACAAACAGAAATATTGATAATGTTAATATACTATTAAGAGAGCCCCTTTAGATTCAGGACAGAAAAAAAAAAAAAAAGAAAATTTAAATTTTAGCAACATAGTAACAACACCCGACCAACAAAGAAAATCACAGCCCCAATAGCAAAAAGAGATTTGTTCATTGTTTTCTTGATCAATAGATTCTAGCATCAAATTCGGAGTGGTTCCTCAAGTCTGGACATCAAACCTTGAATCTGAGTTCGTTTTTATTGAATAGATTTTTTTGTTACTGTCATGTTGTCTTTGACACAAAATTTCGTTAAATCTGCACATCAAATCTTGAATCTGAGTTTGTTTTTATTGAATAGATTTTTTTTCTGTTACTGTCATGTTGCCTTTGACACAATTTGTAAAAAATATTTTATTTATTAAAAATACTGACTTTTTATCACTATTTTCACATAATGTTTTATTTGAACCACCTGATATATATGTCCCTTCCATATATTTTTCTTATCATTCTACCACTCTATTTTTATTATTAAATTTATATTTAATATTGTATAGTATAAAATCTTAGTTTCAATTATATTTTTTCACTTGTGGTTTTACTTTTATATAATTTGCTATTTTTTTTATAGTTGTTACAATAAGTTTTCGATCTGAATAAAGGAGGAGAGAATTCTAGTAAAAGTAGCAAAAATAAAAACCAACAACAATATACATAACACACATTTTATATTTATTTTCTATTTTCACCTATTATATCATACATAATAAAATACCAAATACTAACTACACAATATATTTTTTGGTATTATCATTAAAATTATTGTAAATTAAAATTTTATTAAAAGATATTTATTATCATTATTATTTTAATATTTATTATTTTGTATAAAAATATTATTATTTTTTAATAATTTATTTAAATACTATAACTTTAAAATAAATATTTTTATAACTAAAAATTCAAATACAATTGAATTGTAGCAGAAGAACTGAAGTGCTGCTGTTTATTTTAATTGAGTTAAGTGAGTAGCGTGATGGAAAGTTGGTCCCATGGTTTGTTTGTTACCAGGGTGTATGAATGAGGTGTTATTCCTGACCTGCAGATAAGTAGAACCAGTTTTATTGTAATTACAATTCTGCCTGAACATTTTGGGTGAAAATATAATAGTTATATGTACAGGTAGAAATTTATAAATATTTGTTTTCTTGTGAATTGGCCTTTGAGTAGTTTTGACTTGGGCATTTTAGTAGTTGGGGACTTGGGGTGACAGATTTTTTTTTTTTGTTTATAACTGGATTTGGACTTTAAAATAAAAATTTCTATTGGAATTGACCCGAACTGAGTAAGTCTGAAATAAATAACAATTTACTCTTGACCAAAAAAAAAAAAACCACTATGAAATCTGTTTTAATTTTATTTAGTTATTAATAAGAGTTAATTAAAAAAATGATTAAAAGTTTAAAACAGAAGAAAATTTATGTTTAGGGTAGGTCAGGTTAATATTATTTATTGCAACATTACAAAAGAGATTATGTAGTTGTGCAAACTATATTGAAGATTTCACAAATTTAAGATTTCACAAATTTAAGATAGTTTTTTTTTCTTAATATTATTTACTGTGATAGTGTGCAGTTATAGCAAAATTAATTTACAAATTTAAAATAAGCATTATTTATTTGCTCAAAAAATATTTCATTTTATAAATTTACTTTTGTAGAAAGTGACAATGATTCAATTATAAAATAATATTTAGATGTAATACGTTAAAATATAAGAATATAACAAATAACTAAATTAGACACCTTATATTTACAAAGCATATTATTCTATAATTTAGATGCACTATACTATTTTGCAGATTTGGATCAGTCCGTGATGGTTGTGGATTGGTTTTAAAATTTTCAATCTTTCTAATTTTTGTTTGGCAATTTTTTAAAGTTTGCAGACCCATTAAAATCAACACTAGAGTGGAGGCCCATCTGTCCAAAACTGGACTATAACGCAAATATTAAATATTAATATATTATAGAGGCCACTAAATAATATAGGACACTTCACAGAATAAAACTGAAAAGCATCAAAAGATTTGACCGCAATACTCAAACAGGTGTCAGAGTTAAGGGGTGTTTCATTCACCTCATCTAGCCAGGTGCAATTTATAACTCACCAATAACAACACCTGACCAACAAAGAAAATCACCACCACAAAGAAAGCTCCTTTTCTTGATCAATGGATCGTAGCACCAAACCCGTGGTTGTTCGTCAAGTTTGGGCGTCAAATCTTGAATCTGAGTTCGCTCTCCTTGAACAGATTCTTCCCTGTTACTGCCATGTTGCCTTTGACACAGAGTTCCCAGGATTCATCCATGTGTCTGAGAAGAACTGCCACTACTCAAAGCTTCCACCTTCCTACACTTACAAACTCGTAAAGGCCAATGTCGATTCTCTGAAACTCATTCAGTTGGGTCTCGCCCTCTCCAATTATGCCGGCCACTTACCCGACCTTGGCACCGATTCTTGCTACGTCTGGGAATTCAATTTCAAAGGCTTCGACGTCCACCAGGACCATCATAATCCGGACGCAATCCAGTTACTCGCAGAACAAGGAATCGATTTCGCCAAGATTAAGGAAGAGGGGATCCCAATTGGTGCCTTTAGAAGATTGTTTCTGAGATCAAGATTCATGTTTAGTAGGCTGAATCTGACTTGGGTCACTTTTCATAGTTCCTATGATTTTGGGTACATGGTTAAGGTTCTCACTGGAAGGAAATTGCCCAATGATCTTGATGTTTTTAAGGTTGTTGTCTCTGAATTATTCGGGTCTAGTGTTTATGATATGAAGCACATGATTAAGTTTTGCAGAGGAATCAATGTCGGTGGGTTAGAGAAATTGGCGAAGAGTTTGAAGGTTGATCGTGTTGCTGGGAATAGTCATCAAGCCGGTTCGGATAGTTTGTTGACTCTTCAGACTTTTTTCAAACTTAGGGATTTTTATTTTACTGCTGATGATTGTGACGAGCAAGATTGTTTGAACATCAATTCCTTTGCGAATATCTTATTTGGTTTATAAAATTATCTTATTTGATTTATAAAATTATTGTTCTTTACTTCTACTGTAACTCGAATTTGAAGTAGTCTTCATATCAAACAAATTCTAAGCTTCAAAAGAAATTCTATTGAGCTTAACTGGTTCGTGTAAACAATGAGGCGTTGTTGCGCCATCGCTAAACATGTTGCCGTTGTTTTAGTTTTGAAAACCTTTTCTTAAACGTAAATTAAAACATACTTTTTTCTATTTTTTTCCCTCCTGGTATGCTTGCTAATCCTAATTTGGTTTATTAAAAAAGAAAGTATAATTACTCGAAAATTTATCATTTTTTTAAAGAAGATTATTTTGTGTAATAGAAATACATAAAAAATAACATAATTATTTTCTTAATTAATTTTCTTTTTCATTTTAATTAAATTAATTTTTTATTTAGAAAGATTTGCAGCATTTAAAATATTAATAATTGTAATTAGTCACTTCTTTAGGTTATATATTGAAATACAAAAATATTACTTATACACTAAAATACATAATTATCATAAATCGAATCGATAATTGACCCGTTCAAGATATTGGGTCTCTAGACCAGTGGTTCAACCGTTAAGTCAATGATCAAACTGGTTAATTGGGACTTGAGGTAATGTTTTTTTGGGGGATTTGCAGATGCTGTAGTTGCCTTAGGTCAAAGTAATGCTTTTTTTGTTCAAAAGCAACTGTGTTTTAGGCAACACCTATTCACCCACTAGTAAAAAGTGTTGCCTCTTCTTCTGAGTATGCAACACGTTGAAAGTGTTGCCTATTATTTAGAATATGCAAGACGTTAAAAATATTGCCTATTTATTTGAATTTGCAACCTGTTAAAAGTGTTGCCTATCAATTTGATATGCAACTCTTGAAAGCGTTGTCTATTCTTTTAAATATGTAACCTATATAAGTGTTACCTTTAAACTAAATATACAACCACTGAAGGATTGTCTTTTTGGCTAAAAATAAGGATTGTTTTTGCATCGAAAATACAAAAGTTAAGAAACATGTATAATCATTTAATTATTAAATAAATCTGCACACTTTAATAATTAAGATCAGGGTCATCATTACTATCTCTTAGTTCACACTACCCAAGCCTACATGAACACAAGACACATTTTGTCCTATAAGGGGCTAATTGACAATGCAACTATACTCTTGTTGATTCTTGACAGCGTCATCAAGGAGTGCTACTTGTTGCAGTTGCAGCGGTAAGAGTAGTGATATCATCATGATAGCGGATATTGACAGCTGAGCTAACTACAGAAGGTAGGTGATCTCTCTTAAGCCCCCATTGCCTCAGCAGCCTCGACACACTGCGTGGTCACCAATGTGGCTGCAGAGGTCACAGCCATGTCGGTCTTGGCCATCCTCTCATCCTTGCTTGGTGCAGATGAAGTAGCCATTGCAGCCGCGATGGCTGCCACGGCAGAAGCCACTGCAGCCACTGAGATGGTAGCATGCAGCTGAGCATTGCGAGTTCTTGTTTCTTGTTTCTTCTTTCTTTTTCTCCCTTCTGTCTCCCTGGCCATGCTGGTAACTCTGCAAATATCTAGCACAACATCTGCAAATTCAAGATTAAAAAGAATTTAGTTAGTATATTACTATATCAAGGATCATAAGTAGAAAGCCTTGGTTCCAAAGCATATGGTTGAACAATGCAAACATATAAGAAGGGAAGGCAAAAGACAACGGATCCACTGATTACCTCAGCTACTACCACTAGTAACCAGCACATATATCAATGAAGCTTAGTTTTTATTATTGAAATGCATAAAATCTCTTCACCATAATAGAATTATCTTAAAGCTATACTGTTACATTAGAAAATCAAATCACTAATGATCTGACACTTGAGAATCACACACATCACCTCCCCGTGAATCAAATTCTACCTTTGCTGCTTAGTCTTGTTCATATTGAGACGATAAAGATGCTTTCTTGATCCTGATAACACCAAAAACTATCTTTATGCCTAAGATCAGAATTTCAAAACAGTCGCACAATCACAAAATATAAAGGAGAAAATAAAAACCTTGGTGCTGGATGGAAACAAACAGTGAACATTGTTTTAGTTGTTCTCTTGTCAAACCAATCTTTTCTTCTGTGAAGTTCACATAGTGTCACAAGCGCTTTCTTAACTCATGCTTCATCCTCTTCCTTTTGAAAACAGACAAAGAACAAACACATACACAAACATTCATTCAAATTGTTCAATAAGCAGAGCCATCTGAGGAAATCACACAGCCAACATAATCAAAAGGTTCAACTCAAATTAGATGAGACCTATAGCATTGAAAACAAGACACTTTCAGAGCATGGTTCTTCGCTTTTTTCTTATGCTTCTGGTTCACTTAATACTGTGAATTATGTGATCAAATGCCAGCTTCTTCACGTCCTGTCACCTAAGGTTTGAAGCTCCATGAACAACGGCAGAGTTTTGCCAATATCAACAATCTGCCAAAATTCAAATAAAAAAATCACTACAGCATCACATTTTTCACAATTGCAGCACTTCAATTGGCTCCACATTTATGTTTTGACCACTAACATGAATTCAAGTATACTGAGAGTTGAAGAACTTGGCAAGAAACTCTCTTGAACTTTGCTGAATCTATCAACCTCTTCCTCCTCCATAAAAAAATAGCTTACTTACATCCTAAAGCATCAAATAAAAAGAATAGCTACCTTTTGGCATTCACAAAGCCTGTGCTGTCCAAATCATAGATCTGCATGCAGTAAAATTCTAATGTCGAAAGGACATCCAATTAACAGAAATGACTAGTGCTTGGAGATACCATGAAAAACAATGAAATTTGTTACTAAGTAGCAACTAGCAAAGACTCAAAAACACTGATTTCTATATGAAAATTTAAACTTAGAAATGCATGTGCTTTTATATCTAAACAAATACTGACCTCTAACTAAATGGGGAGATTACAATGCAGTGATGAGGTACCCAGGTTTTTCAATTACACTTAATTCAAATGGACTTCCCCCCTTAAACTAAATGAATAAGGCATAAACACACATATAATATATAATGAACATAAATACAAAGTTATGCAGTGCATGCTGTATTGTGTATAGTTCATCTAAGTTGTGGAGGCACACTTGCAATGTGTAGCTTAGCTTTATGAACCACTTTCAGGTTAATTTCCATTAACATACATGGCTTACTTCTCGTCCCAATCTGTCCATACATATTATTTAGTAGTAGATGAATCATATGCCCGCAAATTAATGTTTTAAATTAAATAATGACAATTACTAATGGCTTAAATTAAAGGAGTATCTATCTATGCGACTATGTATGTGCAATCTCAGGAAGAGCCAAAAACAAATGCAGGCACGGAACATTCTTTTTTGTACCAATACCTACCCTACCTGATCCTATCCTTCAACAGTTGAATCTTCAATTAAATTCTACCATTGTTTGGCCTCTCAAGAGTGGATACAACTTATGCAATTACATAATTAATAGTGGATAATTTGTTAATTACCATATTTAAACGGAGAGGCGAGGCGAGCTGCGACGAACACCACGGAGACGCCAACAGCGACGCCAGCAATGAGGAACACAGGCAATGACGAGGAAATCGAATAGAGAAGAGTAAATCGCGAGCAGTGACAAGGAACGCGAAGAGAAAAGAGTAAATCGCACATCAATCAAAATTCAAAGTGGTTGGGGTTAAGGTTTCTAATTGAACACGGTTGGAGTAGTTTTGTTATTTCAAGTTTCAACAATTCAACCAAATTAAACCACTAGTAAGTAAAATTTGAGAGAAATTTTTGTCATACCTGAGAGACTTGAGAGGAAGATGTGAACGACACCACGGCGGAGCAAAGCGAATGTTTCAGAATGGCGCGAGCTGAAGATCGAACATGGCGGAGCAGAGCAGAACACGATGCGAGAAGAAGCACATGACACGAGCAGAGCAGAACGCGATGCGAGCAGAGCAGTGAAGAACACCACGATGGCGAGAGAGAAGAACGCAGAACGCGAGTCAATGTCGTGAAATTGGGGAAATTGAGCTAGGGTTGGGGTTAGGATTTTCATTCTAAAATGGTAGGAATTGAGTTCTGTTTCTAAATAATAGGCTAATAGTAGTGAGGAAGGTGATGAATCAATTATTGCTCGCGTTTCCTTTAGTGTTTTTTTGGACTAAAACTCCAAAGTGGTCCCTAAGATTGGGCGAGTTACCCATACTTGTCATTGACTTTCAAAATTCCCTAACAGCATCCCTGACATTCAACTCCGGGACCCATAGTGGCCCTGCAACTCTTTCCGACGCCAAGTCAGCAAACGGAGGGATGATCTGGCACCTCCAATGCCACGCTGGAGCCAGCAACGGCAAGCTGACGTGGCAAATCTGAATTTTGTACCCAATCTGGTCCCTGGTCCCATTAAAATCCTAAAAGCTAAGATCGTCCTCTTCATCGCCTGAGCTTCAAACAGCTGCTGCTGATTCCTTCTCAGATCATCCTCTTCATCGCCTCCAGCTCTAGGTAATAACACATACAGATCATATGCCTTCCATTTCGATCTGCCATTTCTCTGTTTCATGATTGCTAGCTGCTGCTACCATAATATGAATGTAACTTGGCTAAATTTCAGTTTCCTCTAAAACTGTAATCACTCAATACTAAAAACTATAAGCTGCCGCTGCTTTTGTCAGTTTGCAATTGTTTGATGTAGCATTGCATTGTGTTACTTACTGTAAACATGTGCTGCAAATGCAAATAAAAAAGGTGACAAGGCTTCCTTGATTCCTCACTCTAGACGGCCTGCACTCCCCTCTCTGCAAATACCCTTATGGTCATTAGATGCCGCATTATCTTCTTTCGTAAAGACGGATGGTCCTTCCACATCCACCTACTTCAAGGACCCTCTCTCTTAATGGTAAAGGTTCATTCTCTCCATTGTCAAAGGTTGTCCACTCATTACCGGTTACTCCAATCGCATCTTTGGGTTAAGAAAGTGTACATGGCAGACATCTGGGATGTGCTTCTGATTTAAATGTATGTCTATTTTCTTCAATCAAGGCAACTGTTTTCATACAACGCTTGCTAAAATTTTTTACATTTTGTATGTTAAACTGGTATATGATTTTAAACTATGCTGCATTGATGAATATTTTCATTCTTGTATAGACAATGGTTGTCAAGCAGCATATAACTCGATCACTTTCGGTTCCAGTTGATGCCAAAGCCAGCAAATTGAGGTGCACTCAGTCTACGGTTTTTGGATATCCCAATTATAATGTAAGTTAAATATATGATATTTTGTTAATTTGTTCTTGCCTACTTCATTTCATCATCTTTTATTGGTTCATTTCAGACAAGAAAAAAGACTTGGTGTGATATGTTTGTTTGGGCTGACATTGTTTAAGAGGAAAGTGCTGGAATAGCAGATTCTGATAGAGTCAATGGTAGAATGAAGATGAACCTAGCATGGAGGGTTGGGAGGTTGAAAAATGATGTAAGAAGTCAGAAATTCATGACCAATTTGTTGATGGTAGCTGTGTTTCTGTTAGTGATGTGTGACAAATTTTGAAGAAAAAATTATAGAAGGATTCATGTGTAATGTAATGTAATGGAATATATATTGTGTAAAAATATTTGAATGGAATGAATAAAGAGTAATTTGTGGTATTCCTGTGACTTACACATGATTCAACAAAACTGAGTTATATTTAAATAGGATTACAATAAGCAAGTTAAACAGCAAACTGGATGTATATTAAATTAGTTATCAGAGTTGAACAAAAAAGATGCATAACCAAGCATCATGAGTATTAACATCAAAAGATCCATTGTGATATCAAAATAACCAGGACTGATCTTAGTAGTCATTGTCTAAATTTTAACAAAACATTAAAGGCCTAATGCCACATACTAATTTTCATAACCTCCCTAAACACATCTAACTAATTTCTACAAAACAGGTAGGTTGAGACAACTCAAGTTCTACTGGTTGGACATCACTGGCTGCTGAAACAATAGGTGCTAAATTAATAGGTTGTACATTTCCTCCTTCACCTTGTTGGTTCGTTTCATCAGAGGTAGCAACGCATGTTTGGTCGGCTGTTGGATCTCCTCCCCCTTCGCCCTCTTTGCTTTTTGTAGCAGCCTCAGCCTCAGCCACAGCAGCAGCAGCTGCTGCTGTATCGGCCAATCTCTTCTTTTTGCAACCTCTCTTGGTGTGACCTTTATCACCACAATAACTGCAAGTAAAATTTTCAAGCTGCCTTTTCAAATGAGTGTTATCGTTGAATGTTTTTATTTGCCCTGTTTCTGTCATCTCTAGCACAAGTGTGATCATTGTTGAATGTTTTTATTTGCCAACAAGTATCTTCATGGTCTCTTGAGGCATACATCAGCCATGGACATTCCTTTACTTTACATACAACTCTCACTCTTTTGCTATAATTTTTTTTTCAACCTAAGCCTCTTTCCTTCCTGAATTGTGTACTCCCTAACAGCCTATTTGAACTCCCATTTGGTAGTGAATTTCATACCAACCTCCAGCACTAACTCTCCAAACCTTCCTCCATCTCTAAACAATGGACAACCATCATCTGAGTCAACATCTGTTATTTCCTCTTCAGAGTTGGGAGGGGTCTTCATCTCCTCAGAATGCCATGAATTAGCCCCATCAGAATCGGCACTAGGATCAAGTCCAAATTCTGCACCAACAAAATCAATGTCAACTTCGCCATCCGAGACATCTTCCACTAGTCCATCATCTTCAATAACAATCTTCTCCTTAACAAATGCAGAGGCAGAGGCATGTTTAAACTTAAGAGAACTCCTCCTACCTTTGACAGACACAAACCCTTCATCTGAATAATGATTTTCTTCAAAATGCATGTTGATAAATCCCCCATCAACTTGAATTTTCAGTGTAAGATTCAAAATTGTTCAGAGATGAAAACCCAAATTCAAAAACCAGTTTAAAATTGCATAGCCCTAACCCTATCAACATCATCCCCTGTTCCATTCATAAAAAAACAGAGCACCCCAACAACCCAACCCAACGTATAAGCAATCAAAGAAACTCTAGAAAAAATAGTTGCAACAAAGCATAAAGGTTCTCCATTTACAAGAACACCAGCACCATAGAGTACAATCATACATGCATTCCAAAAATAAATTAAAAAAAATTAAAGCCACTAAACTTCAACATTAACGCTTACCTTGGCTAAGAACGAGAGGAGAGCAACCTCCTTCCTTTGAAACACGATTCCACTCTAACCTAGCCGTGGGTTAGTTCAACTTGGGTGATGAATGATTTCAGAAACTTTTCACTGGCACCATTGATTAGAGATGAAGAAGAATGATGGAGGTAGAGAAGAAGATGAATATTTTGTATGGGGTAAAACTCGTTTCTGCTCCTTCATATACAAGTCACAGCGTTTTTTTATTTATTTGGGCGCTAAAGAGGGAAATGACGTCGTTTAGAGAGGGTCCAACGTGGCAGCGAGGGTGCCACCATGGCACTCCGTTTGCTGAGTCATCACCGAAAAGGGTTGAGGGACTACATTGGTGCCCGGATCTAAATCTGGAGGATCAGTATAGGTAATTTTAAATCTCGAGAACTAAAATGAGTAATCGCGTGAATCTCAAGGACCAAAATGGGGTTTTAGTCGTTTTTTTGTTTAGGAGAGAGTAAGTTCTATTAAAATATTTGAGAAAATGATAAATAGGTCTCCGATTTTTTGTCCTGCGGATATTTTTTTTTTGACCATTGAAAAATACTTTTAAGTCTCTGACATTCACAAAACTTGGACGGATTAGTCCTTGACGGAGGCATTTGAGCAGATCAGTCCCTGACGGAGGCATTTGGACGGAGGGACTGATCTGTCCAAATTTTGTGAAGGTCATGGACTTAAAAGTATTTTTCAATGGTCAGTGACAAAAATGTTCGCGGGACAAAAGGTCAAGGACCTATTTGTCATTTTCTCTAAAATATTTGAAGGAAATTAAAATTTGAGAAAAAAGATATTTTTGTCTTGCGGATATTAAATATGACTTCTGTTATATTTTTGTCCTGCGGAAATTAAACATGACTTCTGTTATATTGGCCTGACCGATATACAAATGCATACGTGGAAGAGTTTTTAAAATGGGACAAATTTAACATAGTAGTCGATATGTCCAAATTTTGAAAAAGTCAGTAACTTAAATATATTTTCAAATCCTTAAAAATATAAGAGTAAAGTATCATTTTTGTCCCCAACGTTTGGGGTAAATTCCAAAGTTGCTCCTAATGTTTCAATTGTTCTATTTAAGTCCCTAACGTTTCAAAATTGACTCAATGTTGTCTTGCCGTTAGGAATCCGTTAACAGAATTGACGGCGGAACAAAATTGAGACGATTTTAAAACGTTAGGGACTTAAATAGGACGAAAACGTTAGGGACAAAAACGATACATAAAAATAAATTTTAATTTAATTTTATCTTTCAATAATATTAATTTTTTACTGTATATAGTATTCAATTATTTTTTAATTATATCTAAATAAATTACACTTAATCACATTACTTTCATTTTAAATAAATTTATTTTTTTATAATTTTAAAGAATTCTAATACATTAGAAACAAAAAGTATATTTTATATTTTATATATATATATATATATATATATATATATATATATATATATATATATATATATATATATATATATATATATATCTGCAAGTTTATATACTACTCATTGTTATTCGACAAATATTTCATCATAACTAAAAATGTTTAGGAGTAAAATTATTAAAAAAATTAATTTATTTAAAATAAAAATAATATGATTAAGTATAATTTATTTAGATGTGATTAAAAAATAATTAAATACTATGTATAGTAAAAAATTGATATTATTGAAGGATAAAATTAAAATTTATTTCTATGTATCATTTTTGTCCCCAAGATTTTCGTCCTATTTAAATCTCTAACGTTTCAAAATCGTCTCAATTTTGTCCCGCCGTCAATTCTGTTAACAGATCCCGGATAACATTGAGTCAATTTTAAAACGTTAGAGACTTAAATAGGACGATTGAAACGTTAGGACAATTTTAAAACTAACTTTAGGGACAAAAATAATACTTTACTCAAAATATAATCATAAAGTCAAGATGTATTTATCATTTTCTCAAAAAAAAAAAAAGTTTAAAATTAAAAAAAAATCAATCCAAATTACTGAAATTAGCACTAAATGCTTTCAAACAAGCTCTTAGTCTTTAGTGCTTTACATTGAATAAAACACTCTACTAATGCCACAGCCCACACAGGACACAGGGCACACAGGGAGCAACAACATTTTGGTTGTGCTGCCTGCACCTTCCATCACCGATCACCGGTCACCACCTCTTACCATTGTGGTCCGTTTTAGTTCCTTCTTTGGCGGCAGCGTTTCTTGTTTCAGTTCAAGTGAAAGAGGGTTGCTTCTTGTTACTGGTAAGTGATGTTTAGAAGATGCTTCATTTGTTTGATTTTATAACTGTTGCTTTGCATCTTTGTTCTCTTCAATTTGTACATGTATTTTTGCTCATTGTTGTCACCACACCTTGTTTTCTTCATATTAAACAAATGCTGAGCTTTGAACCGCATAGAGAGAAAGACCAATGAGTTTGTTAAAAACTGAACCCAACACCCTAAAATGAAATAAAATCACTCAAAGTAAATCTTTTGTCCTCTTTTGCTTGTCACCTGATAATACTTTATGTATCTGATTAGTGTAGTGATTAGGGTTTTGTTGACGAGATATGTTTGCATTGACTTGGATACAATATACTTTTGTTTTTTAGTTTTTAATTTAATTTCTAATTGATGATTCCATAATTTCCATCATTGACCACAGGTTAAGGGTATTTAGCACCTAAAGTACATGGATAAAGAGGAAGAAGCACCACAAATTCCCAGAAGAACAAGAAGGTCTTCAACTTCATCTTGGGCATCGACTTCAAATGATGTATCTTCTGTTAAAGTGAATAGCCTTGAACCGCAAACAATCAATGATCTTTTAGTTGGAGGGGAACCTGTTAGCCTGGATGACTTGCTTTCTAATTTTCCCGGTAGAAATAGCCAGATTCGTGAGATTGTGCACCTTTTGGGACCATTGAACACTCCTACGCTCCCTTTGTTTGTGTATGGAGGTGCTTCCACTGGAAAAACTAGTATCATTCTTAAACTATTCAGGCATCTCAACAGGCCACTTGTTTATTCTAGCTGCAGGACATGTTATAATCCGCGTATCTTATTTGAATCTATTCTAAATCAACTACATCTCCATAGAAGAAGTGCTGCCAATGGCTATTCAAATGCAAAGCGCTGTGAGAGACCATCGGATTTTGTTAATTTTCTTCGGGAGGCATTGACAAATGCCATAAACGATCTAAAGGAGAAGTCTGAGAAGTTGATGTCAAGCAAGACGATGCAAGGTGGAATCGGAAACATGATCTACCTGGTATTCGACAATTTTCAGCTTGTTAGGGAGTGGGATAAGAGCTCTACTATATTGCCCTTGCTGTTTAATCTTTATGATATGCTAAAGATGCCTGAGGTAGGTCTGATTTTTATCAGCAATTCTTCTCCAGATACCTTTTACTCTAACATGGGTTATGTGGAGCCTATCCCGGTATACTTTCCTGATTATGTAGAAGCTGATATTCGTAAAATATTGTTGAGAAACCAAGCGAACCCGAAGCTATATTCCTCATTTCTGGAGTAAGACATTTTAAAACTACATCACTTTTCATTTTCAGCTTTACATGATCTCATAGTGAACTTTTGTTTCTTTTGTAGTGTAGCTCTAAGGCCTTTCTTTAGAATTACTAGGCAGATCGATGAATTGTCCACTGCCTTCAAGCCACTATATGAAAAATATTGTGAACCTTTAAGCAATAAAAGCATCGTTCCTAATGAAGACATGAAGAGAAGGCTATTCAGTCATATAATGCGTCATGTCTCCTCCTCTCTAAATGAGATATTTAAGGTTTCATCTCTTCCTTTGTCAAAAGTCGAGAGCTCTAAAGAGACAAAACAGAAGGGGACTCCAAGGAAATTGGAGCACTGTGAAGAAGTTGCCAAGCTAGATTTTCACATGTCTACTAGTGCAAAATATCTCCTTATTTCAGCATTTCTTGCTTCTAGAAACCCAGCTACTCTTGATGCTTCACTTTTCGATTCCAAAGGAGGTTCTGATAACCGAAAGCGAAAGAGGAAGTAAGTATGGTGATTTAATCCCAAAATTATGCCTGCTGGTAACAAATAGTATGAACACAATTTTCTGAGACTAGTACTCTGGTTACAACCTTCAGTATATATATTTTTATCACCTTGAATGAAGCCCATTCTTTGTATTTTTCTGTTTACTTATTTTCTGTTCTATTATTGTCTTTCTGTGAAGGATTTAAAAAAGACTATTGTGTATTTGATTGGAATTGTTAGTTGATGCCTAATTTACAAAAATTAGGTCTCAATCTGTAGTACGACTCTGCTTTTGTTCTGTCTCTTTTTCGAGCAATGCATGTTTAACTTCGTAGTCTCTGTTCTTTTTTGCGTCCAGGCCCTCTGAGAAGGTGCCAGAAAAGAAGGAAAGTCTAGAAGAGGAGCTACTAATGAAAGGACCTGGAAGTTTCCCATTGGAGAGGTTGCTAGCCATCTTTCAGTGTATTGTATCGGTTGCAGATGATCCATCCAATGAGGAAGAACAAAATGGTTTCGGACTAGGAGTTGAAGGTGCCTGTGGCGATCTGATGTCTGATGTTCTCTTGCAGCTATCCAGCCTCTGCAATGCTAAATTTATATTTAAAGGAAGAAGCTGTCCAATTGAAGGCTCAACTCGGTATCGGTCAAGTATATCAGAAGACTTGGCTTTGAAGGTAAACCTCACTTTCCCGCTTAATGCTCCAACAGAATTCTTTGTTATGTGAGATTTGAAATAAAGAACAATATTTTTCATTGTTGTTCAATGTTCAAGCAGGTTGCAAGGAGCCTTAAGTTCCCTTTATCAAGTTACTTGTACAAAAGAACCTAGCGATCTTTGATATTGATGCTTCACAAAGCTTGGTTATGAATTTTTTTCTGATCTGAGGAAGAGTATGTTGAATTCAAACCAAATGTAGCAGGATGGTTGGACCCCCTTTACTATTTTCTTTAATTTTTCTTTCTTGACAGAATACATCAAATGCAAAAGGCGATGCTTAGTTAGACCAGTTTCACCTAGGGGATGGCAAATGGGCCGAAACCCGTCGGTCCGGCTTGCGTAACTCGCAAAAAAAAAGCGGGCTGGGCTAGAAATTTAAGACCGCTATCATAAAAAAGCTCGCTTAACTCGCACCGCCTAACCCGCGGGTTTTGATGGGTTTTGGCGGGGTGGTGCGAGCTTACCCGCCAAGCTTCAAAAAACTTGGTTAATGATTATGTTTATTAGATATTTAGAATTATAAAGACTTTATTATAAGTTTATAAATATTTGTGAAATTATATATTTTTTAATATTTTATAGTTAAAAAAAAACCATTGGTGGGCTTGGCCCGTTAACCTTCCATTCCGCCATTAGGCGAAGCGGGGTAGAAATTTGGGACCACAGGGTGAGCTTTTGGCGGGGAGGACAGGCAAGCCCGTTCATTTACCTTATTACTGAATTGCTTCATATAAAATGGTTTTGCTTTTAGTCTTTTACGAACTATTCAAAGGCTCCTATTGCCTTTATTTTAACGTATTATTCAAACTCATGCCTCGTTAGAGGGTAAAGTATACTTTTATCCTTGTTTTTTGAAACTTTTCCGAAACAAAGACAAAATCTGTAGTTTACCTAAAATTCTAAATTCCTATCATGCTATTAGAATATTAAAGAACAACGCCTTCGTCTTCTACTAACAACAGATTCTTTGACTCGTTCATTTTTTCTTGATGAGTCCACATTACCTTAGCTTCTCAATTGGCGTTCACAAGGGATTTGGGGTAACATAATTAGGGTTGGCATCAGTGGTGATTAGGTCAAAAAGGAAATTATAAAGGAATAAATTGACATTCAATTGCGGTATAGACAAGTCAAATTTCTGTAGAGTCGATTTATTTCTGCAAAGATTACTATGTCTAATGTTTCTTTAACACAATTTTTTGGTGGAAAAGAAAACTTTTAATACAACAAAATCGAATTAACAACTGCCTTTTTTTTTACCATTTTGGATTTTACAAATAACGCACTTGTTAAATTTATTGTTAATAGAAAGTTTTAGATCTTTTATTTTGAGTAAGGTGACAAATACATTCCTAAGAATTTACTTTTCGAATAAATTAGTCCCTAGAAAAATATCAATAAAATTTTCAAGAATACTTTTAAATTAGCTTTAAAAGTAGAAGATCTTAATTTGAACTAACTTGTCCATACTTATTATTTTATGGGGCCTGCTACACATACAAGTAAAAAGGCCGTACAAGTTTTACAAGTTATCAGCCCAAACTTCATTAACACGCGCATTAACTCGTTTTGAATGGAGCGTAACTACACGCGCCCCACTCAATCGGTTCCTCTTCGTCTTCTTCTTCTTCTTCTTCTTCTCTTTTTCTTCTTCTTCGTCTTCTTCCTCTTCCTCTTCCTCTTCCTCTTCCTCTTCTCGTTTTGAATGGAGCGTAACTACACGCGCCCCACTCAATCGGTTCCTCTTCGTCCTCTTCCTCTTCCTCTTCCTCTTCCTCTATTTTCATGGTTTCTAAAATTCTTTTTCTTTTTCTTGCTGCACGTTCTTCTTCCTCTTACTCTTCTTCTTCTCCTTTTCTTTCGTTTCTGCACGTTCTTCTTCCTCGTTTTCCTCTTTTTCTTCTTCTTCATTTACGTCTTTTCTCTCTGTTTTCTCTTTTTTTTTTCGATTTTTCATGGTAAAATCGTTTTTGAAGAAGAAGAAGCAGCAGAAGATGAGGAGGAGAAAGAGAAAGAGTTCTGAATTATGCATAAGATGTACTTCAACGAATTTTGGTTTGGGTGAATTCTTGTAACCGTTTGGGTGTATTTTCTGTAATCTTTTGGGTGTATTTCTGTAATCATTTGGGTGTATTTGAGTGATATCTGACTGATATCTATGGGTGTATTTTTCATTTCAGAAAAAATGACAGGCAGAAACCAAGCTGAAAAAAATGTAAGAACAAATATATGTCTTCGATCAAATCAGTTTTTCATAATAGAAATATATCTAACTCTAATTTTGCTTTGTTTACAGCAAATCAAGGACCTAAAGTGTGCAACCCATCTGTTGAGTGAGAAATTCAGAAATATGAGCGAGGAGAAGTGATGCAATAAGACTGTTCAGGCCATCCTCATTGTTATTGAGTCCATTTTGTCAGATAGATTCTAATGATATTGTCACTGATTAATGTAACTGTTATATACTCTTGTAAGAAATTGAACACATGGTGTAAATATATTTGATCCAATTATAAGTAAATTTTTTTTTCCATAATTAAACTCTCTCTGGTGTATTCAAAATGTCTGATTTACAGGTACTATAATATGAAGTGGTGATCCAGATAGATTGGAACCCATATATGACGGTCTGCATAGAGATCTGCATAATACACCCAAACACAGACTATAAATACACCCGATAAAAAATTAAATTTACACCTCTACTGCAGATTTTAACCCAACACTACCTGAAAGCCACTTGTTGTCCACAAGACCAAAATTAATTAAACTCTCTCTGGTGTATTCAAAATGTCTGATTTACAGGTACTATAATATGAAGTGGTGATCCAGATAGATTGGAACCCATATATGACGGTCTGCATAGAGATCTGCATAATACACCCAAACACAGACTATAAATACACCCGATAAAAAATTAAATTTACACCTCTGCTGCAGATTTTAACCCAGAACTACCAGAAAGCCACTTGTTGTCCACAAGACCAAAATTAATTAAACTCTCTCTGGTGTATTCAAAATGTCTGATTTATAGGTACTATAATATGAAGTGGTGATCCAGATAGATTGGAACCCATATATGACGGTCTGCATAGAGATCTGCATAATACACCCAAACACAGACTATAAATACACCCGATAAAAAATTAAATTTACACCTCTGCTGCAGATTTTAACCCAACACTACCTGAAAGCCACTTGTTGTCCACAAGACCAAAATTAATTAAACTCTCTCTGGTGTATTCAAAATGTCTGATTTACAGGTACTATAATATGAAGTGGTGATCCAGAATTCCAAATAGATTGGAACCCATATATGACGGTCTGCATAGAGATCTGCATAATACACCCAAACACAGACTATAAATACACCCGATAAAAAATTAAATTTACACTTCTGCTGCAGATTTTAACCTAACACTACCTGAAAGCCACTTGTTGTCCACAAGATCAAAATTTAGCAGAAAATCATTCCAATTCCTATCAAATGAGTCTTTGCTATGAGGGTTTCATTTTTCCTCTTTGCTACATGTAATCAATTGATTCTTAATCTCGTTTTCCTTCCTATTTGTGCTCCACTTCGCCCTGATTCAGCTGACAATCTGAGGTTGAATCATCTATTATCTTCAAAACGAGTTCAAACTTTGATTTCAGAAACCAGAAAATCGAAAAGAAAACGAAACTGGAGTTACAGAGAGAAGAACTAACGTCAATGACGAAGAACAAACCAATGAGAAAGGAGAAGAAAAGAACGATCGAAAAACCAGGGGAAGACGCGCGAGAAGAAGAACGATGAAATTTGGAAAGAAGGAAAACAAAGAAGGAAACAAATCTTTTAAATTTGGTAGTTATACAAACGCGGGATCTTTGTATAGCGCGTGTAAGTGACGTAGGAGTTGCAACGCGTTTTAGTGGATTAGGCGTTAATGAACTTGTAATAGTTACAAGCCCTAATCGCTTGTATACTGAGCTTTTCCCTTATTTTATTAGTACTTTTTTTTTTAGGAATTAATCTATCTAAAATATAAATCTTTAAGAATTTATTTGTCACTTTATTCTTTATTTTAAAAATACATAAAAGATACATTAAAAATTCTAACTTCATAATTTTTTATGTAAACTTTCTGATAATATTAAAATTTTTTTATGTAAGTTGTAATATCGAAGCTGTGTTTTTTGTTCGTATAAAAATGCAAATCATATTTCTTAACCACAAAACCACGCCTAACATTATTCTAACTAGAATAAGACTTGCGCTTTGTGCACGAATTCAAATAAATGATAGCAGTAATTAATAAATATTATAAAATAATTTTAAATACATAACTATGGATATGAATGAAAAAATATTTTTTAAAATAATAAAAGTTTAATCACATGAAAATATACATTATAATTCCATGAACATTTTAAGATTCGTAATTATTTATATAATATCAAAGATTATCTTTACTACAAATGTTATATACATAAAAAATTAATTATTGTATATTTGTGTATAAATATTCTTGTTATTTCAATTTTAATGTGTATTTTATATTTTAATATATATTTTATGCAAGTGAACACACAAAATATAGTATCTTTATTAATTTTTATTTCAAAAATTAAAACTTCATATATCTATATTATCAATTATTTTGATAAGTAAATAAATTGCATTTTCATTGGATAAAATGAAAATATAAATATTAAAATACAATAAAATAACATTGATTGACTACTTGAATCCGTTCAAAAGTCAGTTTTTTAAGCTAGCAATTATTTTTATAGTAATTTTATATAACATTTTTTCATTTTATAACTCATCCTCTTTATCATCCTCTTTAGGTGAATTATATGGTAAAAATATAAGTTTATAGATCTTTCTTTTTATGTGATGAAAGAGAGATTAAAAATATTATGACTCACATTTTGAATATTAATAAAATAATAAAAAATAACTATAAAAGAAATTTAATTCTCTCTCTATACAACCTCAATCTGTATAGTAGAGTATCCCCTCTTTACCATCACTTTTTTAAGAGACTCTAATATTCTTTAACATTTGTCAGTATCATTATAACTTCAAATATTGCCTCTAATGTGTGTATATGCATGTGAATTATATGTTTTAAAAAATATGAATTGAATAATGTAGAAGATAATAAAGACTATTAAGGGATTTTAGTTATAGAGATCACCTTGTTAATTATTGTGAGAACTATTATAAAATGAGTTGAATAATTATAGTAGCATAGACCACCTTACTAATTATTGTGAAAACTATTACAAGAAATAATATTCAAGTTGAAAGGAAGATATATATGCTTGTTTTCAAAGCAGAATGATATCTACTATAATATTTTTTTTATTAAAAAGGAGGGCCAAAGGCCCAAAACAAAAGTCAACTACGTTGGCACCACTCTCACACTCTTCCTTCTACCTTTGTCATCAGCAAGGAGAGGCATCAGGAAAGGGGATGGAGTTGTAAAACAAAGAAGATCAGTCGAGATTGACTGAGCTTGCTTTGCCAGTGCATCAGCACAGAAATTAGCTTCGCGAAATACGTGCTTAAACGACACAAGTCATTTTGCTGCGGAGATCCTCAGTGGCCCTAATAAGAAAAAGCATATGATGGTGGCTACTAGATGACCCGTCAATTAATTTCAACGCACAGGAAGAATCAGTCTCTATCTGTAATCTGTTGATTCCCAACTCCACTATTAGCTTTATTCCGGTGTAGATGGCCCAAATTTCTGCAAATGTTATTGTGATTCTTCCAATTTTCTTCATGAAGCCCGCCACGAGGTTACCATCTCCACTACAAAAGACAAAAGAGGCCGCCGCAAGTTCCAGAACCAGTGGGTTGGATGACTGAGCCGTCAACATTTAGCTTTATGCGTTGAGAATTTTTTTTCTGCTCTCAGTGAGGTTTATCATATTGTTGTATTGCTCTACTATAATATTCTTATATAACAAAATTATAAGCAATCTATATGTTATTACTTGAATTTGATTATAGAATTTCCTTGGTATCAATTTTCATAAAATATAGATATGATTGTTAACATACTATAAGCTGAGGCTCAACATAATCAAAATCAAGGAATAGTCTACAAAACCTCTTCAAATCTAAAACACCAATCCTTAGTTTTCTAATCTCATTAAAAATGGTGCAACACATAGCCTTTCATAATCAAAACCAACGCAACAATGATTACTTTTCTTCCTATGAATTCGCTTCACATATGAAAAGGAATAAAAAAGCCATATCATTTTTTTTTTTCAAAAAAAGGTGCAAGACAGGATAGAAGCAAATAAGTCGATGATCTTCAGTATCAAAACCACATCCAAAATTGGGAAGCATATTTACCATTACACGACTAACACCTAAGCCTTAAAAATAATGCCTCATCTTCAACTAAATGATTCACACTTGTAAAAATAGCATATACATCCTACTGCATTCTACACTAGTAGACAGGCTCTACCCGGATACTTGTACCATATTTATGGTCAGCAAGCTATGAAATGCTCCAACTCTAGAATGGCTATCATTAACACAGGAATGAAGAATCCTTCATCAACATGTGCTGCAAAAATAGATATTACTGGCCTTCTGAATCTCAAAATCCAGCTTTGGTGGGGGCAATAGCGCATCTGATTACTTATGAGAAGTCACTGTCTCCTTTGCTTATTCAGCTCTCAATCTCAAGATCTCCTTAGCTGTTCTCTGGCGGAAGTAGGGCATATGTTCCTACAAACGGAAAGAGAAATTCAATTCTGAAATAATATGAAAGAAATTCTAAAACATAGAAAAAGCATCCTCTGCCAATCTCTTGAGGTTCAAAATGAGCATTCATTAAAAGTTTTAAGTAGGTTCCAGTGCAGAAAACACTGGTATTTGATTAACTTTGTCAAACCATGGACAATTTACAGAGCACACCAACTAGACGACAAAGAAAGAACTACTGAACAATTAATTTTGGAAGATCTTAAGCAATTAAATTTCTGTCCTTATTGAACATAGACAAATGGTTTTAGTTATTTATTGACTTAAGAGAAAAAAGAAATAGAAACCGGTCAAAACCGAGACAAATAGTTTTACCCCTACAAATGGAACGCCACATCCTACCTGGTTAAAACACAGCCCCAGGCCTCTACTATAGAAGTCGGCATATTTGATCATAAACACCCCACAATCATACCTATTCAAAATAGAAACTGCTGCTTAGAGAATAATACACCAAAATAAAACAGTGATGTCAATATGCTCTGTTCACAGAAGATTAGAATACAAACCCATTCTCTTGCTCAGGAAGGTCTTCAACGAATTCTTTTTCCCAAGAACTCACATCTAGGTCTTTACCGGTCTTGTCCTTCACCTCGTCCACATAATATCTAGCCTGGGACATGTACATCTTTTGTAAGTTTCTTATTTGGCTGATAGACAAAAAAAAAAAAAAAAAAAACATTGCCTCTCCCGTCTTGAATGATGCAAGACCTCTATTGTAATGACCTTCTAACTTATAAGCTATCCATTTCTTTACTTTTCTTGGTTATCTCTCAATCTCTTTCCTACATTCTATTTATCATTTTTATCATTGTTTACATTTCCTCCAAATCCACCTGATTTTATTGTTAGTTACTTGACTAAAGCACTGCATACGAATTTGATCTCTGACCTCACAAGCACACCTAGTAGATAAACACGTTGTTACACACATCCAACTGCATCTTAGGCAACATATTTATGTTTGCATCAACAACCAGCTTCACATTAGGCTTGTTTTGATGAGCAAGATAACATATGTCACTTTCACTCAGATTCTAATATGCATGTACTGAATAATAAAGATGGCTCAAGATTTCCAACAAACAGAGAACTCTAGGCAGAACCCAAACTTAAGCAGAACCAGAAGTTCAAAATTACCAGTTGAAATCATCGCAAAAAATAAAATCAATGAACATGTCTGGATTACATTCACATTTGATACCTTTTATTAGCACTTTTAGCAGTATGCAGCTTGGAATATGAAATTTGCAGTTAAATTACACAGAGCAAACTGAAACTTTACCAGTACTTTCAGCACTTGGTTGTCCATTCCTTTCAATGAGTCAAGATACTGGAATTTCTGATCTTTCTTATTGATAATAGCCAAGCACCAGTGGATCTCTTTATGTATAGGCACAAAAATCTGGTAACAACAAATTAGATTAGAGACCAGCATGAAAATCAAATCAACCTGCAGTAAGATAGAGAAACTGAAAATTTAGTTTCAATATAATTACTTTATCACATTCAATTAGACCATATCCTAATTTCCTTTGGCTGGTCCATCTTCTGACAGATTTGAAATCATAACCACTCCTGCCACTTATTAGCTGCAATTAACATTGAAAATCAAAAGCATCAATATCTGACCATATGAATAAATGACAAATTATAAACATAGATAAACTGGATATCATATGCAAACCAGTTCAGTGCCAGATTTTCCAGTAACGACACTGCATATAGTGGCCCAAAGGATCACAATACCAGGCCTCAATAAAAAAAGGCAGTCCAGTTCAAAGCATCATGTTTTACACAGGATTCAAGGAAGAGCTACACCCAAAGGGTTCCATGGTCTCAATGTCAGGAAACTATTAACAAATAACCATTTGTTCTTCCTTGGGGAAATGCTGGAAATGGTGATGAATATTTGAATAATTTTAATGAGAAGTCAAATTTGAAGTCTTTGTTCAGGTGCTCGATAATTAGCAGTGATGCTATTTCCAGGAACTGACTAAAATATTCATCGCTAATTCACTATTGGGTCCAACAATATAAATAGACTACCTCTGTCCAATTGTGAATAAGGAAAATATTAATCTCAGCCCGAAAGTTTCGAGGTTATCATCCCTAGTATCACGGCATGCACAAACACTAAAAACACACAAAGATGACAGAGACCTATATTCGTGTAAAACTATCAAGGTTTTGGCATAAATCAATAAACTATATAGGAATAAGATGAATTCGGGTTGAAACAGGAGTTAGACAACAATAATCCTTGGTCAACAGAAACCAATGCACGAAGAGGATAAAATGGCCTCATCTTATAGAGAATGTAGTCGACAGTAGTCAATTAAAGATTGAAATTTATTTTGTAATAGAATCTATTATACCTTTTTGTAGAAAAATGTATTGAAAAAATGGCATTTAAGAAACCTCTGTGGGTCTCTTTTCTCCCTCTCTTTCAGCAACTCAAGGTACAAATTTATCACCTGCAACATTAAGGTACTCCTATAAAATTTCATATCACAAAAATATCAAATCATGATACAGTTAGGTATAAAATTAGTCTCTTTCCTCTCAAAAAGGAAAAACATGTAATAAGCAAACAAGATCACCTCATCGTTCAACCATGCACCTGGCCTAAGGCACTGAAACTTTTCTCCACTTATCTCAATGTTGGATTCATCGTGTGTAACCAAGATCTTCCTTCTGCAGATACAAGCCCACAACAAGCTAAGAGTACAGATTAAGCTTTTTCATGACAAGACATAGCATAATCATCGAAGCATACCGGTTGGCTAAAAAGGCACTTGCAACCTCATCTTCCTCTTCCTCTGTAAGTGCGAGAAATGGTTCACGTGGTACTTCCTGAAAGTCATGCAAACAATAGTGTAAATTACATTAACATTTATAGAATCTCTCATCCCTTAACCAACACAAACGCTAAGCGCCCACAAGCATTTCACTAGAATTAAGGGCCAGCTCCATCACAAAAGCTTGCTAGCCCAAGGATGTCAAACTACGAAATTATAAAGGTTACCTAGGCCATAGACTGAAACACAGTTCTACTAAAAATTGACAACATAAGTACAAAAACAACAAAACACTACTACTCATGGTGAGTTTGGTATGGGATAAAGAATGAGGAAGAATTCTTCATGGACTAAATTCATGTGTAAATTCACACATGAAACAGTTCATGAAAAATTCTCCCCAAATTTCACTCCCATTTCAGAGACTCTCAGTCTGTAAGAAACAAGGCATCAACGACAAAATGGGTCAGTTTTATCAATATGTTCATCACCTCAACTGGTTCTGCCTTCTTCGGCCGCAACAATTCGAATCCAGCTATCTTTTTCTCGTTCCGCTCAATTTCAAAGCTCAGCCACCCGAGTTTGTCGTCTCTTCTGCCAGCTGCCAGAAGCAACTTCTTATAAAGATGAACATTTTCAGGGTTCTGCTCATGCTCACGGATCAGAGCAGCCAAACCCATCCCTGCAGCATCATTTTCCACCATCTTCAAACCACTATTAGTCAACTCCGAATCCACCACCGTCGACGTTGACTTCCTCCCGTCCCCAGCCCTAGCATCTACGAATTCCACCTCCGGCACCTCAACCACAACTGCATCATTCCCAATCCACCTCTTGTCCGCCACCAGCGACCTCCCTTCACCCCCAATTTCGACATTCTCAACCTCCCGAACGCTCAAATCCTCCGAAGCCTCGTCCTGCCCGCGCTCATCAGCGTCCAATTCCACCACCTCCTTCTTCCCCTTCCCAGTGAAATCATACAGCGCTTGCTTCACAATCCCGTAGCTTCGCGCCAAAAAGTTTCCCATGCCGTCGTCGGTGTCGTCGTCACCGATGTGCTCGTCGTTCCGATGCGAATATGCGGTAACCCTAGCAGCCCTGGAGCCCGAAAAAACGAATTTATTGGGCCTGCAAGGAGCGTGAACCTCCCTGCGGAAGGGCCCCTTGGGCTCAGGGTACCGGGAGATCCGGTTACCAGTGGCGGTGGTGGCGGTGGAAATGGGTCGGGTGGCGGGAGTAGGTGTGGGTATAATTGAAGGTGATAATTTAGGTCGCTTAGTATGAGAAATAGAGGGAATGGGAGATTGGGGAATCTGGTGGGATTGAAAATGGGGGAAGTTCATGCATTCTTGGGTGCGCTTGCGGTGAGTGGTGGTCATGATACCCATTGATCGATGACAAGGAACGACTGAAGAAGAAGAAGAAGAAGAAGAATAGGATGAATAAGTTGAACAAGCAGCATGTCCTGTCGTGCAATTTTGGGAATCAGGGTTTTCTTTTTTTTTTTTTTTTTTTCCCTAATTGGAGGGTTGGGGGGTAAAGAAAAACCCTAGACCATAGTTCGTAGGTTGACTCGCGAGTGTGCTACGAGTACGGAGAGTGTCTCGACTCTCGAGTCTCATGTCATGTGTGTGTTTCGTACTCTGAATTTTTCTTTTGTGAATATCCAAAACATATCTTTTTGAGTGACATGAATATCCAAAACATATCTTCATTAAATAAAAAAAAATTATTTTTTTTTATTTTTGATATTTAATTTCATAAAATTGATTAGTGTTTATATTAATGATTTTTTAAAATATATTTACGTGACACGTTAATTATTAATATATTTTTTATTTAATTTTTATAATTAAAAAATTTAAAAATTATTAATATTTTTTGTTTTACACAATAAATTTAGTTAATATATTTTAAAAAATAATAAAAAATAAAAATAAAAACTAAACGGTATTGATAATTATCTTAAAAAATAACGAAATTTTCAACAAAAAAAATTTATTAATCTTAGTTGGTTTTTAATGGATAAATTTACAGTTTAACCTGTCATATAGGCTTATTCCGTTAATACTGACAGAAAATATTGATAAAGAGACTAATTAGTCTCATAAAAGTAAAAATCAGTGACCAGAAAGGATATTTATTTTTAAAGATCTCGTTGTCTTTCGAAGTAATTGTCAGGGGCCGTTTAGAATTTTTTCTCTTTTCTTTTTGGAGAAACTAATAATGACAGTAGTGTTATAAAAGTAAAAAATTAGAGTTAGAGAAGGAAAAGAAGATGAAAGAGAATAGAAAAAATAAGAGATAACTTTATTAATGATTGATGTTGTATACAAAATATTACGAGGGGACTATTTATAGCTAAAGATTCAACTTCTAAATAACTCAGCTAGGTTACATCTATAAGTGATTTTATCTACTTAAAATATAAATTATGGTTACAATTTAGGACATCCATAATAAATATATTTATAACACTTTCCCTTAGATATCCTTCGTATAATACGTTAGTTAGCTGCCTCGTTAAAAATCCTACCAAGAAAAATCTGAAGTGGGATAAAAATTATAGTTAAGGAAAAGAGTACAACTCGTATTACTCCTCTTGATAATTATATCATTTGATATCTCTTTAGCTAGCGCATCCCAATCTTATATACTAACTTCTCAAATGTTGAAGTAGGTAGTGTTTTAGTGAACAAATATGCTAAATTATCATTGGAACGAATTTGTTAAACGTCTATATCACCACTTTGTTGAAGATTATGAGAGTGGAAGAATTTTGGTGAAATATGCTTTATTCTATCTCTTTTGATGTATCCCTCTTTTAGTTGATGTATACAAGTAGAGTTGTATTAGTATATGACTGTTGGTATTTTTTTCAAAGGTAAACCACACATATCTTGAACATGTTGGGTGATTGACCTAAGTCAAACATATTCTTGAGTTGTTTTATAAATTGCTAATATTTCTACATGATTTGAGGAGGCTGCAGCTATGGTTTGCTTTGTTGAACGCCAAGATATAGCTGTTCCTTCACTTGTGAATAGATAACCTGTTTGTGACCACCTTTATGTGGATCAGAACGAAAGCCTGTATCTACATATCCAACTAATTGAAATGTTGTTTCATTAGAGTAAAATAAACCCTTATCAATAGATCCTTGAGAATATCTTGATATATGTTTAACACAATTTCAGTGTCTTTCAGTTGGATAAGAACTAAATTTCGATAGCAAATTTACTGAAAATGCTATATCTGATCTTGTATTATTAGCGAAATACATTATTATACCAATAGAACTAAGGTAAGGTACTTCAGGTCCAAGAAGTTCTTTATTACTTTCACAAGGTCGTAATAGATTTTTATCCACATATAGTGATCTCACTACCATTGGAGTACTCAATGGGTGTGTCTTGTCCATGTAAAATTTTTTCAAAAATTTTTCAGTATAAGTTGACTAATGGATGAACATACCATCCTTCAAATATTCAATTTGTAAACCAAGGCAAAATTTTGTCTTACCAAGATCTTTCATTTCAAATTATCTTTTGAAATAATCTACAGTTTTTAGAATTTCTTTAGATATTTAAATTATCAACGTATACTGCAATAATAACAAATTTACATTCAAACTTTTTTATGAACATACATGGACATACACAGTAATTTTTGTACCCATCTTTCAATAAGTATCCACTGAGATGTTTATACCACATAAACCCAGATTGTTTTAATCTATACAAGAATTTTTGAAGTGTTACTAAACAAATTTTCGGAGAATTATTATATGTTTCAGGCACTTTGAATCCTTCAGAAAATTTTATATAAATTTATTTATCAATTGAGCCGTATAAATAAGTGGTAACAACATCCATTAGGCGCATGTCAAATTTTTTATGCACTGCCAGACTAATAAGATATCTTAACGTAATTGAATCCACCACAGGAGAATATGTTTTCGTATAGTCAATATCAGGTTTTTGTGAGAATCCTTGTGCTACTAGTCGTGCTTTATATTTTTCTATTTCATCTTTCTCATTGCGTTTGCGCACGAAAATTCACTTGTATCCCACTATACCTTTAGGTGTTTTGATTATAGGACTAAAAATTTCACATTTTTTAAGAGAAGTTAATTCAACTTGAATTGCATCTTTTTATTGTGGCCAATTATCTCTCTGTCTGCATTCTTTAATAGATTTTGGTTCGTAATCCTCATCTTGCTTTACTAATTCAACAGCCATGTATTCTAATTAATCTCTTTTTTCAACTCCTTATTTTCTCCCCCCTAATTTTGAAAAAATTATTTCATCAAAGTGACAATTAGAAAATTTTGTCTTGAATAAATCACCCGTCGTGGGTTTAAGGTATTTTATAATTGACGGGAATTAATAAACAACATATCTTTTCAATCTTTTTTGGAGTCCCATCTTTGTGTGTTGTGGTAGAACAATTGAGACATAAACTGCACATTCAAATATCCTAAGATGAAAAATATTTAGCTCCTGACCGCAAGTCAGTTGTAATGAAAAAATTTAAGATAACTTGTTAGTCTGATATGTATAAGGGCTGCAACATGTAAAATAGCATACCTCACGCTGAAATAGGCAATTTAGTTCTTATAAGTAATGATCTAGCTATTAACTGGAGGCATTTAATTAATGATTCTACTAGACCATTTTAAATATGCACATGAACAACAGATTTTTCTATCGTGATTCCAGTTGACACACAATAGTCATTAAATGCTTGGTACCTAAATTCACCAGCATTATCAAGACGTATTGTCTTTATATGTCTTTATAACATAGTTTGAAAAATGAATTTTTAATTTAATTATTTGAACTAGCAATCTCGCAAATGTCATATTGTGAGTTGATAGTAAACAAATATGGGATCATCGTGAAGATGCATTTATTAAAACTATGAAATATTTAAACGGTTCACATGGAAGTGAATGGACCCACATATATCACCCTGAATACATTCCAGAAAAGATAGTGATTCAATTCTAATTTTTTCTTGTGATGGTCTTGTAATTAATTTTTTTTAGAACAAACAGCACATGAGAATTCATTAAATTGAAGAATTTTATGTTCCTTTAGAGAATAACCAAATGAATTCTCGATGATTCTTCTCATCATGATTATATCTGGATGTCCTAACGGATCATGCCAAATTGTAAATATATTTATATTTGTAAACTTCTGGTTTAGTATGGCATGTGATTCCACATTGTTAATAATGGTGTAGTATAAACTAGAAGAAAGAGTAGGTAGTTTTTCTAATACACATTTTTCTCCTGGTATCTATTTTGGCGGATATCTTTAAAATATAATAAGTTTCTTGAGACTTACTTGATAGTAATGCATTATTTATAAAGAACTTGATTCCTTTAGGTAATACTATAGTAGGTCTTCCAGAGCCTTCAATCATTTTTGCATTACGACCAATCATATTTATATTTATTTTTTTTTGTAACAAGAGAGATAAAATATCTTTTATCTCTAAATATTATATGTGTTGAAATACTGTCAGTGAGACATACTTTATTGTTAAATTTGATTGAAGCGTAAAAAATATCAATATCTTCATTACAAAAAATAAAAATAAATTACCATCAATGAATAGAAAATACAAAAATTTCAAAAATAAATAAAAACTACGACCAAAAGAAAAAAAACTATAAAGAAAGAAAAACATTTAAAAAATGATAGATTTATAATTAATGTTCTTCTAAAAGAAATTTGATTCATCTAAATGAGTAACATCACTTGAGTCACCAAAATAAGTTAATTTAGACTTGCATGGATTGTTAATGTCAAGGATGTTATCAAGGTCTGCAAAGATATCATCGGTGAATTTCAATTCCGTTTCAACACCATTAGCTTCAACTTCATTTCTTTATATAGTCAAATTGGCCTCTTGGTTTTGTCCTTTCCCTTTAATAGGTTCTTGATATAGCTTGACAAAGTGTTCAGGGGTACGGCATATACGTGACTAATGACCTTTTAATCCATATCGATAGCACAAAATTTTTACATTATGGCTCGGAACACGCTTCTCATATTTATTCCACTTTTAACTATGAGTAGGAACCCTATTGTTCCATTTGCCACGTCCACGTTCACGGCCACGACCATGGTTTCGACTTTCGACCGTTATTCTTACCATAGTTTCTTTTATGTTTACGAGATGCCGCATCCACTTCAGAAAAACGGTTGAGCCTGTTGGACGAATTTCATGATTTTTTATTAACAATTCATTATTTTGTTTTGCCAATAGGAGACAACCTATTAGGTCAGAATACCTTTTGATACTCTTTTCATGATATTGTTGTTGTAACAGCATGTTGAAAGCATGGAATGCGAAAAAAGTTTTTTCATTAAGTTCTCATCGGTGACTTCTAGACCACACAATTTTAGTTGAAAAATTATTTTAAAAAGTGCATAATTGTATTCACAGACTGTTTTAAAATCTTGCAGTCTTAAATGTATCTACTCATAATGAGCTTTAGAAAATAATACAGTCTTTTGGAGTTCATACATTTCTTTTAAATTTGTCTATAATTCTTGTGGATCTTTAATAGTCAAGTATTCTACTTTCAACTCTTCATAAAAATGATGACGTAGAAAAATAAGTGTCTAGCCTTATCTTCGTTTGAGGATTCTAGTTTTTTCTTTATGATATTCCCACGTTTTTTGGATATCAAATGAGTTTGTGCCCATTTTAAATAATTTTCCGTTAAATCAAGAACGGCAAATTCAAATCTATGCATATTTAACATGATAGATCTATTAACAAAAATAAATAAAAATAAGTAAATAGCTAAGAATAATAATATTAATAATTCATATAAAAGAAAAAAAGGATAAGTAAAAGAAGATAAATAAATCAATTTGTTCCAGAAAATTGATAAAATATATTATTTTTTTAAGATAATAAAAATAAATTATTAAAATTATACATTCATTGATGAGAATGTAAATAAAATTATGATACTAGCATTACGGATTCTATATCTTCACTTAAAGGAATACTATTTTTAATATATGTTCCCTTAAAAAAATTATTTATCATTCACTTCAGAGAATAATTATTTATATGATTAACTATCATTCATTTCAGGAAATAATTATGATCATAAGAAGAATAATTATCTATATGATTAATTATCATTTACTTTAAAAAATAATATTAATATTAAATAAAATGTCATACATAAAAGATAAAATAATATAAATAAATCAAAATAACAATAATAATGTAACAAATAAGAGATAAAATAGGAAGAAAAGAGAAACAACAATTTAAAAAAAAAAAGTTATGAAACCCATCAAGAAGGAAAAAAATGGCGTACGAGTTTCTTAAAAAAAAGATAAGCCAAGGAAAGAAAAACATCACATATATGATGACATGCATATATCAGCATATGAATTAAAAAGAAAAAGAATATGCTTATACGAAAGATTCATTGTTCTTAGAGGATAATCAATTTATAGTTAAGTAATGGATAAAATATTTGAGTACGATCCTTATTAAAAAAAAAAATTAGCAATGATGTTTAAGAAAAAAGAAGAAGTATGCGTGTTGTGAGAATTATTGTGATGTAAAAAAAAAAAAAAAAGAAGAATAAAATGGATAGAAAGAGAAGATAATTACTTAGCCCTAGTCTTAAAGTAGAATTTGTGCTAATAATATATTATGAAAATAAAGATTAGAATTTGAAAAGAAAAGAAAGATGAAAGAAAATAAGGAAAATAAAAGATGATTTTATTTAATGATTAATCTTGTACACAAAATATTACAAAGGACTATTTATAGCCAATGACCCAATTTTTAGATGACTCAGTTAGGTTACATCTATAACTAATTCTATCTATTTAAAATTTAAATTATAGTTACAATCTAGAGCATCTATAAAAAATATATTTATAACAAGTTAACAAGTAGATTGTTATTCATCTTTCAACGTTTGATTGTGCTTCTTTTAATATTCAGCGAGGGAGGATTCCGCCTTAGCCTTGGGGGAGAGGCATAGAGCTGTAAATGAGTATGGATAACTCCATTACTCACATAGATTCGAGTATATTGGGTATTGAATTTGATTGAATGAGCTTTTAAAAAAAAAATTGTTAATTTTTTTAAAAAATAAAATAATTTTATGTTTAGATATTTTATATAAAAAGATTTTTTTATTTATCAATTGTGTTTAGATACAATAATATAAAAATATTATTTATTTATTTATTATGTAAGTTTTTTTTAAAAAAATGTAAATTATAAATTTTTTAAAAATATTTTTTTGATTTTTTAATATTTTTATTTTTATTTTTATTTTTATTTTTGTCAACTTAATGACACCTAAACAAATACATTGTATTTGATGAGTAATTAGATTTTGTTTTTAATCAATTTAGGTATTGAATTTAGGAGAGTGAAATCTGATTCAATATTCAATTAGTTTATTATTATATTAAAAAATATATATAATATATATACTAACTTAAAAAAAACTAACCCTACATTCATTATGATTGTATTTGTTTTTGAGAACATGATAAGATAAGACATTGAAAATAAGATATAAGGTAATGTTTGGTTAGTATCTGTGTCTAGCAAAGACACAAATACGATAGTAAATGTATATTATTTGGTTAGTTAAAACACAAAATATTTTAGGACACGAATGGACATAGTATATACAAATACACAAATTTTGTGTACCAACTTAAAAGGTGAGACAGGAAGATACAATACATAAGACAAATTATTTTTATTTTTACCCCTTGTTAACCAGAGACCCAAACCCTTCTTCCTTCTTTCTCACCTTACTCCCTTCCTCCATGCATGATATACCCTCCTTCTTTCTTTTCCTCTATCTCTTTGGTAGCGTTTGTTTTGAGGTACTGAGATAGAAACTGAGAGACTGAAACTTAGTATCGTGTTTGTTAGTTCAGAGACTGGTACTAAAATTTCTGTCTCTGTCTCTAAAATTTCAGTATTTCAGTACCTCCAAAAAGTAGGGACACAAGGGACTGAAATTTTTAGAGATGGAGACTGAAACTTTAATAACATTTTATACCTAAAATACTTTCATTTCAATTAATTAATTTTAATTTTACCCTTTGTGCAAATTAAATTAGAGTTTCATTCTTGTTTCAATTCCTGTCTCTCATTTTGCACCAAATAGAATACTGAGATTTATTTCAATCCATGTCTCTTAGTCTCTGTCTCTCAATCTCAGTCTTTCCATCTCTGTCTCTCCACCAAATGCTACATTTGTGTTGTTCTTTCTTCCCTCTTTTTTTTTTCGGCCCCACTCTTTATGTCTCTTTTCTTCTCCTCCATTTGTTCTCAGATTTGGGTTTATCTTGTTTGTTGTCATTATTGACGCAATTGTGAGTACTACTGCGTTCATCTTCTTTGCTTGCCACGATGTGTCACTATTGTTGCCTCTACCTTCTCCTCCACTTCTTTTGTTGATCTCCTGCTCGCGCCGATTCTCTATGTCTCTGCTGTTGGCTTTGACTTCTGTTTGTGTCACCTCTCCCCTTCGTTGCCTTTTTCCCCCTTTTGTCATTCTGCACTATTCTGTCCCCTTTTGTTTTTCTATTTGTTTATTTAAAAAAATGTTCTTGTCTTTCTCTTTACTCCCAGATAGTGATTATTTTTTAAAAACATTAGCTAATTTTGTTAATTTGATTTTTGGTGGTGTATGTTATGATGAATCCATGCATGGTGGTAGAGAGGATGGTTACTGATAGTGGTGGTGAATGATTTTTTTCTGAAAAAAATTATTGTGGGGTTAATATAGACTTTTTATAATTTTTATTGTGTCTTTCAATCTATCTATTTATTTTTAATATATAAAAGTAGATACATAAGTTTACCCACATTATTTTTAAACTATTTCTCTTCTTCTACTAACGTCATGTCAGCAATATCGCTTATTTGGCAAAATTTTAGAATCAACCACTCAAAATTTATCAAATCATCTATTATTTCCAAATCATAAAAAAAAAAATACAAAAAATAATACAATAATTACCAACGACAATAATTAGAAATTAATAGTGTCTAACCAAATTTGTAACTTACAAAGACATTAAATTCATATTCTTATATTTATTATATCTTATCATTATAAACAATACAAGAAATTTATAACTCTAATAATTAATTTATTAATTTCTATAAATAACTGATTCAATGTAATAAACATTCATGGGTATGTCTAAAACGAGCACAACAATTATGTGCTTATTGGATGCGCCACATTTATATAAACCATTAGATTTAATTAGATAAAAATCAAAGATTAATATAAAAGGAGAGCATTGATGGACTCTAATAAATACAGAATATCCTAGTACATGAATAAATGTTTTAAATGGTAATATTTTAATACGCAATACTTTAAATGACGACGGAATCTTTTATTTTTAAATAATTAAATATAAAATATATAAATACAAAAATATGAATATTTTTTATTCGATAAGATTAGTTATTATACAATAAATTTTATAATATTAAAAAATTATATTAAAATAAAATTTTAAACTGTAACATAAAAATATAAAATAATTAAAATTTTATTTTATATTACTTGACAAATAATTAGATTATTATATTCAAAAATTTATTAATTAACTAATTTTGTTAAAAATATTATTATATAAAATAATTTTTCATCAAAATATTTTAAAAATATAATTTATTTAAAATATTATATATAATACATAAAAATATTAATTTTTTTTATTTTTTTCAATTTTTTTAGAAAAATAGAATAAAAATAATATAATTCTAAATACATGCCTATCACATTATATATTTACTTATATTAATAAGATTTAAACTAATCAAACTTACGTAATTAAAAATATAAAATATATAAATAATATGTGCATGAAAAATAATCTTTTTTAATATATTTGTATTTACTTTAAACTATATTTAAATCAACAAATTAGTTGTGTGATATATATTATACTCTTTTAATTTTTGGACATTTAGTTGTTACAAATATAAATACAATTTTATTTCTCGTTTTAGTATTATTTTTAATATTTTTAATGTCTCCGGTATAAAGCTCTTTTGTAAAGAAAATGTATTCTTGCAATTAGAAGAAAAACTACAAAATAATATTAGTATAATAAGTGGTTACATTTGTTTTACAAATAGAAACAAAGTAGTTATTATGCCTAATTGAATTTGATCAAAAATCTATTTTCAAAAAAGATTAAAAACTACATTAAAACTTGAGAAGCACAACAAAATAAAATATCAATGAAAAAATTAAATAATTTTTCATAAAAATATTTTAAAAATATAATTTATTCAAATTATTATATATAATACATAAAAATATTAATCTTTTTTATTTTTTTTAGGAAAACGGAATAAAAATAATATAATTCTAAATACATGCCTATCACATTATATATTTATTTATATTAGTAAGATCTAAACTAATCAAACTTACATAATTAAAAATTTAAAATATTTAAATAAAAAAAATATATTTTTTATTTATTAAAATTAATATTTAAAGTTTCATATATATAATATTTAAAATTATATATTTATAATAAGATCATTTTTTATTTTTATTATTTTCAAGTATTTTTTATTGTTTTAGCTAAATTTTTTATTCTCTAACTCGACCAAATATATATATATATATACGAAAAATTAGTGTAAATGTCATAATATTTTTAAAATATTTTTTTTGTATTTATATGTTTTATATTTTTAATTACGTAAGTTTGATTAGTTTAGGTCTTACTAATATAAATAAATATGTAATATGATAGGCATGTTTTTAGAATTATATTATTTATTCTATTTTAAAAAAAATTAAAAAAAATAAAAAGGTTAATATTTTCATGTATTATATATAATATTTTAAATAAATTATATTTTTAAAATATTTTGATGAAAAATTATATTATATAATAATATCTTTAATAAAATTAGTTAGATAATAAATTTTGAATATAATAATCTAATTATTTGTCAAGTAATATAAAATAAAATTTTAATTATTTTATATTTTTATGTTACAGTTTAAAATTTTATTTTAATATAATTTTTTTAATATCATAAAAAATTTTTGCATAATAATTAATCTTATTAAATAAAAAATACTCATATTTTTGTATTTATATGTTTTATATTTAATTATTTAAGAATAAAAGATTCTGTTACCCTTTAAAGTATTATATTAAACTATTATCATTTAAAATATTTATTTATGTACTAAGATATTCTATATTTATTAGAGTCCATCAATGCTTTTCTTTCATATTAGCCTTTGATTTTATCTAATCAAATCTAATGGTTTATATAAATATGGCGCATCCAATAAGCACATAATTATTGTGCTCGTTTTAGACATACCCAACATCCATATTACAAATGTCATAATAATATTATTAATCATAGTAAATTTTACGTTACAAATATTCAAATTCCATACTATTTGAACTACTTATATAAGTCTCTTATCACTATTCCTTCAAATTACATCAAATTTAGCACAAAAAATTTATTTCCGAACTATACAACATCTCAAACTTACTCAATAGAGATAACTATGTTGAATGTGAAAAGTATATGAAAAAAGCATATGAAAAAGGAGATAACTACATTGTGGCACATGTAAACAAACACCACAATATCCAACAATAAGGTAACTCTATATACTTTTCATAATTTCATCTATCAAATTATTAGTTACTAACCCAATACTTATTTTAGGTTCAAAATTCAATTAAAGATTTCAGATCAAAGTGGTCCAATAACTTTTGTACTATTTGATGGTGAAGCAAAAAAATTGTTGGGTACAACTGTTTCAAATTTAATGGTACTCCAGAAAAGTAATGACATTGAAGCACCACCTCAATTGAAAAATTTGTGCAACCTCACTTATATTTGAAGTCAATATAAATGATTTTAATCTTAAAGAAAGTTCTCAACAATACACTGTTACAAAGACATTTGTTCCAACAAAAAATACTAAATTTCAACTCTCATTTGTTACCAAGACATTTGTTCCAACAAAAAACACTAAATTTTAACACCCATTACAACAAATAAAACAGGTAATACTAAAAAAATATCACTTATTTTAGTTATTTTAGACATCATTTTTATTTCTAATTTAAATTATTCATTGATTATAGGAACCAACTTCGCCAACACTAATATCATCATACGAAAATCACATACCCACCAAGAGATTAAGGAGAAAGAAAACTATATAAATTCATGACACATTTTCGGAAGAAGAACATACTTGCAAAGATAGAACAAACAACACAATAGAAAGTGCATATAACTCAATAATTCATAAAGAACATGCATATAACTCAATAATTCATAAAGAACATGCCTTCATAAGAACTTACACAGAAAGAAGAAAGTAACAACTCTAACAACAACCAATAAAAAAAAAGGAGGACGAGCGCCGCATAAGAAGACTAAGTTCATCAACTAAAACAAATGCAAAAATTAAATCACCAAATAAAAATGTCATTTTGTACATACAACTCTAATATCCAAATCTTTTGTACTACAAATTATTTTAAATAAAATACATTTTAAATTTAACTTTAGTTTACACATTTAATTTAGATCTACAAAACACAACAATTTTTAATATTTATTATATAGGGTTAATACTCAAAATCGTCCCTGAAAGATCACGCATTCTTCATTTTCGTCCCCGAATAATTTTTTTAATCAAATTAATCCTTGAAAGATTTAAAATCAATCGCGTTTGTCCTTCCGTCAATTAGTTAACGGTTTCTGTTAACGTTTTCCACATGTATCGTTAAATGACAAATCAACAATGATAAAACGACGTTGTCTTTTGGTATTAGAGCATATTGTGTCAAAACGGCGCCGTTTCTCTTTTCCTCTCTCTCAAAACGCATGAAACATCACAATAGTTAGAGAGAATGCGACGGAGCTCGGATCAGTGGAAGGGATGAGGAAGCCATAATCGGTGATGCTATGCAGAATGTGACTGGGCTCATTCTTCGCAGTTTAGGATACCAATGCTAAGCCATAGTTGGAGTTGTGACCACTAAGGCATTAACCAGCGACATTAACGACATGGCAAAATGGAGCAACAGTGACGCCAATTAGACAGAGAGACAGAGAGACTCACTCAGTGACGCGACACAGAAACCCGACAGCCCAACCACATCACCAATCCTCAGCGACACCCACAAACAGCATGCCACACAAACAAACGGCAGTAATTTTGGTCGATTTCAGAGTTCAGAGGTAGAGAAAAGTGAGATTAAGAGAAGTGAAAATGGAGTCATGGAGCTTGGAGATGGAGGTAACGTGGATTGTAAATCGTAAAAGTGAGAAAGATTGAGAGGTTGGGGATTTATTGCTAGGGTTTTCATATATTCAACTCAAATTGGGCTTTGATTAGGTCAAAATGCATTCTGGGTTAAGAAGATAACTTTTAAATTGGGTTCTTTCTAAAATGCAACCTCGCACCACAGACGCCATTCCGGCAATTTAGCGACTTTCTCCGGCAATTCTACTCAAAGCAGCTTCCTCCAACTCGAAGTGTAGAACCGCAACAGAAAGGAGAGGTAGAATTGTAAAATCATACCTTTTATGTGAAGAGAGCTTCCAGGCATTGAAGCACAAGTTGACTACTGCACCTGTATTGGTATTACCTGAACCAAGTGAACCGTTTGAAGTGTATTGTGATGCATCTCTGAAAGGGTTGGGGTGTGTTCTGATGCAGCACCAGAATGTTGTAGCATACGCCTCACGGCAGTTAAGGCCGCATGAGATGAACTACCCGACACATGATTTAGAACTTGCTGCTGTTGTGTTTGCTTTAAAGATTTGGAGGCACTACCTCTATGGCGTTAAGTTTCATGTTTTCTCAGACCATAAGAGTTTGAAGTATCTTTTTGAGCAGAAAGAGTTGAATATGCGTCAGAGGAGGTGGATGGAGCTTCTGAAAGATTATGATTTTGAATTGAATTATCATCCAGGAAAAGCGAACGTTGTGGCGGACGCTTTGAGTCGGAAGTCTTTATATGCAGCTTGGATGATGCTACGGGAGGAAGAGTTACTGAAGGCATTCCAAGGTTTGAATTTGGGAGTTAGAGAAGAATCTGGAATCCTGTGTTTGAGTCAGTTGCAAATTTCTAGTGATTTTAAATCAGAACTTCTGAAGGCTCATCAAGATAGTGAAGCGTTACGTAAGGTATTACCAGCAGTTGAACAGGGAAAACAGTGGAGAATGTCAAAAGGTCAGGATGGTTTATGGAGGTTCAAGAACCGGATTATTGTGCCTGATGTTGGAGACCTACGACAAAGTATCTTGAAGGAAGCTCACAAGAGCGGGTTTTCAATTCACCCAGGGAGCACTAAAATGTATCAGGATCTGAAAGCGATGTTCTGGTGGCCAGGTATGAAGAATGATGTGGCATTGCATGTATCTAAATGTTTAACGTGTCAGAAGGTTAAGATTGAGCATCAGAGACCATCAGGGACCCTTCAGCCTTTGGAGATTCCACAATGGAAATGGGAGAGTATCGCAATGGATTTTGTGATAGGTTTGCCTAGAACCCGATCTGGTTGTGACGCTATTTGGGTGGTTGTGGATCGACTGACAAAATCAGCTCACTTTCTTCCTATCCGAATAAGTTGCACAATGGAGGAATTGGCTCGAATGTATATCAAAGAGATTGTCAGGTTGCATGGTGTGCCTTCTACTATCATATCTGACAGAGATCCTCGTTTCACATCAAGGTTCTGGGGAGCTTTTCAGCGTGCATTTGGGACTCAGTTAAGCTTGAGTACTGCGTATCACCCTCAGACAGATGGTCAGTCAGAAAGAACTATTCAGACCTTGGAAGATATGCTAAGAGCTTGTGTTTTGGACCAACCGGCGAGCTGGGACCGGTATATGCCATTAGTAGAGTTTGCTTATAATAATAGCTATCATGCGAGCATTGGAATGGCTCCATATGAGGCTCTATATGGCAGGAAATGTCAGTCTCCGTTGTGTTGGTATGAAACTGGAGAAAGGAGTTTATTAGGGCCTGAGATGATAGCCGAAACGACTGAGCAGATAAAGAAGATTCGTAATCGAATGCTTATAGCCCAGAGCCGCCAGAAAAGTTATGCTGATCAGAGGCGAAAGCCTTTGGAATTTGAGGAAGGAGAACATGTTTTTCTGAAAGTAACACCAACCACTGGAGTGGGAAGAGCTATTAAGACCAAGAAACTGAATCCCCGTTATATTGGACCGTTTGAGATTCTGAAGAGAATTGGACCAGTGGCTTATAGAATTGCCTTACCGCCATACCTTTCGAATTTGCACGATGTATTTCATGTATCACAGCTTCGGAAGTATACTCCTGATGCAAGTCATGTTCTAGAACCAGAACCAATCCAAGTGAGAGAAGATCTAACACTCCCAGTAATTCCGGTGAGGATTGATGACACCAGTGTTAAACGATTACGAGGAAGGGAAGTATCATTGGTAAAAGTAGCTTGGAGACGAGCTGGTATCGAGGAACATACCTGGGAACTCGAATCAGATATGCGAAAGGACTATCCACATCTCTTTTCAGGTAACTATATTTGAATTTTGAGGGCAAAATTCTTTATTAGGTGGGTAGGATGTAAACCCCGGTTAAATTAGTAGATAATTAGTCAATAAATTAGTTTTTAATAAGGAGGATTAGAAATGTGAATGCTATATTAAATTAGGGTAGAGCTCATCGAAACGAGAATTTTGACACTAATTTCGAAGAAAACGGTCCAAAATTGGACCGAAAGGACCGAACCGGTTGAACCGAATCCGAACCGGGCTATCGGTCCAACCGGACCAGCCCATTAAAAAGAGCCACGGGCTCTTTTTCCCTCATTTCCTCAAGGATGCAGCTGAGCTCCAGGGAGAGGAAAGGAACGCCGAACCTTTACGGCAAATTTCCAAATCCCGTAATTCCTCCGTTCGAGCTCCAATCGTCGCACCGTTTGCGGCCACGCGTTCACCGCGTCGAGCTCTACGTTTCTACCGGAACAATTTCATAGGTAACTTGATATTCCACTTCAGCCTCCCATTTCCCCCAATTTTCGAATTTTAAGTGGGAATGTTGAATTTCTTTGATTTTTGATGTTTTAGGATCCAATTAGCTTGAGAAAAACGTTCACTCTTGCTTATGTGAAGCTTGGGTAAGGTGAGGATACGATAATTCTATTTTATTTTCATTAAATTTGAGCTTTGAGTATTAAATTGGGTATATATGTATTATGAATGTGTATTAGGTTGAAAATAAATAATTGGAGCTTGAAATTGTGAATACTGGAACTTGGAGGAAGCGGATTAGTTGAGTTTTGAGGGGCTGTTTTGGTTTTGAATAAATAGCTTTGGTCGTTACGTGGAAATCGGCTAAGGTATGGTTTAGGTTTCTTGCATTTAATATATAATGTTCTGTGAAAACTTAGGCTAGATGACCATTGGATAAGTTGGAATGCAGGTGTATGTTTAATGTTTAGTAATTTATCGATGAATATATTTGGTTGAAGTTTATTGGATAATTAGTTTTTAATTTTGGATGGTGAATGTTGTTATGTTAATTTGGAGAGAATTATGGTTGAATGTTATTGTTGATTAACTAATGATTTGGTGAATTATTGATTTGAGGTATTTTGTGTTAAAAGCCTAGGATTTGTGAACTATGATTCTTAGTTGAATTTTGGTTGTTGGATTTGAATGTTGTATGAGTTTAATTGTTGATTTGAGGTAGATTTATTGTGGTGGTTGTTATGATGATGAGAAAGGGTATGTTGAATTGAAAAGAATACAGGTTTGGACCCGAATAGGGTGGCAAAGTCTGAGTTTTAGAGGAGATGCTGCCGAAATTTTATAAAAATTAGAGATTTTGTTTATATGATTATCTAAAAAGATTTAGATTTAAAGGTTATATGGTTTGATTTTGAGTTATTAAGAAAATGAGCATGTTTTAAGTTTAGTTCATTTGGAAAAGAATGAATTATGTTTTGAATTGGAACTATTGATGGACGGAATGAGAGGTGTGATAATGAAGGATAATGATTGAATATGATTGACATATAATGATGAATGAGATGTGATTGAGAATGATGTGGATGTTGATGAATTTTAATTGAATTATTTATATGGCTTATGAATTTGAATAATCTGAGATACGAGATTCCCTGGATTAAGTGCCGTGGCTTGCCACCACGTGTACCAGGTTGAAAACTCGATACTCTGTTGACCCTACGACGTAAGTGTGACCGGGCACTATATAAATTCCCGGGAATGTTACCCCCATTGAGCAATATTGATTATTTGAGAAAAATCTATGCATAGACTCTTGGGGATGCACGTCGGGGGACCGTCTAAGGACAATTCAGACTTGTCGGGTTGGCTGGGTAACCGACAGATGAGCCTCATCAGCCATAGGACAGGCATGCATCATATGCATATTACTTGAATTACTTGCTTGTGCTCTAATTGGGTGTGCCTATCTGTATTTGCCATGCTAAATGTGTATTTGTTACCTGCAGTAGTTGTAACTTTCTTGTGTTTGCCTTTATCTGTTTATTTGTCTGTGAAAATGCATGATGGAATTGGAGGTATGGAGGAATGGCAGTATAGGACTTAGATTTAAGGTTAAGTTAAGTTAGGATTAAATATTTTTAGGAAACCACCTTTTATGGCTTCTGTTTAATACTTTAAGCTCTACAATCTGAGTGTCGGCGTTCTAGGATTGCCTCTGGCATTCCCAGGACCTTATATATTATGTGTGTGGCACCTTTACCATACTGAGAACCTCCGGTTCTCATTCCATACTATGTTGTTATTTTTCAGATGCAGGTCGAGAGGCATCTCGTTAGGCGTCTGGACTCTTGAAGCGGAGTTGTTACTGGGATATTTTGTTATGTTATGATGTATATATATGTACTTAGATTTCTCTCCGCATGACTTATTCTTTTTGATCCTCTTAGAGGTTTATGGAGAGGCAGGATTGTGTGTATGTACTTTTGGGTTTTGGATATGTATGTATATATGTGTAAATATTCTCCGGCCAGTCTTGACTTCGCAGGCTGAGTTAGGAGCTTGTTATTTTGTATCTTTGGCACTCTATTCCTACTTCTGTTATCTTATGTTTGACAGTTACGGTTTTCTTAGCATGCAAGTTAACTCGTTCCTTGAGCGTTGCGCTTTTATCTCGCGATTTTTATTTCCCCTATCCTTCAAGGCTCCTAGTATATTATAACTCTTCTGCTATTATATGTACTTATTTTATTTTAGAGGTCGTAATACCACATCACCTCTGTTTTACGACTTAAGCGTAAAGCTTTGTGTGGTAGGGTGTTACACTGTGTCTATGTCTCAACTTATTGATAAAACAAACACTGACTAAAGGACAGAAGACACAAAATTTAGTGTTTTTATATTCTATTTGGTGATAAACTAGAACAAATTAGAAAAGTCTAATTTATTCTCATTTTTTTATTAAAAAATTTGAGAAAAAATATATAATAATAAAAATATAATTATGAAAAATTAACAAGAATAATGAAAGAAAAAATGAAAAATAAGTTGTGTCTCTTGTTAGTATCTTTGTATCTTTCTTGTCAGGATGAACACAAAATACACTAATTTAGTGTCTCTGGATCTATGTCTTATCTGTCAAACACAATTTTGTATCTCTGTCTCAATGTCCCATCCTTGTAAACAACTTACATACTCTTTATTCTTCATATGTCATAGCCATAAACTTCCGCCATTCAATAGAGTAAATAGTCAAATTCGTTCCTAAAATATCACTTGTTTTTTAAATTGGCCTCTGAAAATTTTTTTAATTAAATTCGTCCTTAAAAGATTTTACGTTAATCACGTTGGTCCTTCTGTCACTTCCTTTGTTAATAGCGTCAACATTTGTTGATATTACATGTTAGGTGATATTACAACACACACCTAAGAGTCTTAATTAGTTGCTAACATTATAAGTTTATAAAATTAGATCAAATCAAAACCTAAATGAAGGGGATCTTAAGACATTGAAAATTTTCAATTTGGAAATTATTTGATTTAATTTCATAAATTTATTATATTAGCCGCTAATTTGGACTACCAGGTGTGTGTTGTGATGTCACTTATCGTGCCACATCAACAAACTCTAATGCCATTAGCAATGAAAATGATAAAAGACTAACATGACTAACTTAAAATCTTCGAAGAATGAATTTGATTAAAAAATTTTTTGATGATCAATTTAGATAACAAGTGATCTTTAGAGATCAATTTTACCATTTACTCTCAATTTTTATGTAACCCAATAATAGGAAAGTTTATGTTACAAAAATTATTCTTATTGCAACTACAAAAACATAAGTGACATAAAAACCTCCAAAAGAATATCTGATCTACCACATAATGTTGTGCTGCAGATTGATGTCTTTGAAGTTGGTGCAGCTTGGTGGCAATTTTATTGCCCGAATGATGTTCGACGTTTGTTCAGAGTTAGAATCAAAAGCTGTAGCAGCAAAGGTTCAAGCATCTGCTGCAGATAGCTATAGAGGATTATACTTCTGAAGCTCTATTGGAATATTCCTTTACCAATGCTCCAAAAACTGTTGGCCTTTCTAGCAAACGTGATGGTTTGTCAAATTCCTTTGCATAACCTGTCAAAAATAAGTTTTGAATTTGATTACCTTGTACAAGGCTTAAGTATTTATAGGAACGAGCAAAAATTGTATTCTACACTCTACAGCAGCTTGTAGCCAGTTTTTTCTATGTATACAAAAATATCGGTGAAAACAACACACTATGACTTGTTTGGTTTCTAGAAAATGCTACCTTATGATTTTCATGTTGTTTCTTGTTTTCCGTATTTAAAGAAGGAATCAGATTTAGACCCATATTTTCTTTTGACATTTTTCTTCAAAAAAATCCAGAAAACAAGGTAAAAGATTTCCAAATAAGCTGGAAACAGAAAATGAAATCAGGAAACAATGCATGCTCTTATGTCTGCTTTTGTTGTTTAGTTACTTGTGCACAAAGCATAAAAGATACAAGTCCTTACTCATACCTGCATCTATGACCAAAACCCTGTCACAATCCATGACTGTTGGTATTCTGTGAGCAATACTGATAATTGTTCGATCCGCGAAGTCCTCACGGATGATCTTCTGTATCACAGCATCAGTTTGTGAATCAACAGATGCCGTTGCCTCATCCATGAATAGTATCCTGCTGTGTTTGAGCATGATCCTTCCCAAGCAAAGTAACTGCCTTTGCCCCACACTCCAATTGTCTCCTCCATCAACCACTATGAAATAGTGAAGAAAAAGTGAAATAAGCTCAAAATTGGTAAGACTACAATAGTTTTCAGTCACAATGAATTAAACTATTGAAAGGGATTATGGAGAGAGGAGTTCATACCTGAAGCCTCAAGTTTTTCAGGCTTTGCAGTCACTGCATCTTTCAATTGGCAGCGCTCGAGACTCTACAGCAACAAGTTATTAGTTGGATTAAATGATCCTGTGTCTCAAAAGCCTTAAGAACATAGTCATCTAGTTAGATGATAGTGTAAACTGCATAGTAATTAAACTCATTCCTATAGTTTTCTCTCTTATGATGCACATTGCCATATATTGGATATTAACTCAAAAAGTTACCTTCCAAATTTCTTCATCTGAATACAATCCAAGGGGATCAATGTTGCTTCTTACAGTTCCTTGAAAGAGAACTGGCTCTTGGGGAATGATTCCGAATCTAGACCTCAGATCATGAAGCCCCACATTGCAAATGTTGATTCCATCAATGATTATTTTTCCAGCTGAAGGCTCAATCAGCCTAAATAGCACCTGGATGAGGGTTGATTTCCCACTCCCTGTACGGCCAACAACACCAATCTTCTCTCCTCCTTGAATAGTGAGTGATACTCCCTTGAGAACTAGAGGAGTATTTGACCTATACCTAACCTGTTTAAACAATACAATAATAAAGAAGATTACATACACATTAAACAATCATGCTGCTTAGTATCCTCAACTTTGATTGGTTAGATTCTGATGTTACTTTGGTTTGCAAACAATATGCACTTATTCTTTTGTGACTATAATTACCTGCAAGTTATCTAACTCAATGTTGCCATGACTAGGCCAATCCTGAGGAGGAGTCCTCTCAGGGATTGTCCATGGAGCTTCTGATGGAAGGTTGGTAAACTGCTTTATCCTCTCAACTGAAACCATTTTATTCTCAACAGAACAAGTCATGCTTATGGTGAATGATAAGAGACTACTGAGAGCCAAGCCATAGGATAGAGATAAACCAACATATTCTGCAACAGCAAGATAACGTCATCAGTTTTGAAACAATTCTTGGTCACTACTCTGAAGGTAACTTTTTATCCAAATATATGCATAAGATCTCATAAATCTAGAAAAGCCATTGTTCATTTCCTGTATTTGTTTGGAATAGGGACCAATTATGATGCTTAGCAAAGAAGTTTCATGAAAAGTAGTGTACCTGGCCTAATAATAGCACTTGGCAGAAAGATCATGAAAACAGTGGCAATGCAAAGGAAAACCACTCCTGTAAAGTCCAAGCGAAAACCGAGCCATTCGTTTGCTCCATTGTTGTGGAAATCCATTCTGAGACTTGCATTTACCCTGTCAAGATTTTCTTGACAGAATGCTCCCTGTTTCCTGAAGCCCCGGATCGTCATAACACCGGAAATGGTCTCTGAGAAGTGATGGATAACCGGAGCTTTCGTGATAGAATCAAGGCGAGTCAGTTCCCGAGAAGATGCAATGTAATATTTCTGCATACCAGTATAAAAAGACAGTTAAAAATGCACCACATATTTTTTCTTTTTAGTTTTTACTTGTAATTTCAAATGCCATAGGCCTGTGCTCCAAGTGTGCATAAAGATCTCATATTAATGGTTGAATCAATTAATATTCTTGAATATCCAATGTTATCTGGAACAATGCAGAGGGTATGGATCATAATATTGTAGAGGCTACAATTTAAGCATGAGTAGGCACATAGCATCATATACATACCCGGTACCAATTATTCAGCCAAAACAATGGAATTAAGAGGAAGACAGTCTCCCAAGCATTTTGGCATGTGACAATGATGATGCTGATTAATGAGAAGTATGACACCATCACAAAGCTTACTAACAATGGAATTGATATATCAACCCAAAGTAGATCAGTAGATACCTAAATAATTCAACAGAAGCAGAAGGTAAACAAAAAATGTTAGTCCAAATATTATTATCTTAAAAGCTTATTTTAAAATCGAAACAAACGCATAGTAAGACTTACACGACTTAAGATTCTGCCAGAAGGAGTGGTGTCAAAGAATGACATTGGTGCATGCAGAATGCTATCAAGCATACCAATGAAGAAGCTTTGAGATGTCTTTAGACCCCAATATGTAAATAAGAATGACCTGATCATCACTACTATGCATGAAACTGCTGCTATGGCAGCATACACAATAATGAAAATGAAAGAAGGAACAGTATAAGCTTCTGAAGTTGCAAATGCTAGCCAGTAGTCACCAGCCAAGAAGGCTATGATCCATGCTAAAGACATTGCCAGCATGAGTGCTACTCCCCACCATCCAAATGCTTCAGTGAAATAATGTTTGTATACTCGGAGATTGACTTGGCCAGTTTCCCTCTCCTCCTCTTCAATGAGCTTTGATGAACCCTTATCAGACTTAGATTGCTCTTGAGATTGCTTTTCGCCTGCGCTTTCCTTTTCCTTCGAAGGAATGCGAGCCAACTTTGGAGACTGGCTAAACCCATCACCAGTTTCTGTAATCTCCATAGCACTTTCATGAGCAGCCACAAGTGCACCAAAATCCAGGCCAGCTTTGAGAAGTTCATCATACTTTCCACTTTGCACAATTCTCCCGTCTCGCATCACCTTGATATTGGAATCAGACAAGAAAAATTCTTAGTTGAAAGGACTAATTCAGGTGTAATTGAATTGAGAAATTAACAGGAAAACACACACACAAGTCTATAAAAAATTGAGTACATACTTACCATTATAGAGTCAACATTATGCAGGAAATCAACTTGGTGAGTTACTAGTAAAATGGTCTTATGTCTAAGAGCTCCCATAACACATTCCTGCAACAAATTAGAGAAAAAAGATAAGCACCTTCATCATGGAAAACTACTTCATTGTTCTGAACTAGTTATATGTGATTTTTTTTATGTGTGTATATGTACATGCGCCTATGCTACTTGCTGTCACAGCTAAATTAGTGTGCCATAAACGCCAATCCAAACACACACTAAATAAAATTTGTTCTCTCAAACACTAAATAAAATTTGTATAACTTAGTACATACCTTGAAAATGAATGATCCTGTTTGGGCATCAACAGCACTGAATATATCATCAAGGAGATAGATGTCACAATCTTGGTACACAGCTCTGGCGAGTTGCACTCGTTGCTTCTGGCCGCCGCTGAGGTTAATACCCCTTTCTCCTATCTCAGTCTGGTCTCCATGCTCCATCATTTCTAGATCCTTGTCCAGGCAGCACACTCTTATGACTTCTTTGTATTTCTTCTGGTTCATTGGTAGTCCAAACAATATGTTTTCCTGGATGGTTGCATTCTGAATCCATGATGTTTGTGCTACATATGCAACTGTCCCACAAACTCTGACCTAAAATTTGGATGAGAAAATCGTATATCCATTAAGAACCAATAAAGCTTATTCTAATTCTAGTACAGATGAATGCTTAAACCAATTTTGGCCACATAAATTAGTATGAATTTGAAATATCATCATAAAAGAAAACTGTTCTCTAGAAATGAACAAGAAATGAAGAAACCAATAACTTTTGATTCCATAAAAAAATTATTATACCTTTCCTGAAATTTTGTACATTTCCCCCAACACAGAAGCCAACAACGAAGATTTTCCTGAGCCAACAGTTCCAACAACTGCAGCATGGTCCCCTCTCCTAATCTCCAGCTCTTCAACCTTCAGAGCCTCATTCCCTTCCTCATCATCCCAAGAGAATTTCGCATCTTTCATCTCCACGGCTATGTCGCTTTCGCATTTATCATCTCTTTGCACTGCATTCTCATCCCTTTCCTTACTCATCATGAACTCATCCAACCTCCCTAGAGAAACCATAGCCTGAGAAATCAACATAAGAGCCTGAGGGAAAGTCCTAACCGGCTCCTGCAGAATCTTGATCACAGAAGTTATGGTGAAAACAGTTCCAGCATTAAGAGGAATCCCAAGAAACGTGGCGGTTCCAAAGGTAAGAACCGTGACCAAGAGAGGAGCAGTGGAGAGAATTGCCATGTTGACAGCAAAATAATACAAGAACTTGCCAATCCAACCGTGCTCAGCTTGGCGAAATTGGCGAATCTTGTTGCCGAAGTAATCCTCCCATGCTTGAAACTTGATGACACGCATGTTGTTGAGAAGCTCATTAATTGCCTTCATCCTCAAGTCACGGCTCATCATGATCCTGAACTGGAAACTGTTGCTTTTCTTGGTCCGAATCAGAGTGAAAACAAATACCACAGCAGTTCCAAGCAGGGCTGCAACTGCAGACAAGCCAACATAGGTGTAAATTAAGGCCAACGCCGCTGCAACTTGCAATGGCATTAACCAAATAGGATGAAGCTGAAGCATCAAATCAGATAGCTGTTGAGCATCAACAGCCATATGATTCACAATCTGGCCAGTTCCATGAGCCTGCCTTGCAGTGCTAGATAATCTTAGACCCTTCTTGTAAACTGAAGTAATGATGCTGGAACGAATAAGCATGCCGAGTTTCTGAGAGTGGAAGTTGAATTGATGAACACTGAGGACTTCAATTGATTTTGCCACAAGCAGGATCGAAATCAGGACAAGTCCTTCATAGGGAGAAGGATTAGCCTTTGATGTGAAATCTACAAAGCTCTGAATAAGCATTGGACCGATGTACATAACAGCGAGCCGAACAACTGCGAGGAAGCCGGTGAATGCTATGTGTTTCCAGAAGCATCTTAGCAGGGTGAATCCAACAGGGTGCTTGGAGTTTTCCTCTGGCTTTGGCCAATATTCTTGGAAAAGCTCTGACATCCTTTCAGCCCGAAACTCGAGAGGAAGCGTTGGAACATCTTGGAGTTTGAGTGGTGTTGTGTACCCTTTGTTGAGCAAAGGATTCATCCAAAGCCACACTGTTTTGGAGAACAAAGAAGCATTGCCATAAAGACTCGTAGTCCTGTCATTGGAAAGCCATGTTCTTGAACTTTCAATCACATCAGAAATTCTTATAGCATCAATCCCTGATGACCCTTTGATTGCTATTACCAAAAGGAACAAAGAAACTGCAAGATTGATGAAAGAAAACACATCATCCACTCTCAAATTAGCCTCCAAACTCGATTCCTCAACACTTACTAATCGAATAATGGCCGAAGTGGCAAAAAGGAAAGCAGCAACAAAGTTTGCAATCCAATAGAATCTTAGTGACAAAGGGTGCTTTGGAGCTTTGAACTTCTTCTCATGTACCATCAGAATCACTATCACTATGTTGGTTATCGCTTGCGCGAGGCGAAAGAGGGCCTCTATCTGTCTCCATGAGGCAAGATTGCTTTGAGTGAAGGCCAAGATGCTTAGAACAGTGTAAGTCAGAGCCAAGAGTGATGTCACCAAAAGGGGTAGTTTGAACCACAAGGTAACCTTGTAATCTGAATCTTTGTCCTGCAAAAGAGGCTTGGTTATTGTGGAGCCAGAGTTGGCATTAGAACTGAATCTAGAATAGATCTTTTGAGCTGCAAAGGCTAAGAGGGTGATCAAGAAGATGAGATCAATGGCAGAAAGAAGAAGTCTCTGAGGACATGGTGATAGGAATATGAACCTCAACCATTGAGCTACAAGTTGTGAAGTAGGAGAAGATGAATCCACTGATAGAGGTGAACAAGAAGATGAAGTAAGCCAAGAAGAAGAACTAGAAGACATGTTCCAAATATGGGGTTGGTATATTATGCTTCAATATGAAGAGTTACATATATAAATATAACTCAAGGTTGGTTATGAAGAGTTGGACATAACTTTTTAGTTTTTTCATACATCATGATGATGAAAAAGGATTGCTGTTATGATTGATGAACAAATTAAGAGGTGTGGAACAAGGTTGGAGGAGTATGAAACTGTGTTTGTGTTTGTGGGGAATGTTGATGTATTAAGCTATGTGTGTGAAAATGAATTGATTTTCAATGCGGCTTGCTTGAAGGGTGGGATCATTTAGTTGAATAAAATAAACTCCATGCGAGTCACGCATCTAGAAGTACAATATAGTGAAAATACTAATACTAATACTAATACTAATCATCATCATGTAGTTATATAAAAATATTTTATATGATTATTATGCAATTATATTAATCAATATTGTAATCAGGAGCTGGGCATATAATAATAAGCACCTTGTTGCAAATATATAATAGTGCATAGTATTGTATAGTATATGTGAGATTTTAGATAATAGAAATATTTTTATTGATGTAATAATAATTTACAATGATAATTATATAAAATATTTTTAAAATTTAGAATTATGATAAGAATAATACTCAGGGAAAAGATTTATATACGAAAGTCTGAAGCCATAACCATGGTGGTGAAACCTTTGAATTAGACATGTTTTGGAAAAATAAACCTGCAAAGCACGGGAGATTCAAATGTTAATCAGAAATCTTGATGCACTGTTAGAGATTAGAATAAAAATTTGATCGACCTTCTAAAGTTTTATTGATGCATTCCTAATATGCTTTGAATTGTAAAATCATCTAATTCAGAATAACTTTTTAAAATTAATTGAATTATTTAAAATTACAATATCAAAAAATTTTAATAATTAAATTGATATTTTAATTATTATTATTATTATTATTATTATTATTTTTTTTTTTTTTTGCATCAAAGATGGATATATCCTTATCAATTTGTGCATCCGACCATAATGTCAATATGTGTGAAACCTAATTAAGAAGACAAATAGCCAAATTTGCAGAAGCACACGTCATGGGTCATGTGTTATGTCGTCAATTTCCACCAAGTTTACTTCAACTTTACATTCACTTGTTTTTGAGCCATTTATGGCTCTTCCGTAATTGCGTGTATATTGTTGTAAAATAAATAAATAGATAAGAGAAGTATATATAAAAATAAAATAGAGAAAATAAAATATTTTTATTAATATTTTTTAATATTTTTATTTTATTATAATTGAGATTTTATAACATATTCTCCATAATATACTCACTGTAATATACATATATATTATTATATAAGGCAAGGTCACGTAGCTTTTTGTATTGCTATTGAAACACTGTTTTTTTTATGCATTATGTTATTGTTACATATGGCTTTTGGCAATTTGAGTTGCCATATTTGATATTAGAGTAAAGTATCGTTTTTGTCTTTAATGTTTGGAGTAAGTTTTAATGTTGTTTCTAATGTCTAAATCGTGCTATTTAAATTCCTAACGTTTTAAAATTGACTCAATGTTGTCCTGCCGTTAGGATTTGTTAACAAAATTAACGGTAAGACAAAATTGAGACGATTTTAAAACGTTAGGGACTTAAATAGGACAAAAACGTTGAGGGACAAAAATGATACATAAAAATAAATTTTAATTTTATCCTTCAATAATATCAATTTTTTACGGTACATAGTTATTCAATTATTTTTTAATCACATCTAAGTAAATTATACTTAATCACATAGCTTTTGTTTTAAATAAATTTATTTTTTTTATAATTTTACTCTTAAAAATTTTTACTCATCATAAAATGTTTGTATAATGACTAGTACATATTGGGAAAAAAAGATACATATATAATAAAATAATACGATTCTAGTCATTCTCCAAATATTTCATGACGAGTAAAAATCTTTAAGAGTAATTATAAAAAATAAATTTATTTAGAATCAAAGTAATGTGATTAAGTATAATTTACTTAAATGTAATTAAAAAATAATTGAATAACTATGTACTGTAAAAGATTGATATTAGTGAAGGATAAAATTAAAATTTATTTCTATGTATTATTTTTGTCCTCAACGTTTTCGTCCTATTTAAGTTCCTAACATTTTAAAATCGTCTCAATTTTATACCGCCGTCAATTCTGTTAACAGATCCCTAACGGCAGGACAACATTGAGTCAATTTTAAAACGTTAGGGACTTAAATAGGGTTAACTTTAGAACTTACCTCAAACGTTAGGGACAAAAACGATACTTTACTCTTGATATTAAGTTGGTTTAGTTTGATGCCTCAGGCATCACCAAACTTGACATTCACATCATATATAATATAATAATATTATAACACTCCTATTTATATGTCTATTTAGATATGCCTCGTTAAAATTTTACCAAAAAAAAAAATTAGTGAAAGAAAAAGAATATAATATCCTTTTGTGATGAGAATTGTTTCGTTAAAAATCTTGTAAAAAAATCCAATAAAGACAAAAGCCTAATTAAAAAAAAGAATATAATCTCTCCTCAGGTTAGTAACATCACTTAAAATCTCGAAATCGATGCATTTCGATCTGGTGCACCAATCTTTTAAAGGAGAATGTTGGAAATGACTTTGTGAATAATTTGCCAAATTATCACTTGAACGAATCTGTTGAACTTCGATTGTTCCTTAATTTTGAAAGTCATGAGTGAAGAAGAATTTTGGAGAAATATGTTTTGTTTTATCATCTTTGATGTATTCACCTTTAAATTGAGCAATGCATGCTGCATTATCTTCATACAAAATAGTTTGAGCTATTTTCTTATTAGATAGTTCACACGACGATTCAATGTATTGAGTCAAACCTCTAAACCAGAAACATTCACGACTTGCTTCATGTATCACAAGTATTTCAACATGATTAGATGATGTTGCTGCTATAGTCTATTTTGTGGACCTCCATGATATAACTATATCACCATATGTGAATAGATATCCAGTTTGATATCTGCCTTTGTGTGGATCAATTAAATATCTACATCTGCATAACCAACTAATTGTGACTATTCATATGGATAAAATAGTCCCATATCAATTGTTTTGTGAAGATATCGAAAAATTTGTTTGATACCATTCCAATGTCTTTTGGTTGAAGATGAACTATATCTTACTAATAAATTTACAGCGCATGATATATCAGGTTGTGTATTATTAGCAAGATATATTAGTGCTCCAATGGCACTGAGATATGATACTTCAGGACCAAGAATTTTTTTGTTTTCTTCTTTAGGACGGAAATACTAATTTTTCATATCCAAAGATCTTACAATCATTGTTGTACTTAATAGATGTGACTTATCCATATAGAATTTCTTTAATATTTTTTTGTGTAAGTTTTTTGATGAGTAAAGATCCCTTTATTTGTATGTTTGATCTGCAGGCCAAGATAAAATTTACTCTTTTCGAGATCTTTCATCTCAAACTATTCTTTTAGAGCTTTTATAATTGTTGGAATGTCTTTACGAGTTTCAATGATATTTAAATCATCAACATACACAACAATTATAACAAATCCAAATGCAAATTTTTTTATGAAAACACATGGACATATATCGTTATTCTTGAATTCCTTTTTCGTCAGATACTTAGTAAGACGATTATACCACATTTGTCCAGATTACTTTAGACCATATAAAGACCTTTGCAATATGACTGAATATAACCCCTAAGAGTATTTATTAGATGGTTTAGATATTTTAAGTCCTTCAAAAACTTTCATATAGATATCACGATCTAATGATCCGTATAAATAAGCTGTCACCATATCCATTAGATGCATATCAAACTTATAGTATGCAGATAAATTGATTAGATAACACAATGTAATTGCATCCACCACAGAGGAGTATGTTTCTTCATAATCGATTCCAGGTCTTTGTGAAAACCCATGTGCGACAAGTCTAGCTTTGTAGCGTACAACTTCATTTTTCTCATTTCGTTTTCTCACAAATATCCATTTGTATCTAATAGGTTTTACATCTTTTGGTATACGAACTATAGGTCCAAAGACTTTACGTTTTATAAGTGAATCTAATTCTATTTTCATAGCTTCTTTCCATTTTAGCCAATCATTTTTATATCGACATTTTTCAACTGTTCTTGGTTCAAGATCCTCATTTTTAAGTATGATGTGAAGTGTCACGTGATATGCAAATATTTCATTCACAATTGTCTCATTTAGGTTCTATTTTTCTCCCATAAAAATATAATTGATCAAGATCTTATCGTTTTCATAATTTTCTGAACTTTTAGGTAGCTAAACATCTTCTGACGTTAAAATTACATTAGAGTTTTGGACAACCATAGATGTCTTTACTGTGTCTTTATCTTTTTCAATGGGAATAGTATTTACCTCTTTTCTTTTTCGAAAATTTGTCTTTGGAACTGACAGGTCTACCACGCTTCTGGCATGCATTTGTTTTTGTGACCATTTATCAAACTGGAACATTAATTTAAATTGGAGCATTTTTAGCTAACATATATGATTTAGTTATCCTTTTAGTATTAGAAAATACATCAGGCAACTTGACGAAGCGCTAAACACCGGCTTAAAAATTTTCACAAGTTAAAGCACAAGATTCGTCGTAGCTCTAAATCAGAATTCAACGCTCTTTAAAGTTTAGTAGAAAGATGTCACAAATTTCAAAACAAATAACCAGGAGTTTAATCCCTAGTCGTTCTCTCTAAGAATTGCAATCGGGTGCTCAATTATTAGCTAGAGGGGAAATCGGGGTTTTGAGCGCAATAAACAAGAAATGTAAATAGCAAGAAATTAAATTAGGAGTGATTAAGCTAATTAACTAAAGAAGAGAAAGTAAATTCAAATGCTAAAAAGATTTTGACAGGAATTGAGGGTTAATGATCACTATTTTTATCATTTATCATAAACATGACAATTATGAAAAGTTGATCCCACTTTGTCAATCTCTATACATCGAGAAAAATCAAGTAGACATAATTAATTCTAATCCATAAGTTCTAACCAACTTCATGATTGAATTAGTAAAAGATTAGTGTCAATAGAAACAAGATTAATTAACAATTCTAAATAATTAACAATCAATATTGGATATCATCAATAACGCAAAGTCACCTAATTTCTCAACCCCAAGCCAAGAAAAAAAATATACTCTATAACTAATTCAAGCATTTTATCAAATATCTAACAAGTGCATAAACATAGAACTTCATAAATGGCAAGAATTTGTAAAATCTACAGCTACTCAATTCAAGAAAGTAATAATAACAACAACTCCAATAAGCAACAAAAAATATAAAACATCAAATTCATTAAAGAAAATTTGCAAATTCAACAAGAGTTCATAAGCTAAAATAATATAAATAAGAACTAATAAGAAAAAGTTAATGATCTAAGATAGAAGAACAAGAAAATGTAAATAAAACTAAACTAAAACAAGATTAGAAACTAAAACTAGAGAGAAATTGACATGAAATTAACTAAATCTATCCTAATTTTTTCAATATAACTTTCTTATTTGAATCACCGTTTGTGATGTATAATTACTCATCATTTCCCTTATGATATCTATTTCGACTAATATCTTTAAAACTCAATAAATTTGTTGGAGACAATAATGCAACAGCTTAATTAAGCTCTTTTTGAAAAAATAACTTAAATAATAAATGATTAGAGTAAAGTATCATTTTTGTCCCCAACGTTTGGGGTAAATCCTATTTGTGTCCCTAACGTTTAAATCGTCCTATTTGTATCCCTAACGTTTGTAAAAGTGATTCAATGTTATCCTACCGTCAATTACACATCATGAGTGTTTTAGTTTGAGTTTTAAAAATCTCTTCTTGAAGTTAGAATACAAATATCTGGGATAGAATCGATGATCTACTCCGAAAAATAACTCATCAAATGTTGAAACTAATTCCTACAACATTTACATAATTCACTTTTCTAGGAACATAATTAAATCTAAACACAAATAGTGGGTATAATATTAAAATCGAACACATCCAAGTAAGACCTAATTGATAATGAATACATCCAAGTGAGAATAATTGAAAAATATAATCTGATTTGTTAGTATAATTGATAGTAGGATAACATTGAATCACTTTTATAAACGTTAAGGATACAAATATGACGAATTAAACATTAGGGACACAAATAAGACTTACCCTAAACGTTGGGGATAAAAACGATACTTTACTCTAAATGATTATATTAAAAGTAGCTTATAAATAAGTTATTTTGTGTTTGAATTTTTAGCTTTAAAAGTGCTTATTTTATAGAAATATGATAAAAAGTAGAAGTATTATGAAAGAAGTCATTTTTTTTAACTTCTGTATAAGCTCCTAAATAGTTTCTTAGAAAGCCGCAATTTGATTTTGAAAATTGTACCAGACATTAATACTACTACTTTTTATAAGTCAAAAGCTAAAAACAAGTTACTTTTGAAGCTTCCCAAACGAGCCCATTGGAGACAATAATGCATTAGTAGACAATAATGCATTGTTTCATATGAATTTTGTTCCTCCAAAAAACAAAATAATAGCTCTTTGGGAGCTTTCAATCATATTGCCTGAGTCAATAATAGTATTAACACATTCTTCTTTAGAAATAAGATAAGTAAAATAAATATTACTTTTAAAAATGGTATGCGAACTTGTACTATCCACAAAACAAATATCTTTATTATATGTTCTTACTATTTTCTTTAAAGTCAAACAACAATAATAATAAGATCATAATATAAAAAAATTTCAAAATTTTTATATATGTGATAGAAAAATGAAATAAAACAAATAAAAGTGTGTGAAAAGCAAAATCGTATTTCTGAACAATACATATACCATTTTCTTTTATTTTATTTTGAAAGAATTTGAGATACGGTTTAATATTTTTAAAATTCTTAATAAAAACATAAATATAAATATTTTATTGAATATTATATTTAAATATATCAAACTTTCCATTCAAATACATAGAAAATAAAATTCAACAAAAAATTTATTATATTATTTCATGACATAATAAGTTTAGAAAAAGATAAACTCAACTATTAAATTTTTTATTAATGATTTATATTTTTTTGAGGATTCTCAAAAAATTAAATACTTCGTATTGAGTAACGTCATTTTTAACAGTATCTTTTAAAACAAAATTTACTACCATTTGTTTATCATCTTTCTTTAAAAATATTTGGTAAAAATCAATTAAGTGTCTTGGAGAATGGGATACTAAAGGTACATGACCAATAGTCCTTATCGCTACAACAAAAGTATTTATTTCTGTTTTCTTATTTTGTCTATTGTTTCTTTCATGATTATCCCATTTTTGATGAAGCATTTTTTGTTGAAAATTTTTCTTATTTCTATAAAAGGATAAGTGATTCTTGTTAAATTCAAATTATTCAAAATCTTTTTTTTTTTTGTTCTTTTGTTTTTAGTTTTTAGAAATACACAGTATTATTATTCTTGTTCCTGTTCGAATAAATTTGATTCTTTTTACCAAAATCTTGCATTTATCACTTTTAGAGTTATAATTTATCGCATTTGTTTCAAGAAATGGAACAGTACCAGCTAAACGTATTTCATGATTTTTCATGAACAATTCATTATTTTGTTCAACAACAAGGAGACAACCAATTAATTTAAAATATTTTGTAAATCTTTTTTCTCAATATTGCTACTGCAAGAGCACATTTGAAACATAAAAAATCAAATAAGTTTCTTCTAACATATCGTTATCAGTTATATTTTTATCACATAATTTCATTCATAAGATAAGATGATTCAGAATATTGCGGAATTATATTCATTTATCGGTTTAAAATCATGTAGGTGCAAATATGTCCATTCATAACGGGTTTGAGAAAGTATCACCATCTTTTAGTGATACTTTCTTAGTGTCTTCATGACCCATTAAGTCAAGATAAATTTTAACATCTAATATCCATGATAAGTAGTTATTATCAGATATGCTAAGAGCATTAAATTCAAAATAAATTTTTTTTTGACAAAATATAAATTTATTATGTGTATTTTTTTTTCTCAAAGAAAACTATGCCATTTGAGTTATAATTTATTAGCGCATTATATCCTTGTTACATATAACTTTTAACGGCAATTTGAGTTGCCATATTTGATATTAAATTGGTCTGGTGTTTGATGCACAGGCATCACCAAACTAGACATTCGTATTATATATAATATAATAATATTATAATATTTATATGTTTATTTAATTTTCTGTTTTCTCTGTTTTTGCTTTTTTTTTTATGCTAAAAATGTATTTTAAGAAAAAAGTTAAAAAAGAATTTGTTAAAAATAAATTTATACATTTTAAAAAATTAAAAATAAAATACCTTGAAAGCAAATTATAAAAAGTGAATAAACTCAAATCAAAATTCAGATATTTTTTTTTTAATTTTAGGAGTAAATTTTTATAATAATTTTTGAAATTTACGGAATTAACCAATTTGATACTCAAAATTTCAATTTCACTATATAGTGGTCTCCGGATATCATAATAATCTCTAGACATATTTTCGGCAATAAATCACTTGTTTCATTGCTAACATGGCTACAATGTGCCATGCGGTCTCCGGATATCATAATAATCTCTAGACATATTTTCGGCGATAAATCACTTGTTTCATTGCTAACATAGCTACAATGTGCCATGCTGGCGCCTATAATGACTAGCTTAGCTGGCCAGATTCTAATTTATATCTAATTTGTTCCCTCCATTTCTATTTAACCTTAACCTTTTTTGCTCCCTCCCAAAGCTTGTTTATGATAATTTCTGATGCTTCTTCCTCCTTTTCTTGTCATTCTTCCTCCTTTCTTAAGATCAATGAAGAGTGGTGAGAGTACTGTAGTCGAATAATCCTTCTCTTTCATTTTTTTTAAAATTGCTCCATGATGATACATGATGTCCAATAACTCATTCATCTGAAAAAAATCCCCACGCATTACTTCAAAGTTCAAACTCCAACAGAAAAGAACAACATTTTAATCTATTGAAAAACTCCCACGTCGCAAACCTAAACAACATTTTCATCAACCATATCTCAATCCATTAACCCACCCCTGGTCTATTGAACAAAATAGAGCCTAAACTCCAACCTACCAGAAAAAACTAAAAATCCTAGCAGATAGAGAATCGCAACGAATCTTAACACTAATGTTGTTACTGTGAATTTGATTAACTTCAATTTCATGAGGGACCGTGTTATAGTAAAAATAAGTATCTTTCATTTCTTTCTGCCTTACACATTTATGTCAAGTTTGGAGTGGTATGATTTTGTTGATATCTCAAAGCTTGAATTTGGATTGAGGATTATGATATCTGCATTAGATCGAGGAAGGATTGCTGCTTTCCTTGGATATATATTGAATATTCTAGCACTGAGATGATTGTAAAAATTGAAAATATTAATACTACTTGGCTTCTTTACCAAATATAACCAAAACTATACAAATAGATATAACTTGGGTATTCATACTACCATTATAACAAAAAACAAAAGATAACTCGTTGTAATAATTTAAAAAAAAAAACATGCTTTCATTGTAAACGATAATGGCGGAACCGTCCTTTTCTATAGGAGAGTCAGATAATCAAACTCAGACCTACGATGTTAATTAACTGAGGTTGTTGCAAAGAAGAAACCTCCAGAATCCTAATCCTATAATAGTGGTGTTATTGATGAAGAAAAGTTGAAGAAGAAGTGGAAATGAGGAAGAAAGATGAGTGAGTGTGTTTGAATGCAAACCATTTTTCATCATGTTTAACACCAAACGCGTCGTTTTGGTAAGTGCCAGCGTGGCACACTGTAGCTACATCAACATTTAATCGGGTGACTTATCGTAAAAAATATGCTTAAATGTTATGATAAGGATGACAAATGGATGCCCATTTATGATATAGGCGACTGAAGTTTTTAAGAGAGAGTTTAGATTATTAGGTAGACTAACTTTAATAAAAGTTGAATTTGTATAGTTATAAATAAGGCTCTATAGCCTTACATACAATACACAGCAATAACAATCAATAAAATCCTCTCTCTTTATATTACTAAAAACATTCTTTTTTTTATTCTCTACAAATAATTTTTTTCTCTCTTTTTTTTTGTTACTACTTATAAATATATGAACAATTTCTATTGAGCTAATTATATTAATATTAGAGTCTTCTATTCATACATCTTTATTTTATATATTTTTTATTTATTTTACAACATTAAGAACTATTATGGTAAGGTGAATCTAGAAGACTACTATAATAAAATTAAAATCTTTTATATCAAATTGGATAATTTTGTGAATCTCAAGAATTATTATAGAAATTTACTCAAAATTCAGATATTATATTTATGTAATTCACGTATTTACATCTTTTTTTTATAAAATATATTGCTCAAAACCATTTCAAAATTAAAAAGCATTTTTTCTAAGGATACTTTTAAATTGTTCTTCTTTAAGCTAAATGGTTATAATTTGCTAAGTAGTCTTTTTGTATTAGTTGACTTAGGCTTAGTTTGGTAAAATTTTTATTTTTTAAAAATAGTTTATAAAAACTAATTTTTAAAAGATGACTTTTAAAAGTTGTAGCATTTATGTTTGGTAATTAAATTAAAAATAGTTTTCAATAAACACAAGCAACAATTTAGTAAAATAATTTTTAAAATTTAAAAATATTATAATAATAGACATAAATATAAGTATTAAATTTAAAAATTAGTTAACATATGAGGTTATATTAGACTTTTAAATTTTGAAAAGCACAAGCCAACTTTAAAAAATTCTATCTTAAGTGCTTTTAAAAGTATTCCAATTTTTTAAAGGCTGCAAACACAAACACATGATTTTTTTTTATTTACCAAACACTGAAGATATATAGTTTGGTAAAGCTTTTACTTTTCAAAAGTAGTTTGATGACTTTTTAAAAGTTGTAACATTTATGTTATTAAATCAAAAATAATTTTTAATAAACACAAGTAACATCAATTGTTTTTGGTAAAATAGTTTTTAAAATTTAAAAATACTATAATAGACATAAATGTAAACATTAAATTTGAAAATTAGTTAACATATAAAATTATATTAGACTTTTAAATTTTGAAAAACACAAGCCAATTTTAAAAAATTCTATCTTAAGTGCTTTTAAAAATTAAAATATAGTCTTTTTGATTGACCAAATATAAAATAAGGAGCTTTAAAAAATTTTACCAAACTAAGCCATTGTGTGAGGATGCAAGTGTTCTATTATTCTATCACATATATATTCTATGAATAATTGTAATGGAAATAAAGCCGTATATTAAGACACTTCAATACTAATGGTGTGAAAAAGAAAAAATACGAGATAATGTTTACATTACGTATGTGACATTCGCTTGATTGGTTGAATCGTGTACTCCATTATTAGTTTCTAAATAACAAATATTTTAGATCTAAAGGAGTATCATTTTGGAACAATGGATTAAAGCAAACGAATTATGTGAATTTTTGGTATAAGAGGATGAATTTGGACACCCTAAATTCCAAGATAATTGGTTAGTGCATGTATAATGTTATTATCGTCCTATCCTCTTGTAAGTATCTCCGATCACTTAAAATTTTCACTATGGACTCTATGCCATCTTCTTACTTTCTTAGACACAAAGCTTCCTAGATTTATTCACACTACAAATCCCCTTCACATTGGGGGGAAAAAAGATATATTTCCATTGAAAAATTAAAAAAGAATTGGAGCATGTTTCTAAAGAATTTTGGCACATGCTGAAAATTTAAAATCTATTGAATTTAATTCCCATATTTTTAGACTTATATAAGGTTTTTTCTTTGGCAGAACTGTAATTAGTCCTCTTGTCAGCAATTTCAATAACATTAAATTTTCAATATAATATGGCCTTTGATTTTATACTACAGAGAATTTTTAAAGTAAGCTAAATAGTTTATTCCGATTCATTATCTATTATTTTGTAGTCGGCAACTTTGAGAAAGCATGGAATAAAGAAATAAAGACAGCCACCATAGTAATTCACTAATGTGTAGATCTTGTTCTGTGAGCATTTAAACTTTTTCCCAAATAAAGTTGCTGGCATTATTGTGCTCCTTTTTTTTTTTAAAAAAAAAAAGAAAGAAAATCAAAAGCTCAAACAATTAAACAAAGTTTGACTTCATAAAAAATATATATATAACCGTTGCACTAAGTATTGACTTGATGTCGTAACCACATAATAATACATACTACAAATATTTATTGCATGTTGGAGCAAACTATCAACTATGTGATATCGCACTCATTTCATTAGAACATAAACATTTTTCGGCTACGTTACTTGTGATAGAATTCATTACTAATAATTTTTAAACGTATTAGTAATCAATAAAGAAAATCAAGTAGCTAGACTCGAAACTCGAAAGCGAGCACCACGTGCAGCATATTTTATTCTATAAGAAGAGTGTCACGTGCTGCATATGGTGCCGGTGCCATATTACTACCACGGTTCTCTTCCATTTTGTCTTACGGTGCCGAATCTCATTATCTACATCAAACAAATAAAAAGAAACAAAACTAATAACTTCGACACGAGAGAATGTTCAATCTGATCCTGAAATTTGAAGAAATAATCAATTTGATCCTAAACTCTTTAAAGATGTTTGAAATTTAATTTGGAGACTAAATTAATTAATTTTCAGATATCCTAATAAGTTCTATAACAATAAACATATACAAATGTGGCTGAGCTTGAGCCTCCAATGCCAACTAAACTTCATACATTATTGTTATTCTGCCAACAACATTTGCAGCGTCCCAATAGTACTAATAATGTCATTGACTAATATTGATGATATTGACAGCACACTCTCGAGTCACTATCCGTCGCCTTTTGTATGCACACCATTTGTACCCCACATATATACCACACTCAATTGGATTAGAAATATGGTTTCACACTTCCACTTACACTCACATTAATTTAATATCTATATGATTGAAGTTACAAAAGAAAGGTAACTACGGTAGAAAGGAAAAAATAATTCAATGGTTCTAATTTTAATGAGTAATTTTAGATAACTTTTTTTTTTTCAGCATAGTTAACTTTTTTAAGATTATTTTGTTTATTTTAAATTCTAAATCCTAAATTATAGACTTAAATTCTAAAGTTGGCTAATATTAGCTGACTAAAATTAGTTTCTTGTACTCTTTCTTTTCGTTATATGAAAGAACAAATCCGTCGATATTTGACTAATAAAAAAATTACATTCATTTATTGAAGAGTATGAATTATGGCAAGTCGGCTCCACCATTTCGCATCGTCCATGATTCAATCACTCACATAATTTCTGTTGAAAGTTCTAGTTAGCATCTTTTTACCTTGAAGATGTAGCATTACTGTGTTCCAAAACTTCACCAGGGTACCGTTTCTTGTTGTCAATTAGTAAAAAAATTACAGAATGATGAGAAAAAGCGCAAACGGTGACAATATAGCTCTCCTTCGGCCTCAAACCGTGCACTGCAACTTTGACTTTGAGAGCTTGAGCTCAAGTCGAAAAAGAATGAAGATGATGCAAAATTTGATGGCATTACTTGGTAAAAATGTTGGAAGACTTCAAAAATTAAAAGCTAAGGGAGTACAGTAATAAGTATATTATCTCAAAAATTCACAGTCCACACCCCACATTATCAAGACCAAGATCAAGATCAATCTATAATTATGAATTGTAGTTCTCTTCAGCTTTCCAATATAAACAGGTTAAAATTCATTCATTTCAGGTGTAGTCACCCATGTTTTGGAGACTGAATCCAAGATAGGTATGTCATGTTGATTAAGAGCACCTGATGGAGACACTGCCGAATTATAATTTTACATTATTTTTAATTTTTCTATCTCATACAACAATGTTAATATTGTTGTGCTTTAGTTACCTGAAGAAAATAAGAAAGCATAAAAAAAGCCCTCTTATATATGTGAAGACGATGCTTTGTTGCTCATCCAAATATTAAGGCAGATGCAAACAAAAATGGCATTTACTCGTGCTATTCATCAATATAGCGCATGCAACTCCTGAACTTTCCTATTTTATTCATGTACAATGAAGACTTTGACCATGGTTCATCACTTCATCTCCTGTAAGATTGGACAAAAGAAAGAAACCGATCAAATTATATATTTTAGAAAAGAGTAGTTACAAGCAATTTGGCTTTCACAAACCATTAGAATTTTCAACTTTTCATATATGGTATATGCAAAGAAACTTTACCTGTTTAACTCAAACAAGCTGCACCACAGCAATGACCCTTAGGGCTCCATTTTGGAGAAGATCAGCAAGCTCATCAAATAATAGAGCAGTTCGCCAACCCCATCCTTTAGGAGCTTTAGGTAGAAGAGTGCCTGTTTGTTTAAAGCTTCCAAACACCATTACCTCCCTCTTGGATGGACAAATCAACTGAATGGACCCGGCAGATGGAAAACAAAACCATTAACCAGAATGATAACAGTATCAGGTACGACTAAAATAATAGAAAATCACAAACCACCACATGATAAAAGCATAGGTTCAGTACCGCAGCATTACCTGGTAGCGAGCAGTCACCTTTTCACGAGAGTCAACATACATGTGCACCTGAAAATACATTTCATAGAAATAAGTTAGGTTAGATAGAATTCCAGAAGATTTATAATCAACGACACGTTATATAAGGTATACACATTTAAAACAACTAAGAATGTGGCATGCTGATACTAGAACTCCAACTACTGGCAATCAGCACCCCGATTTGAGTTTAAATGTACCTGATGGACAGACATTACTCTATATTATTGAAATAAAGCAATTCATTTTCAGAAACAGAATATGATTTCCAAAGTCCAAAACTATCTTTTAAATACTGAAAATCAGTCCTGCTTACCTTTCTATGTATATCAGTTATCTCTGCCTTCCTACGATGAAGAAACAACCCTGCACCAACACTAAACATAAGCTCCCAGATAGAATAAAAATTTACATACTTAATTCACAGTCCAAAGGTGAACATTCAATGCAGTAAGACATTACCCAGTGTACGCCTTCCCTGGGGGTCCTCATCATTAAAAGCCTGTACACTGACCTAAAGATTCAAACAGATAAACTCTGTTCATATCAGAACACATAAACTCAAGCATGATAATATAGTGATTATTTTTTGCCAACCTTCCATAAAGAACCAGCATAGAACATTTCTGGAGAATGCTTAACCTGACCATCACCGAGTCTGTGCACATCCTCAAATTGGACCCTGTAAACCACAGCAAAAGCAACATTAAATGTATACAAATTATTTATTAAAATGAAAACACCTACACTGACTATGAACCTTTGCCAAATAGCCCCAATGTGATTTCAATTTTGACAATTTAACAGCCTCAAATTTCACTAAGTGGCAAATAAGTATTTAGTTTCAACTTTCGATGTTCAAATTAAAACCAATTGTAGTGAAAGTTTAAGCAAGATAACTGTCAAAATTGAGACAAGGGCACAATTTTGAAAGGGTAAAAACAGGAAGGACAATTTGCATTTTAACCAAACTACTAATCAAAACAAAAAGACCCCTACTATCTCACTCTAACTGCAAGACAACTTCTGTGATACAAGAAACAACATTGGATATACACCATTAGCATGTTACAGTATGCATTATACATAACCTACATTAAACTAAAACACCTAAAACAACACAACTTAAAGGGAAACACAAAGGAGAGGAACAGAGGAGGAACCTTCACAAGCAAGAAATAGATATAAAATCTCATGCATAGGAGGAAGATTGAAAGTTCAATGAAACATAAGTGTATCCAATGTGATTGTGTGTGAATATTAACCACACTAAATTAATAATATTGTGAAGTACATTGGCAGTAACAGAGGGGTGTCACCAACTGTGAGAGCTAAGGGCACAAAACGCACAAACCAGTAATAGCAAAATTTACTTTAACAACTCTGGAAAGTTGTAGAGAGGTTGACTCACCCAAAGCGAAAAGGGGGGAAATGGCTTAAAGGCGTTTTCAAATCCAATGATATAGATGAATTATTTGAATTCTCCCATTCTATTCCACCGTTATGTTCTGGTGTCTCTAACATCTGCATAGGAATACCACCAGTACTTGGGCCTCCTGCAGTTCCAGACATTCTGCCTTGCATGTCCATTTCATATCCCCTTTGAGAAAGTTCTCCATGTACATTTATTCCATTAACCCCACCTTGACTTAATCCAACCAAAGCTGTCAATCCATCTCCAGACAGGTCGCCGTTGTGATCAGTTCGCATCTCTGAATCATCATTGGCTGCAGATTGCTGGTAGTTTCTGTTCCCAACACCAAATGGTACACGAGAAAAGACAAATCGTGTAGGAGCAGAAGCAGCTGCTGGAACAAATGTAGTTCCACGACCAATACCTGCAAGCCCATCTATAGCCCCTCTAACATGTACTCGTACAGGTCTAAAGATGCCATTTCCTTCACCTGGAGAAGGCTCGGCAACATATATATTGCCCATGTTCGCATGCATATTATTCTGGTTATGTTCTTGAATGTAAAATCCAGTGGAATTAGCTCCATGTGAAAATGTAAATGGTTGCCGGCAGGTACAAGCCATACTCATAAGGGAGCAACTTTTGCAGGTATCAGCAGCAATTTCTTGCACCCTCTGACTAAGAAGCATCTAATAAAAACCAATAAAATTAAATTTCAAATATATTCTGCAACAGATGTTGGGTCATTGGTGAAGTCATAGGCAGTGTTTGTTTAAGAGGTGCAATGTAAATGGCAACAAAGAAATACCTGAAGCCAAAGACCATCATTCACAGCTTTGCAAGGGAAACCTAACTCTTCAAGTTGCTTTCTGACATTCAAAAGAGCCTCAAAAGACATGTTGCAGTATAAGAGAGAGCCCCCTTCAAATATGTTAAGAAATGCATCATATTCATCCCCATGATCTGCATAGTTTCTTTTGGAGTGAGCTTCAAGACGTCTTTTGCCAACAACTCTTCCACCCCATGAAAAAAATGGTGCTCCATATCTTCCCCAATCATTGGATGAGACCCCGCTAGAAGAAGAATTTGATGAAAAACGGTTTCTAGATTGATCCCTAACAATCCAACTATTGTTATCCAAATGGAAGCAAGATCCTTCCTCAGATGGCCCTTCCATAGCCACTCCATTTGCTCCAGCAACAACAGGCATCTCAACATAGGAACATGATGTTCTGATGCCATCTGTATCAGATAATGAATCACCCATTGATGAAGGCCCTTCCATGTTGCAAGAGTATGTTGGTTTCAGGTTTGATGAGCTGGTATATGAAGCTTCTTCACTTTGTTGATTGGAGTTAGAAGCTGCATTGTTGAAGTCTGGAAGCTCAACTAGAAGATTACGGGCATTAGGATCCTTTAGACCACTTTTAAGACTCATTTGCTCTAGATCAGTTTCCAACCTCTTATCAGTGCAGCCGTCAGATACACTCTTCCCCTTAGAGTGATCAGAATCAGAATGGATATCAGTTCCAGACTCAGAACTGGAACTTCCATGTTCAGGATGTTTGGCCTTCCACTGAGCACTCTTTGCGAGGAACACATACAAAGCCAACTCAAACCTTATAATGAAATTTGAGACAAGTGTTACACAAACAACGAAACTCAAGCTGTTAAAGGGAGGAAAAGGAAAAAAAAATAAAAGAAAAACAAATAGAAGCTCATAAAAACCACCTACCTCTTCTCTTCACTTGGTATCCATAGTTCATCACTGGTCAGTAATGCATGCAATGTTTGAGATGAAAGTTTAGGAAGCACCTGCAACAAACAACCAAATGTCAACTAATCCAACATACTCCTCATATTCAAAACAAATATACATAACCAAGAACCACAACTAAAGAACGCTAAGTGATATTTAGAAGAATGTGATTTTATCTTCCTACCCAAATTACCTCTTTTAATTCCATGCCACCACTTTGACAAAGGTAGCCCCAACAAGCATTTCTTACACGCTCCCCATGGATGCCATAGTCCTGGTTCTCGGCAAACACCTAGATTCCAATCATACCCCACATAAATAACTATCCCAGTGATAGTAAAAATCTGAAAGATGTATTACTTGCAATTCACAATGAGGGTAGCATTATGCATGTTTAACCTGGTAAGCCAAGAAATTAGAAGTCCAAAGCTCTGATATAATGAAGTCCGTACATATTGCACACAAATCCTGCACAGAAATTTTTTTTAAACAAAATTTAAAATTTAAAATTCATGAAATTGATTGGACTAAAGGTCAAAATGATTCTTCAAAGCGTCAACTTGATGCTCAAAAAAATTGGACACCTCAAATTCGTCCTGAAAGATACAAGTATACAACTAACAGTGAATAGAATTGGTCATTTCCATAAGTTCATGACACGTCACAAAATTGATCTATGCCACCTTCAACGTGTCAGAAGAACCACTTTGATTCGTGGTTGTATCTTTCATTGATCAATTGATCAATCAGAGGCGTCTAACCTCTCGAGAACCAGTACCAAATTGACGCACAACTATTAACCCAGAATTGATTGGTACCTGAAGGTCTAGGAAGGAAGCAGCAGCGAGAACACGGAAAGCATTGTTGTCGTTAAGCTTAGGGTGGTGGCCATAGAGATAAGCCAATGCCATAGTAATGGCCTCTTCGTTAACGTTTTTATCGTCCACGTGCAAAGTCACAACCGGTGCAGATGCTTCCTTCCAAGGTCCATGAAGCATGTTCCTAATTAATCAACAAATAAATAACATTTGCAATCAATTAACAAACCCTAACGGTTCCAATTGATGAGTGAATGAGTAACAGTGAGTGAGTTGGTTACCGAAAATAGGAGCTTCGGGAGAGGAGGAGGCGGTGGAGGCGGAAGGTGGAGCCGAGGGCGTGGAGGAGGATGTCGGAGAAGGCGCCGGAGTTGAAGCCTTCGGATTGGATGTGATCGCAGAGGGAGGTGAGGTTGCAGTCGAGTGCGCGGTCGCTGTTGCTGCTCTCAGAGTGGTGGTGCGAGTGGGAGGGCCGAATCGTCATTTTCATTTGGGTTGCTCCTCCTCCTGAGACCGCGTACGATCCACTAGGGTCCATGATTTTGGGTTAAGAAGAAAAAGGAGATACAGATCGAAATTCAAAGGACATTCATCGTTTTTTCTTTCGTTCGTTTGTGAATGATACTTCAGAGAGGACGAGAGAGGGTCGTAAAATAGAAAGAAAAAGAAAATGGTTGGAAAAATCAGGATAAACTCTGATTTTTTTTTTATGCACTTCATCATATATATATTAAAATTAGTTATTAATATAAAAATTATGTTAAATATATAAATATATACTAAAATTAAATTAAATTACGTGTATATTTATACATAAATATATTGATAATTAAGTTTAGTAGTTAATTTTAATATATAGATAATATTTTTATTTTTTATTATTATTATTTTTTTCTTTTGGTCATTAAAAAAAAGTTAAAACCTATTTTTTGTTTTTTTTTTTTTTTGAGAATTTGTATATAGTAGAAAAGTATAAATTAATTTTTTAAAGACCAAAAAAAATATATTATTTTTATAGTTATGATAATATTTTCATACTAATTTTTAATATTATGTAGATGATCTCTAAATTGATAAAATTATAATGAATGAATTGGAATAGCTCAATTATGCTAATAATTGTAAATATAAATTTAGTAAAAAATATGAATTTGTTTGTGATAAATACGTATTTAATAAAATTAATTTATTATATATATATAAGTAAATTTCAATTCTAACTAAAAATATCAGTTATCTCTTTATTTTTTATATTGATAAAAAAAAAGAAAATGGTATTAATTTTGTTTACTTTGTTTTATTGTTACCAAAAAATATATAATTAATTTATATCTTTTAACAAAATTATCATCAAAAGTAAATATTAAATTTAAAATTATTATTTACAAACTATGTAATATATTTTAAAATTGTTATTTACAAACTATGTAATAAATTCAAATCGATTAGTAGATAATAACTACATGTGTCATGAATAATACAATTATTAATAATACGATGATATTATTTAATTTATTATTCATATAATTTTATTAATTAAATAAATATAGTCAATTTTTTAATTATTTTTTATATATTTAAAATGGAAAAATTTCAATCTTTCTTTGATTTTAAATTAATATAGTAATTAAAGACAAAAAGGTTACACATATATTGATTTTGTCTAATTTTAATTCTTTTAAAATTAATAAAAAAAACAATATATTAACAAAACCTACATTCTTAATATAAAATTTGTATTTTCGTAAAAATACATATACATATGATGAAAAATAAAGATTTAAATTTAAAATCTCTTTTTTTACATACAAATACTTAGTGCCATTAAGTTAGTAATTTTTTTTTGTAACTTAAATAAGTTAAATAGTTAGTAATTTAATTTGTTAATCATAAATAAATAATATTTGATATTATAAATATAAAAAAAATAAAAAGTACCCTTTTACCTATAAAATTGTTTAATTGTATTACAAATTAAAATTTAATTTTTAATTTTAAAATATTGAAACTCCATATTTATTTTTAAAAGGTAAATATTTTTTCATATTAAACATAAAAATACCAAAATATTCTTTATGTAATAATTTTAAAATTAGTTTTGTTTTTGGTAGAAAAAGTAGAGACTGAACACACTACAACATTTTGGGCTTATGGCTATGATTTTTTTGGTCATGGTAAAAAACCGTGACCGCAGAGGGTTTATGGTCACGGATTTTTACCGTGACCAAAGAAAAAAAAAGCTATGATCACGGTTTTTAAAAAAAGAGTGGTCTAAAAGGGTCTATGGTCACGGTTTACAGGGTGACCTAAAAGGGTCTATGATCACGGTTTTTTTGGGTGACCAAAAAGGGTCTATGGTCATAATTTTTTGAAAAAAAAGTGACCTAAAAGGGTCTATGATCACGATTTTTTAGGGTGATCTAAAGGGGTCTATGGTCATGATTTTGGAGGTAACCTTAAATGGTCTATGGCCACGGTTTTTCAAAAAAGGATGACCTAAAAGGGTCTATGGTCATGGTTTTGAGGGGTGACCTAAAATGGTCTATGGTCATGATTTTTCACCGTGACCAAAAGACATCTATGGTCACGGTTTTGAGGGGTGACCTAAAAGAGTCTATGGTCACGGTTTTACGAAAGGGTAACCTAAAGGGGTCTATGGTCACGGTTTTGTGGTGTGACCTAAAGGGGTCTATGGTCACGATTTTGGGATGTGATCTTAAATGGTCTATGGTTACGGTTTTAAGGAGGGGTGACCATAGATAAGGCTATGGTCATAGTTTTAAGTTGGGGTGACCATAGATAAGGCTATGGTCATGGTTTTAAGGAGGGGTGACCATAGAGGCTATGGTCAAATAAGGCTATGGTCACAGTTTTAAGAAGGGGTCTCTTTAGTCACGGTGAAAAAACGTGGCCTAAAGTGTTAGAATTTGAAAATTGAAACCGTGACCATAAAAACCGTGACCATAGATAAAAAAAATGTAACCATAGACCTATGGCCACGAGAGAATAGGCCACGATAAAAAACCGTGACCATAGATCTATGACCACCCTTTTTACTAGCTATTTTACCGTGATCATAGGCCTTTTTTTTTTTTTTTTGTAGTGACATTTATAAACTAACGTTTCAAATTCCATATTAGTGGCTTATATGAGTCCATACTATAAATATAGTAATTAAAACTTTGGCCCTATATATATGATAAATTTCAAGTAGGTGGTATTAGATTTAGTCTAATTTTAATATCATAAATGAATGAAACTTTGTTTAAGTTAAAACGAGTTGGAAAAATTGTAAAGAACGATCACCATAAATATTTTTATAAAATTTAAAATTTTTTGCTATAAGATTTTTTTTTCTAACTATTGTACTTATTTGTATAAAGTTTGAAAATTTGTATTGCATTTGTTATATTTTACAATGGATACAACTAGAATAACAAATAAGATTGAAAATAAAGAGTATAAGAAAATTTTTTGAACTTTATAAACAAATTAATAAATATTTAGTTGTAATTATTATTTTAATTTTATTGATAATCAAGATTTTGTTGTGTATTTATAATTGTTATAAATATTTTTATAAAATTTAAAAGTTTTTATTGTATTAATAGTTACAACTAATAATGAGTAATCTAAATTCTAATTTTTTTTATTCAATCATTTAAATTTAATGAATTTTTTAAAATAAAATTAGTTGAAAAATTAAAAAGACTGATATTTGGAATTTAAATACATTTATGATTATTAATTATGATGCTTTAATTATTTATATTTAGAATTGTTCATATCAATTTAAATTAAATAGTATTTAATTATTATAATTTAGTAAATCTTTAGTAATGATAAATAAGTAGTGGTCAATAATTAAAATTGTTTGTGGTCGAAGTAGTTAATAAATTATTTTAGTCTTGTAAAGAAAAATATACCCGTATATTTGAAGCAGTGAGGTAAAAAAGTCTTTATTTTATATCATAGTAAACAAACTTTAAATAATAATAATAATAATAATAATAATAATAATAATAATAATAATAATAATAATAAGAAAATGTAATAATAACATTAGTAGTAATAATACCAATATAACTGAAAAATAGATAAATAATAATAAGATATATTGATATAGCAACAGATTAGATTTTTTGTATGATACTGTTTTTTAATTTTGGACTCTTATGAAAATAGCATATCTATGAATTAGTCCTCCTAGTTTGTTCTCATTCTTTTTCATACTCAAATTCTTTAAAATTCTAGAGATACTTTCACCACCTTAAAAAACTCCTTTTCAATATTGATTTTTTTAATGAATATTCTCATTTACAATTTGATTTTAAAATTTTAAAAAAAATCGTCAATTGTAGTTTCAAAAAAAAATAAATAAAAATTACTTCTACAGTAGTTATGGATCATCTTTCAATTTTTAGTAAATAAAAAATTTATATTGTCGCTGCATATCTGCATAGAAAGACAAGAGTTATTTACAAATTTGCAACATAAAAGTGGAGGAACAAAATATGTGTAATTTTTATTTTTTAGTGCTTAAAATTAGTAGAATGATTGAATTTGACAAAATTATTTTTAATATGGATAAAGAAAAAGTATATTTGTTGAATATTATTATTTGAAGTGTTTTGCAGAAGTGTAGAATTGCAGAAACTCTTACACATTATACACCCTGCATGCTGAGTTTGCAAGAATTTTATGCCGAATTTCAAAAAAATTTTACAGAAATTTCAGTAAAAATTTGTCACGTATCAGGCTCTGGTCACCACGCACCCTGCGTGTTGAAGCAGTAGAGATTTCTTTAGCAGAGATTTTTGGCCACGTTTATCAGCGTCCCCTGTCACTTGTCAACACCCTGGACAACACACAAAGTGCGTGTTAATCACTGGGCAATTTACGCATCTAAATTGTTTGACCTTCAATATTACGTAAATACATTGTTTCCAAATTTAATACGCAAATGCATTGTTTCACTATTTTATGTAAACCGCTACTGGCAGTAGCGGTTTACAGGTGTACATAAACCGCTACAACCAGCCGCGGTTTATGTGTGTGAGTGTGTGAGTGTAAACCGCTGCTGCCAGCAGCGGTTTACGTGCATGTGTGTGTGAGTGTAAACCGCTACTGCCAGTAGCGGTTTACGTGTATGTGTGTATACTATTTAAATAATATTATAAATAAAAAATTTAATTTATCATTTCACAATATAATTTAAAAAATATAAATATGCATGTAATAAATTTTTTATTTGTATTTATTATTAAAATGAGATTAAATAGCAAATCAAAGAGTGAGTACTCACAGAATACTAAAATATATAAACTAAGACTAAATTTTTTTTTATCTTCATCCCTTCTAAAACTCATGAATGATAAAATAATTTATTTTTAGTAAAAAATTCACTAAAGCATACACTTTTTCTTTAAAAATTACTTCATTTTTTATCCATATAAATCATATGATTGCAAAAAAATATATACTCCATTTTCTTTCTCTCAATTTTTTTGTAACTTAATTTAGCGATTTCTGTGTTCCTTTAGCAGTCTACGTTGATTAGAAAAAATGTTTGTTTATGCTAAATTAAGTTACAAAAAAATTGAGAGAAAAAAAACGGAGTATATATTTTTTGCAATCATATGATTTATATGGATAAAAAATGAAGTAATTTTTAAAGAAAAAGTGTATGCTTTAGTGAATTTTTTACTAAAAATAAATTATTTTATCATTCATGAGTTTTAGAAGGGATGAAGATAAAAAAAAAATGTAGTCTTAGTTTATATATTTTAGTACTATGTGAGTACTCACTCTTTGATTTGCTATTTAATCTCATTTTAATAATAAATACAAATAAAAAATTATTACATGCATATTTATATTTTTTATTTTATTCATCAAAATTATGATGCCATCACTATTATTTATCTAATTAATCAACTGTAAAATACAAATAATTTTTATTTTTTGGTATAAGACAACAAAGTTACACAAATAAAAAAAATCATTTAGCTAGAATCTCAAATGCAAATCAGCAGCAAAGAACACAACCCATTTTCCAAACTCTCCAATCTCTTTTGTATGGTTGATATAAATAAAAGAGAATGAAGTGATTTTTAAAGAGTAAAATATATAATTTAGTAAACTTTTGGCTAAAAATAAATTATTTTATTATTTATAAATTTTAAAAGAGATGATAATAAAAAAAATTAGTCTTGCTTTATATAATTCAATACTTTGAAGACTGTATTTTTTTATTTGTAATTTGGTCTTACTTCTAATAATAAATACAAATAAAAAAATTATTACATGCATATTTATATTTTTAAATTATATTGTGAAATGATAAATTAAATTTTTTATTTATAATATTATTTAAATAGTATACACACACATACACGTAAACCGCTACTGGCAGTAGCGGTTTACACTCACACACGCATGCACGTAAACCGCTACTGGCAGTAGCGGTTTACACTCACACACACATGCACGTAAACCGCTGCTGGCAGCAGCGGTTTACACTCACACACTCACACACATAAACCGCAGCTGGTTGTAGCGGTTTATGTACACCTGTAAACCGCTACTGCCAGTAGCGGTTTACATAAAATAGTGAAACAATGCATTTGCGTATTAAATTTAGAAACAATGTATTTGCGTAATATTGGAGATCAAACAATTTAGATGCGTAAATTGCCCTTAATCACTTGGCCGTCTGTCTCCATGCATCCAACATCCATGTTCCAGGAACGCCAATGTATTAATGATTTTGTGCCTTTAAAAGGCAGGATGGGGAGTTCGCATGCTTCATTGTTTATTGTGTATTGTTCATTCCAGGACGATTTTTTTTTTAAGAGTTAGAGAGGGAGAAAGGTTATCTTTAGCAAGAAGAGTGAGTAGTGTGTTATTTAAAAAAATGGTACGTGATTATACATCTGCAAAAAAACACGTTAGTTATTTGGGATAATTTAATTATGTAAGTTTAGTATTTTTGTTAATTTAAAGATTAATATTTAAAATATATTATTATTAGTATAATTATTTGAATTAATATTATTATTAGCCATTCTAGTGAATTAAATAATTTAAATATTTATTTTTTACTTTTTTGCCATAATGTTAATAATTTTATTTATTTTTTGAAAATTGTTATTTTTTGTTATAATATTATTGTAATTTAATCTATTAATCTGTAATTTTTGAAACTAATAAGTAATAAAAATACTGATAAATGTTTTTCAAGAATTTTTGTTATTAATTATTTATTTCCTTTTTTGCTATGATATTATTATTTTTTAATCTACGATTAATAGATTTAATAAATAATATAAATGGTTGTTATTAATAAATAATATAATATAATAAAAATGGTAGTTATTAATATTAATAAATAATATAAATTTAAAAAATGTAATTTTCCGAATTTTATATAATTATTTTCAATTTCTGTTTTAATGTTATTTTTATTTTATTGTAATGTGTATTTTTTAATTTTAATGAATAATATAAATACTAATGCAAATTATTAATAATTATTTTTATTTTACTTTTTGTAATTATTTTTGTATTATTTTTTTAAATTTTATATTTTTTATTTTTATTTTATTTTGTGAAGTTAATTTTTATTTTATTTTTTTGAAAATTATATAATAATTTTCTATTTTCTATTCTCGGTTGTCTTGTACCAAGCTAACAGGAATATTCTGTCCCATAAATTTGATCCGCCGGAGATGTGGCACCCAACGGTTGACTAGGCCTTATGAACAACGAGATTCTATCATCTCTCGAGAGTTGAAAAGATTAGAGAGAATTCCGCGTTGCTAACTGCTCTTGTGAAAAGGTGAAGGCCGGAGACTCATTCCTTCGTATTGTCAGTCGGTGAGGTTACAGTAACATTAGAGGACGTGTTACACATATTTGGCCTACCGATTGATGGAGAAGTTGTGACTGGTTGGACTGATAGCAGTTAGGACTTCTTGGTCAACTAGAGCATGGCGATTTTCGGCAGCAAATCTGTTGTGAGTAGTTCATCTAAAAGTTATATAAAGCTGGTCTGGGTTCGCCATATCAGAGACACACAATCTCTAGACACTTGGGAGTTTGTTCAGCGATACGTTAGGTGTCACATCTTCTATCTACTGGGAACCACCCTCTTCACGGATAACTCGACGGCATATGCCTACCCGAAGTACCTTCCATTGCTCCAAAATTTTGAGCAGATTGCACTTACAATTGGGGGTCAGCAACTCTCACACGTCTTTACAGGTCATTGTACCGTGCATCGCGCTATGATTGCAAGGAGATGGGTGGCCCGTTTGATTTATTATTTGTTTGAGCATGGGAGTAAATGCCCTTTCTTGCGCCCATTCCAAGACAGTAGCTTGCACCGGCTGATATATTGGTTGCACGCAGGTAACAATACATAATTTATTGGAGTTTGACTCGTATTTTATTTATGTTTTACTAACAAGATGTAATTTAAACTCTATTATAACGTTGTGTATTGTAAATGGAGTCATCATCCACGAACCAGGGCGTGGATGTTGAGGAGCACGGTGTCTATTAGGCACAACATAGATTACATGGAAGAGGTCAGTATCAGAATTAACTTATAAAAATAATTTACGATATTAATAATCTAACTTAGCCCATGCAATATTTTGCAGTTTGTCTGGTGTCCATACATCGACATCATCATTCCGGCCGAACTACATGCCCATATTGATGTGTGTGACACGGTAGGGTCGTTGCTTTCATTCGAGTGTGTTGAATGGCATCTTGCGGACCAAGTGGTTTGCCAGTTCGGGTATGCACAACCCCCCATCTGCCGTCATAGGCCATCCCTCTTGATCAGCATTGTTACACTCTTCGGGGAGTACAGTGCCATGATTGGAGCACCATACTCGACGTATGAATTCAGCAATGAGGAAACCGCCGCAACAGTCAATTGCGAGATAGAAATCTGCAATAATTGCCGACTTTAGCCCATCTGCCGATTACCGTAGTTGGTATCTTGGATTATTCTAGATGTATCTGAGGTTGTCGGAATTCATTCCTCAGCAGCCACTCTAGCAGCCAGCACAGCCTTATACAATGTTTCAACCATTTTCTTATCATCGTCCGCAACTATCTCAGCCATAACAGCTAGCATCACAGCCAGCACTACAACTCACATCATGGCCAATCGAGCCATCACAGCTCGCATCACAGCTAGCAGTTGCATCACACCTCCCATCATGGTCAATCGTCATATCACAGCTTGCATCACAGTGAGCACCACAACAAGCACCACAACCAGTACCACAGCGAGCACCACAGCTTGCCTCACAGCGAGCATAGCCATCTTGGATTCAAGTTTGCATACTTTTTCCCATTGTCACCACAGGTAGATACGTTTGTGGATGATGTGCTAATCCGTCGTTTCTTTGCTAGTGGTGGTCCTCTTGAGGAGGATCTCATCCCAGCAGTGCTATTACAGCAGTCACCGTAGTCACACCGAGCATCGGTGGATAGTTTGGCTCGTCGAAACCATCGTAGCCCCACACCCGATAGTTGAGAAAGTGGGTACATTGATCCGCATCTTGAGATCGATCGAGGTCATCTGAATGTGCCAACAGAGACTCCGAGCGGTCTTGACTTGAATGTGCTGACACAGAAGGTTGTTGACGAGTATATCCCTGGTCCTTCCGCTCTGGCAGAAGCAGGTAGGTCAAGTCTGGTAGAGGGACAGGCAGTTGGCCATCAGTACAACCTACAGATAGATATCAATCCACCAAACAGGTTTACTTCGTCAAGTGTTAACTAGATAGCGAACAAGGTGATGGATTTTTTAAGAAGAAGCCATGAGCTGATTAATCAAACTTAGTATCTTTAATCTTTATATTAGTTGTACTCATCTTCAGTTTAGTCGAACTTACGTTATTTAATATTTGTATTAGTTGTATTAATCTTCAGTCGAATCGAACTTAGTTTACTTAATCTATAAAATCATGAGCTTAAAAATCAAGAATTCATATACATTAACTTAAAAAGTACATAAACTTAGAAATTTAGAATCCAACTACAACGAACAATGAACCTCTACAACTGAAAATAAACCCTATGAACCACCACTGCCACCAACCCCCACTCGGTCCAGCATGTTGCGGACATCTTCTACGACTACGACCCTGTCTCCCGCAAAGATGGCATACTCGGGGACCACGCATTTCCCGTGAATCTATTTTATTCAGATAGCAAGTCGATTTGTGACAACCTTTTAACATTCGCCTCAAGGCAGGATTCGCGACCATCGTTGGTCCGGGTAATCAGGTCATGTCTCCGTGTCGCCCAACGGGACAAACTCAATTTTGTAGACCTTGAAAATCTCCAACATCTTGTATACATCACTGACATACACCTGCCAATCGAGGCGCTGGTTAGCACAGCACGCAATAACATGGCGACATAGAAGTCGTTCCACCTGAAAATGTCCACAGCCGCATCTTCGCTGCGCAATATCAACTACTAACACTCTTCCACTTGGCATTTCGAGCACCTCCAACCGGTGCACGACAATGTTTCTTGCACGTTGCATATCTGCCTCTATCCACTGAGTGGCAAAGTCAGAGTAAGTAAATCCAGCACACCTGCGCTCGTGAGTTTCAATACTCTTCCACGTAAATAGCTCGTTCAACCGATAATATGTTGCTCAGACGAGCGCCAAGACAGGCAGATTTCGAGCACTCTTCAACACTGAATTAATACACTTGACAAGGTTTATCGTCATATGACCCATCGATATCCCTCGTCAAATGCCAATACCTACTAAGGACGTTCGATGTTGTCGCACCAACGGCATATGTCTCGTCTCGTTCTTGCAACCTCTTGTAGTTGACATTGTACTCATTCACCATCCTTGTATACCCAATGTTGACCACAAGCTTTTGCAAATACGGGACCTTGAATTCCCTTAAGAAATTGTTACCAATGTGTCGAATACAAAACATCCACCATGCTCTTGGAGGTTCCCAATCACCTCCGCTACGATTTACTATTGTTCGGATTGACTCATGACGATCGGAGATTATATCCATGCCGTCTCTTCTGACAACATGCCTTCGTAAATTACTAAGAAAAAAGTGTCACGCATCAGCGGTCTCACCCTCTACGATGGAAAAAGAAATCGACACAATATTTTTATTCCCATCTTACGCAACTGCAACCAAAAAGCAACCTTTATATTTTCCGTATAGGTGGGTGCCGTCAACTTGAACCAACAGTTTGCAATATTTGAAGGCTCTTATGCATGGATTGAAACTTCATAATACTTGATGAAGTATCCTAACACCCTCCACCTCTTCACTCCCATTATACAGGGGTCGTGTTTCTATTTAGTCTTGTAAACTAGACATCTTTTGAACCATTGTGGAGAACCACAACTGCATAGTTTGGTAAGATTCTTCCTATCCATAAAAAACTTTGGCTATCGACTTCTGCTTTGCCAACCAAGTCTTTTGGTAACTAATAGTATAGTTGAATCTTGCCTAGACTCCTGCAATTATAGATTTCACCTTTATGGATGGGTCAAATTCAACCAATGGCTTCATAGCCTCAACAATTGTGTCCGAGTCCAACTTGGAGTAATCTTGTGAGATCGTTTCCATGGAACACATGTGCCTCCCGTTGTATCTCTGAATCTCCCAGCAAGCTTTCTTCTGCAACAAGTTGGCTCGGATAAGCCAATCGCACCCACGTCCATAAGTCTTGCATTTTGCATAGAACGTTTGTAGCTCAGATTCATAAACAACATAATCGACTTCTCTGGAGATAGTGTAATTCCGAATTACCGCAATGACTGATTTTCTAGAACCGTATTCCGTTCCGATCCTGAACTTTCCATCCTCAGGATTAGCAACACCTATAAAAAGAATAAATTATTGCTCATCGATCCGTCAAAACAAAATTAAGGAAACATACTACTCACTGCTCACGTACCTATGTTCGCATATTCGGAAAACTCCGGTGCATGCATGTCATCAATATCTAAGCTACGCATAAAAGGTGGAACGTCATCGGTTGCCTCACCTCCTCATCGCCGTCTTCGTCCTTGTCACCGGCTTTATACATAGCTTCAAACTTCTCGTTACTATCATTGTTCATTCCTTCGTATGCTTCAGTTATGTCATCTTGCACATCTGGGTCATGTTGAACCTCATCCACAGTTATATATTCAAACTCAATATACAACTCAATCATTGGATGTTGCACCTGAGTTTGCTGGTGAATATGAAACATTAGTTGAATACTTGTTTCGTCAACGATCGGCATAACCTCAAACTGTATCAGGCCGTCAAATACAACAATTGGACTTCGGTAGAGAATGTTGCTCACCCTCTTTAAAATATCACTCTCTATGTTATGACAGAGTCCGTACTGTAGTTTTGCAAATGTTATAGTGCACGAAATCACAAACAAAAAAGTACTCTCACAAGCAAAGCTCACGCCCTCATATGTATTTCGTATAACCTCACCGTTATGGTAAACCACTATATTTGCAGTGCCCTCCATCACACTAACAGTGCAGGAAAATACCTCTCTCATAATGCAGTAAACCATTAATGAGCTTCGGTTTTTATAGGCAGAGGACTTGTAAAGCTATCCAACCAGTGTTTGTCATGTGTACAACACGCAGGATGCGTGTTGCTTGCATGCCTGACACGTGTCCAACATGCAGAGTGCGTGTTGGCTTGATGTTCGCCACGTGGACAGCACGTAGGGTGCATGTTACTGCTGATTGGGCCATGTGTCCATCACGCTGCATGCGTGTTGAGTCAGCACGTGACCTACGTGTTGCACCTGCTGTATCTGCAACATCCACCTACCTGTATATATACTAAAAAGTTCCATTTCCAGCAAAAATTCACATCTTTTTTTCATATTAAAATTTTTTAGCCTCAATTTGGTCATCTCATTAAGGATGCATGTGACATAAAAATTTGACAAGTACAAATAAATTAGAATTACTGTTGAAGGAGTTAACTGATCATTTTAAAGAATTAAAAATTGAATTAAATCGTCTAACCAATTTTAAATATAAAAGTGAGTACTATTTCAAAGTTTAACCTTATCATGTATAAAGAAAAAAAATCATGGAATTATAAAATAATAAAAGATTAATATCTTAGTTTGTAAAGCAAGTAAGTTTCAAAGTTTTTTTACTAACAATTAAAGCATTTCTGTTTGTCAAGTCGTATTTTTATATATAAATGTATATATTTTATATGATATAAAAACATAAAATTAACCATAACCTAAATAATTAAGAATTATGTGTAAACAACTTAATATGAAATGCCATACTCAATTTTACTGTGGTAATTATTCCGGGAGTTTGTTGAGTTTGAAAAAATAAAGAAAATAATTTGATGATGACTAACATTATAGTTTTGGATTAAAAATAAAAAAAATGTAACTGATATATGTGTTTATTGTGTAAAAAATTAATATGTTCAATAACAGACCCAAATGTCCATAGACAGCACTCATCCTTTTCTCTGACCCGTGATCAAGTGTCTAACACTCCAACCAAACACTCTCTTCTCTCTTCTAATTGTAACCCACATGACTAACCCTAAATTAAGGAAGAAAAAAAAATATCAAAAGCAAAAAGGAATGTTTAAAATAGGGTTCAAGCATCAAGAAAAAAGTGAATCACCAAGTCTTGATATTGAAAAGGAAAGAGAGGAAAAAGTTAAGAGTTGAAGCCAAAAGCAAAAATCAAATCAAAGGTTGAATCAGAAAAAGAATCAACATAGCATTTCCATCTTTGTGCTACTATTCTAGCTTGTTGAAGCTGCCCTCTTCCTGCGTGCACCATTCGGGTAAGAAGAAGAAAATAGAGGTTGTGTATCTTTGTTATAAATCAAATGTCACAATTGAAAATTGAGGCCAAAGAATGGATCAATGGTTCAGATTTTGAAGTAAAAAAAAAAGGAAGAAAGAGAAGCAGCTAGGCAAGGATTCAAACTAACTCTAATACTGTTGCTGTCCCATCTCTCATCTACATCTCTGATATAAATTTTGGGAAAGAAGAACAAAGTCGAGTTTAACCTTCTTCTCCTTCATGGTTTTACATTGAATTTTCTGTTCTTCAGTTTTTATCTTTCTTTGTTTCTTATCAATAAAAAAGGCATTATGTGAGGTATCAGTAAAAGTCATTGAGAGAAAAAGCAAAGAGAGTATCCATGGAGAAAAATAAGAAAATTATTCTAATTTCTTTTGTATGTATTTTTGTTTTGTATTCATGATCTTGAGAGGATTTTCTTGCTAAGTTGGGTGAGCACTTAGTGGTTGAAAGTCTAGGAAGTAAACCTAGTCAAATCAAGTTTGGGTAGAAGTTTGGTTTGTCCCTAATAAGATTGGGTTGAATCCTTAGAAATTGGTGTATGTAATCTTTGATAAAGATAGTAAAATTCCACCACATTTGTGGTGGAGACAGGATGGAGGCCACATTGCACAAAGTGGTTGAACCAGAATATGTGGCTGCATCATTTTCTCTTCTCTGTTCTATTTCTAATTTCATTTATAAGAGACAAAATGAAATTGTTTCCTGCTTAATCTATCTCACAGAAGTCACAATAACTCAGTACACTCAAAAGTAACATGTTTGCTTTGTTCCTGATTAGTCATTAAGAGACAAAATAAAATTGTCTCCTGCATAATCAACTTTATAGACTTAACAGCAACACTGAATCAAATCTAGTTTAAAGTTAAAGTGAACAAGTTTTAAAAGAGGTCATAGATTCAATCCCCTTCTCTAGGCCATTGGAACCTTCAATTGGTATCAAGAGTCCGATCTTAAGCAATCAAGCTTCACAGCTTGGAGTAAAGATCCAACAGTCAACAACATGAGTGCAAACATTGTGGTTTACATACTCACTAAGGGTCAGTTCAACAACAGATTTCCCTTCTTCAATGGCAAGAACTACACTTACTAGAAAGAGACAATGTGGATATTTGTGTAGTCCATTGATTACAACATTTGAAAGATCATTATGAACGATCCACAAGTCCCAACAAAGACAAGCACTAAAAGAGTGGTTACTCGCAAAGAAGAAGCCAAATGAAAAGATGAAGATAAGAAGAAAGTGGAGCTAAACGCAAAGGCAATCAACATGATGCATTGCTCAATTAGCTTTGAGTAATATCGGAAGGTATCAAGGTGCAAAATAGCAAAAGAGATTTGGGATAAATTTCAAGTCGCTCATAAAGGCACCGAACAAGTCAAGAAAACAAGGATAGATACGCTAAGAAAGGAATACGAGATGTTCACAATGAAGGAAGGAGAAACCATCGATGAGATATTTGAAAGATTTTCAATTATCATAAAAAATTTGGATGCTATAAGGATGACTCATACCAAAAAGTGCTAGTGAGAAAAATACTTATAAGTCTTACCAAATAGTGTGAAACAAAAACAACGGTTATCTCTGAAAGTAGTAATCTGAACAAAATGTCTTATGATGAGTTGAGAGGAAAACTACTTGTTTATAAATCCACCCACATGAACCTAAACATAAAAAAGAAAGAAGTAGCTTTGAATCTAATATCGATTCATTAAAAGAAGATTCCAATGACAGTTTTTTGGATGACGTAATTGTATTTTTTGTTAGGAGGTTAAAAAGACTCATGAGAAGCAAAGGAAGGAGTAAAGACTCAAGTTCAAAGGAACACAAGAGGGATTTCAGCAAGATCATTTGTCATCATTGTAAGAAAACTGGTCATTTCAAGTATGATTGTTGATAAATCGCTATTTTACGGTTTATCTTGTGCTTAATTTAGTGGATTTCATCCATTATTCTCACACTTATTCATTGAATTCGCATGTTTTACATTCTCTTTCCTAATTTTGTGCTATGATTGAAAACATGCTTCCTTGGCCTTAAATTTGCTATTTTTAATCCTCTCTTATTACCATTCGATGCCGTGATATGTGTGTTAAGTGATTTCAGGTTTTCTAGGGCAAGAATGACTTAGAGGATGGAAAGGAAGCATGCAAAAGTGGAAGGAATACAAGAAGTTGAAGGAATTGCTAAGTTGTCAGCTTTGACCTCTTTGCACTCAATCGATCATAACTTGAGCTACAGAGGTTCAAATGAGGCGGTTCTAGTTGCATTGGAAAGCTAACATCCAGGGCTTCAAAATGATATAAAATTTGCCATAGTTGCCTGGCGTTTAGGGATGTGCACACGTCCATCACGTGTACGCATGGATTGTGCAAAATTTTAGCGTATCAGAAATCGCTAGGGGCGATTTCTGGGCTGTTTTTGGCCCAGTTTCAAGCCCGAAAATACCGATTAGAGGCTGCAGAGTAGGAAAATCATGGATTCACTTCTCATTATTCACAATTTAGGTTTTAGATGTTGTTTCTAGAGAGAGAGGCTCTCTCCTCTCTCTAGGTTTTAGGATTTCTCTTAGTTTTAGGTTTATTTCTTCTCAATTCCAGGTTCAATGTTCCTTTAATTTAGTTTCTCTTCTACTTTTATTTGTTCTAGCATTCTAGTTTATTTATTTTCCTTGTTGATTACTTTATGTTGACAATTTGATTTATTAATTCTCATGTTAGATTTGATTTCCTTTATTAATGCAATTTGAGGTATTTCATGTTTATTGCTTCTTCCTTTATTTGTTCTCATTGATCTTGAAATTATTGGTTTTAGATCTTATATTCTATTATTACTTTTCTATACTTTTATTTTGTGCCTACCAAGTGTTTGATAAATTGCTTGGAAGGATGTTAGAGTAGGATTTTATGTTCTTGGCTTGGGATGGTAACTTAAGAACTCTTGAGTTACTAATGTCCAAGTAATTGATGATTGGAGCCATTAACTCTAGTTCTCACTAATTGAATTGGTGGAGAGCTAGGACTTATGGACTTGGATTGATATAGCTCATTTAAATTTTCTTTACTACTAGTTAGAGGATGATTTAATGGGATTGATCCTTGCCAATTCTCATGTTGTGGTTAGTGATAAGGATAGAGATCCTTGACCACCAAACCTTGCCAAGACCTATTTATCATTTGATTTTCATTACCATTTACTTTTTCTTGTTCTCTTATTCACAAAACCCTTAAAATATACCTTTGCATAACCAATTATAAGAACACTTCCCTGTAATTCTTTGAGAGACGACCCGAGGTTTGAATACTTCGGTTATTATTCTTGAGGGGTTTGTTACTTGTGACAATCAAAATTTTTGTATGAAAGGATTCTTTGTGGTTTAGAAGCTATACTTGCAACGAAAATTTATTGTGAAATTCTTTACCACGCAAAAATTCGTTCGTCAAAAAATGGCGCCGTTGCCGGGGAATTGCAAACGTGTGCCTTATTATTGGTTATTGTAAATATTTGCTTTTTGCTTGTTTGTTAGTTTTTGTTATTTTTTAGGACTTAGTTGCTTATTATTATTAGTTTTTATTTTTATTAGCTACTATAAATTCTCACCCCTTTGGCTATGAGTTTAGGTCTAATTATGTTGTAGGAAATGGCGATTACAATGGGAATATGCATTAAGGATGGGACAATCAAAGGTGGGAGGAGCCACAAGGATTTGATCAACCCTCTTGGCAACAACCTCCACCAACATACTATGACCAAGAGCCATTCCAAGAAGCATACTAAGATAACGGCTATGGTGAGCACTCTTTTGATTATCAACAACCACCACCATACACCTATGAACCCCCTCCTCAACATAATTTTGAACCATCGTAATCACAAGCACCTTACTCCCCAGAACTACCACCTCAATATACACCATCTCCATATCCTTATCAAGAAGAACCACCTCCGTATTATGAGCCCTTTCTCCCAACAAATGAATTCTCCTATCCACCCCAATCTCCATTAGATAACAACACTCTTTGTGTTATTCACCAAGGGCAAAGAGAGCTTTAAACCACACTTAACTCTACCTTAAACGGTCTGATCTCTGCTTTACAAGCTCTCACCTCACAGATTGGATCATTGAATACCCCCAACAGTCAACCCTCAAGCTCTAGTGCACTTCCTTTTCAACCACATAATGATCTCTCCATCCCATCACCACCCTCCATGGAAGAGCACCCACATCCGTCAATCCAAGAGCAACACGATCCCAATTATGCTAGTGACATAGAACAAGAGAGAAGGGATCGTCTTAGGGACGTAATGGATCAGTTTCACGAATTCATACTTCAAAAGCCGCTAGAGGAGGCCCACAAGGTGGAGGTAGTAGAGACCCTTAAAGGCGAAGGAGTGGTTGAAGAATTAGTGAAGGAAGACATCAAGGAGGAGTTTGATTTTGTATTAGAGCAAGTGGAGAAAGCCGAATTTATCACAAAAGAGGAAGTGGTTGAAGACTTGGGAGATGCGGAACCTCCATGGGAAAGTCCAGTCATAGATCCTCCTTCCAAGATATTTGATGTTGATGTTGAGGAGGGTGTACAACCTCCAAGGTATATGATGAGCGGATAATTTATACGCTTTTTGGCATTGTTTTTACTTAGTTTTTAGTATGATTTAGTTGGTTTTTGGTATATTTTTATTAGTTTTTAATTAAAAATCACATTTCTAGACTTTACTATGAGTTTGTGTATTTTTCTATGATTTCAGGTATTTTCTGGCTGAAATTGAGGGAGCTGAGCAAAAATATGATTCAGGCTGAAAAAGGACTGCTAATGCTGTTGTATTCTGACCTCCCTGCACTCAAAGTGAATTTTCTGGAGCTACAGAACTCCAAATGGTGCGCTCTCAATTGCGTTGGAAAGTAGACATCCAGGGCTTTCCAGCAATATATAATAGTCCATACTTTGCTCAAGGATGGACGACGTAAACTGGCGTTCAACGCCAGTTCCATGTTGCAGTCTGGCGTCTAGCGCCAGAAACAAGTTACAAGTTGGAGTTCAACGCCAGAAACAGGTTACAACCTGGCGTTTAATGCCCAAAACAGCCCAGACACGTGAGAAGCTTAAGTCCCAGCCCCAGCACACACCAAGTGGGCCCCAGAAGTGGATTTCTGTACTATCTATCATAGTTTACTCATTTTCTGTAAACCTAGGTTACTAGTTTAGTATTTAAACAACTTTTAGAGATTTATTTTGCAACTCATAACATTTTTAGATCTGAACTTTGTACTCTTTGACGGCATGAGTCTCTGAACTCCATTGTTTGGGGTGAGGAGCTCTGCTGTGTCTCGATGAATTAATGCAATTATTTCTGTTTTCTATTCAAACACGCTTATTTCCATCTAAGATGTTCATTCGCACTTTAATATGATGGATGTGATGATCCGTGACACTCATCACCATTCTCAACCTATGAATGCGTGCCTGACAACCACCTCCGTTCTACCTTCGATTGAATGAGTATCTCTTAGATTCCTTAATCAGAATCTTCGTGGTATAAGCTAGAATCCATTGGCAGCATTCTTGAGAATCCAGAAAGTCTAAACCTTGTCTGTGGTATTCCGAGTAGGATTCAGGGATTGAATGACTGTGACGAGCTTCAAACTCGCGAGTGTTGGGCGTAGTGACAGACGCAAAAGGATCAATGGATCCTATTCCGACATAATCGAGAACCGACAGATGATTAGCCGTGCGGTGACAGCGCACCTGGACCTTTTTCACTGAGAGGATGGATGGTAGCCATTGACAACGGTGATCCACCAACACACAGCTTGCCATAGGAGGAACCTTGCGTGCGTGAAGAAGAAGACAGGGAGAAAACAGAGATTCAGAAGACAAAGCATCTCCAAAACTCCAACATATTCTCCATTATTGCACAATAAGTATTTATTTTATGCCCTTTCACTTGTTACAATTTAAACTAAGAATTATTATTGATATTATATCCTGACTAAGAATTGCAAGATAACCATAGATTGCTTCAAACTAACAATCTCCGTGGGATTCGACCCTTACTCACGTAAGGTATTACTTGGACGACCCAGTGCACTTGCTGGTTAGTGGTACGAGTTGTGAAAAGTGTGATTTACAATTCGTGCACTAAGTTTTTGGCGCCGTTGCCGGGGATTGTTCGAGTTTGAACAACTGACGGTTCATCTTGTTGCTTAGATTAGGAAAATTTTGTCTTTTGGGTCAGAGTCTTTTATTATTGTTCTTGTTAAAATTTTAGAATCCTTATTTCCTTTTTCTTAATTATTTTCGAAAATTTTTAAAAACCAATAACTTCATGATTTAGTCTTCTCTTTGAGTTTAGTTTCATGTTTTAAGTTTGGTATCAACTGCATGTTTTTATTTCTCTTTAAATTTTCGAATTGCATGTTCTTTGTTCTTCCTTAATCTTCAAGTTGTTCTTGTTTATTTTCCTTGTTTGATCTTTAGTTTTTCTTGTTTTGTGATTTTTCTTGTTTTTCTTGTGCATTTTTGATTTATTAGTATCTAAAAAAAATATTTATTTATTAAATACCTTGTTAAAATACTTTAAATTTATAGCTCAATTGGCTAGAGCGTGATGCTTATGTTCTTGGTAATTGGCTATCTTCTTTTTTGAAACTTTTTCAAAATTAATTTTTCTTTGAATAAATCTTGTGTCAAACTTTAAGTTTGGTGTTTTCTTGTTGATTTTTCTTTAATTTTCGAAAATTTTATTGAGGTTTTCAAAAATTTTAAGTTTGGTGTTCTTTCTTTTGTTCTTGTTGTTCTTGTGAGTCTTCAAAGTGTTCTTGAGTTTTTCTTGTGTCTTGATCTTAAAATTTTTAAGTTTGGTGTTCTTTGGTGTTTTTCCTCCAAAATTTTCGAAAACAAGGAGCATTAGATCTAAAAATTTTAAGTCTTGTGCTATCTTATTGTTTTTCTCTTTCCTCTTTAAATTCAAAAATATCTTTTTCCTTTATTTTAATTGATTTTTCGAATTTTCCTTTTAAAAATTCAGATTTTATTTTAAAATTTTTTTATTTTATCTTATCTTAGTTTTAAAATTTCAAAATTCAAATCTTTTTCAAAAAAATTCATATCTTTTTCAAAATCTTATCTTATCTTATTTCAAATTTCAAATTTCAAATTTCAAAGTTCAAATTTCAAAATTCAAATTTCAAATTTTCAAATTAAAAAATTTAATTTTCAAAACTTTTTAATTTAAATTCCTTATCTTCTCTTACCTAGCCTATCTTATCTTTTCTAATCTCAAATCTTAAAATCAAATCTTTTTCATATCTTTTCTTTATTTTATTTTATTTTATTTTCTTACAAGTATCTTTAATTTTAAGACATATCTTTTTTAAAACTTCCTAACCAATTTCTCTCTCTTCATTTTTTTAAAAATCCTCACCCACATCTTTTTCAAATCTTTTTAATTAATTAATTTAGTTTTCAATTTTTTATTTCTTTTTCTTCTAATTTTCGAAAATATAGTCAATTTTTCATTTATTTTATTTTATTTTAATTTCGATTTTCAAAAAAAAAATTGTATTTGCAATCCGCATCATCTCCCTTTCTCCATCATGGACCTAAGTGGAAATGAACAGTCCAGAAGGACTCTGGGGTCATATGCTAACCCCACTACTGCTTCATATGGGAGCAGTATCTGTATACCCTCCATTGGAGTTAGTAACTTTGAGTTGAATCCTCAGCTCATTATCATGGTGCAGCAAAGTTGCCAGTATTCCGGTCTTCCACAGGAAGAACCTACAGAGTTTCTGGCACAATTTTTACAAATTACTGACACAGTACATGATAAGGAAGTAGATCAGGATGTCTACAGATTATTACTGTTTCCATTTGCTGTAAAAGACTAAGCTAAGAGGTGGTTAAATAACTAATCTAAGGCTAGCATAAGGACATGGAAACAGCTGTCAGAAAAATTTCTGAATCAATACTTCCCTCCAAAACGGATGACACAGCTAAGGCTGGACATCCAAGGCTTTAAACAAGGAGATAATGAATCTCTTTATGATGCCTGGGAAAGATACAAAGAGATGCTAAGAAAATGCCTCTCTGAAATGTTTTCAGAATGGGTGCAGTTAGACATCTTCTATTATGGGCTTACAGAGAGAGCTCAAATTTCTCTAGATCACTCAGCTGGTGGATCTATACACATGAGAAAGACAATTGAAGAGGCTCAAGAGCTTATTGATACAGTTGCCAGAAATCAGCATCTGTACCTAAGCAGTGAATCTTCCATGAAAGAAGAGGCTAAAACAGTAACTGCTGAACTTAGTCCTGCAGAACAAATTACTGAATTCAATCAGCAATTAGACTTTCTAACAAAACAGCTGGCCGAATTCAAGGAGATACTACAAGACACAAGAATAGCTAATCTGAATATGAAAGTACAGTTGAAGCAAACAGAACAGCAGTTATCAAAACAAATAACGGAAGAGTGCTAAGCAATTCAATTAAGAAGTGGGAAAACATTAAATACCTCACTTCAAGGCAGCAGGAAGCCAAGAAATGAACAACCTGCTATCCAAAATCCCTCTGAGGACAATAAGAACCCAGAGAGGAATAACTCTGGCATTCAAACGCCAGGAACAGGCAAGGAGCTGGCGTCAAACGCCCAATGGAAGCTCAGTTCTGGCGTTCAAACGCCAGAAACAGGTAGGAAGTTGGCGTCCAACGCCAATCAAGCTTCCAACCTTGGCATTCAAACGCCAGTAAGGGATCAGACACACACAAGTGCTGATAACAACCCCTCTAAAAAGGCTTTCCCAACCACTTCTGTAGGAAATAAACCTGCAGCAGCCAAGGTTGAGGAGTACAAAGGCAAGATACCTTATCCTCAAAAACTCCGCCAAGAGGAGCAGGATAAGCAATTTGCTCGCTTTGCAGACTATCTCAGGACTCTTGAAATAAAGATTCCGTTTGCAGAGGCACTTGAGCAAATACCCTCTTATGCCAAGTTCATGAAAGATATCTTGAGTCATAAGAAGGATTGGAGAGAAACTGAAAGAGTTTTCCTCACTGAAGAATGCAGTGCAGTCATTCTGAAAAGCTTCCCAGAAAAGCTTAAAGATCCCGGGAGCTTTATGATACCGTGCATATTAGAGGGTAATTGCACCAAGATAGCTTTATGTGATCTTGGGGCGAGCATCAACCTAATCCCTGCATCCACTATCAGAAAGCTTGGCTTGACTGAAGAGGTCAAACCAACCCGAATCTGTCTTCAACTTGCTGATGGCTCCATTAAATACCCATCAGGCATAATTGAGGACATGATTGTCAAGGTTGGGCCATTTGCCTTCCCTACTGACTTTGTAGTGCTGGAAATGGAGGAGCATAAGAGTGCAACTCTCATTCTAGGAAGACCATTCCTAGCAATTGGACGAACCCTCATTGACGTCCAAAAAGGGGAGATAACCTTGAGAGTCAATGAGGATGAGTTTAAGTTGAATGTTGTCAAAGCTATGCAACATCCAGACACATCAGACGACTGCCTGGGCGTTGATATTATTGACTCCCTGGTGGAAGAGGTCCATATGACTGAGAGTCTCGAATCAGAGCTAGAGGACATTTTTAAAGATGTTCAGCCTGATCTGGAGGAACCAGAGGAAATAAAAGAATCTCTGAAAACTCCTCAGGAAGAGGAGAAACCTCCTAAATCCGAGCTCAAACCACTACCACCATCCCTGAAATATGCATTTCTGGGAGAAGGTGACACTTTTCCTGTAATCATAAGCTCTGCTTTAGGGCCACAGGAAGAGAAAGCACTAATTCAGGTGCTGAGGACACACAAGACAGCTCTTGGGTGGTCCATAAGTGATCTTAAGGGCATTAGCCCAGCTAGATGCATGCACGAGATCCTATTGGAGGATGATGCTAAGCCAGTGGTTCAACGACAGAGGCGGCTAAATCCCACCATGAATGAGGTGGTGCAGAAAGAGGTCACTAAGTTACTAGAGGCTGGGATTATCTATCCTATTTCTGATAGCCCTTGGGTGAGCCCTGTCCATGTTGTCCCTAAGAAGGGAGGAATGATAGTGGTTCATAATGAAAAGAATGAACTGGTTCCTACAAGAACAGTTACAGGGTAGCGTATGTGTATTGACTACAGAAGGCTCAATACAACCACCAGGAAGGATCATTTTCCTTTACCATTCATAGACCAGATGCTAGAGAGACTAGCAGGTCATGAATATTACTGCTTTTTGGATGGCTATTCAGGTTACAACCAAATTGCAGTAGATCCTCAGGACCAAGAGAAAACAGCATTCACATGTCCTTCTGAAGTGTTTGCCTACAGAAGGATGCCTTTTGGTCTGTGTAATGCACCTGCAACCTTTCAGAGGTGCATGCTCTCTATCTTCTCTGATATGGTAGAGAAGTTTCTGGAAGTCTTCATGGATGACTTTTCAGTATTTGGAGACTCATTCAGCTCCTGCCTTAACCATTTAGCACTTGTTCTGAAAAGATGCCAAGAGACCAACCTAGTTTTAAACTGGGAAAAATGTCACTTTATGGTGACTGAAGGGATTGTCCTTGGGCATAAAATTTCAAACAAGGGAATAGAGATGGATCAAGCTAAAGTTGAAGTAATTGAAAAATTACCACCACCTGCCAATGTTAAGGCAATCAGAAGCTTTCTGGGACATGCAGGATTCTATAGGAGGTTTATAAAGGATTTTTCAAAAATTGCAAAACCTCTGAGCAATCTGCTAGCTGCTGACACGCCATTTGTGTTTGACACAAAGTGTCTGCAGGCGTTTGAGACCCTGAAAGCTAAGCTGGTCACAGCACCAGTTATTTCTGCACCAGACTGGACATTACCATTCGAACTAATGTGTGATGCCAGTGACCATACCATTGGTGCAGTATTGGGACAGAGACATAACAAGCTTCTGCATGTCATTTATTATGCTAGCAGTGTTTTAAATGATGCCCAGAAAAATTACACAACCACAGAAAAAGGATTACTTGCAGTGGTTTATGCCATTGACAAGTTTAGATCCTAGATAGTAGGATCAAAAGTGATTGTGTACACTGACCATGCTGCTCTTAAATATCTACTCACAAAGCAGGATTCAAAGCCCAGGCTCATAAGATAGGTATTGCTTCTGCAAGAGTTTGATATAGAAATAAGAGACAGAAAAGGGACAGAGAATCAAGTAGCTGATCACCTGTCCCGGATAGAACCAGTAGCAAGAGCATCCCTCCCTCCTACTGAGATCTCTGAAACCTTTACGGATGAGTAATTGTTTGCTATTCAGGAAGCTCTATGGTTTGCAGACATTGCAAACTATAAGACACAAGGTTCTCCTTCTGTAACCATGGAGAGGAAGCATGAAAAGCTTCTTTCACTGTAGAGTCAACCAAAGCCCCCACAGTCAAACTCTAAGTTTGGTGTTGGGAGGTCCCAACCTTGATCTGATTATCTGTGAGGCTCCATGAGAGCTCACTGTCAAGCTATTGACATTAAAGAAGCGCTTGTTGGGAGGCAACCCATTGTTATTTAATTATATCTATTTATTTTCCATGGCTATTTTATGTTTTCTTTAGGTTGATGATCATGTGAAGTCACAAAAACAAATGGAAAATCAAAAACAGCATGAAAAATAGCACACCCTGGAGGAAGATCATTCTGGCGTTTAAACGCCAGAAACAAGCATCAGTCTGGCGTTAAACGCCAGAAACAGGCTACATTTGGGCGTTTAACGCCAGAAACAGGCAGCAGTCTGGCGTTAAACGCCAGGATTGCACAGTAAGGGCATTTTGTACGCCCAATTGGAGCAGGGATACTAAATCCTTGACCCCACTGGATCTGTGGACCCCACAGGATCCCCACCTACCTCACCATTTAAATTCAAACCATTTCCCTCCCAAACCCACCCATTCACACACTTCCTTCTCCTCCATCTTCTCCACTTCTTTCTTCTTTTGCTCGAGGACGAGCAAACCTTTTAAGTTTGGTGTGGTAAAAGCATTGCTTTTGTTTTTCCATAATTCAGTGGTAGAGCAATTGACTGCAGATCAAAGAGCTATGAGGAAAGAGCAACAAAGGCAAGGAAGAGACATAGAGGAGCTCAAGAGCACCATTGGTTCTTCAAGAAGAGGAAGACGCCACCCTCATTAAGGTGGACCCATTCCTTAATCTCCTTGTTCTTATTTTCCTGTTTTTCGTTTACTATGCTTCATGTTTAATTATGTTTGTGTCTTTACTATATGATCACTAGTATCTAAGTGTCTATGTCTTAAAGATATGAATGTCCTATGAATCCATCACTTTTCTTAAATGAAAATTGTTTTCTGAAAAAGAAAAAGAAGTACATGAATTTTAAATTTTAAAATAGTTTAATTATTTTGATGTGGTAGCAATACTTTTTGTTTTCTGAATGAATGCTTGAACAGGCATATGTGTTTTGAATTTGTTGTTTATGAATGTTAAAATTGTTGGCTCTTGAAAGAATGATGAAAAAGGAGAAATGTTATTTGATAATCTGAAAAATCATAAAAATAATTTTTGAAGCAAGAAAAAGCAGTGAATACAAAAGCTTGCAGAAAAAAATAGCGAAAAAAATAGAAAAAAAAGCAAGCAGAAAAAGCCAAAAGCTCTTAAAACCAAAAGGCAAGAGCACAAAAGCCAGTAGCCCTTAAAACCAAAAGGCAAGGGTAAATAAAAAGGATCCCAAGGCTTTGAGCATCAGTGGATAGGAGGGCTTAAAGGAATAAAATCCTGGCCTAAGCGGCTAAACCAAGCTGTCCCTAACCATGTGCTTGTGGCGTGAAGGTGTCAAGTGAAAACTTGAGACTGAGCGGTTAAAGTCAAGGTCCAAAGCAAAAGAAGAGTGTGCTTAAGAACCCTGGACACCTCTAATTGGAGACTTTAGCAAAGCTGAGTCACAATCTGAAAAGGTTCACCCAGTTATGTGTCTGTGGCATGTATGTATCCGGTGGTAATACTGGAAAACAGAGTGCTTAGGGCCACGGCCAAGACTCATAAAGTAGTTGTGTTCAAGAATCAACATACTGAACTAGGAGAATCAATAACACTATCTAAATTCTGAGTTTCTATAGATGCCAATCATTCTGAACTTCAAAGGATAAAGTGAGATGCCAAAACTGTTCAGAAGCAAAAAGCTAATAGCCCCGCTCATCTAATTAACACTGATCTTCATAGATGTTTTTGGAATTCATTGTATATTCTCTTCTTTTTATCCTACTTTGTTTTTAGTTGCTTGGGGACAAGCAACAATTTAAGTTTGGTGTTGTGATGAGCGGATAATTTATACGCTTTTTGGCATTGTTTTTACTTAGTTTTTAGTATGATTTAGTTGGTTTTTGGTATATTTTTATTAGTTTTTAATTAAAAATCACATTTCTGGACTTTACTATGAGTTTGTGTGTTTTTCTGTGATTTCAGGTATTTTCTGGCTGAAATTGAGGGAGCTGAGCAAAAATATGATTCAGGCTGAAAAAGGACTGCTGATGTTGTTGGATTCTGACCTCCCTGCACTCAAAGTGAATTTTCTGGAGCTACAGAACTCCAAATGGTACGCTCTCAATTGCGTTGGAAAGTATACATCCAGGGCTTTCCAGCAATATATAATAGTCCATACTTTGCTCAAGGATAGACGACGTAAACTGGCGTTCAACGCCAGTTCCATGTTGCAGTCTGGCGTCCAGCGCCAGAAACAAGTTACAAGTTGGAGTTCAACGCCAGAAACATGTTACAACCTGGCGTTTAATGCCCAAAATAGCCCAGGCACGTGAGAAGCTTAAGTCTCAGCCCCAGCACACACCAAGTGGGCCCCAGAAGTGGATTTCTGTACTATCTATCATAGTTTACTCATTTTCTGTGAACCTAGGTTACTAGTTTAGTATTTAAACAACTTTTAGAGATTTATTTTGCAATTATTTAGATATGAACTTTGTACTCTTTGACGGCATGAGTCTCTGAACTCCATTGTTTGGGGTGAGGAGCTCTGCTGTGTCTCGATGAATTAATGCAATTATTTCTGTTTTCTATTCAAACACGCTTATTTCCATCTAAGATGTTCATTCGCACTTTAATATGATGGATGTGATGATCCGTGACACTCATCACCATTCTCAACCTATGAATGCGTGCCTGACAACCACCTCCGTTCTACCTTCGATTGAATGAGTATCTCTTAGATTCCTTAATCAGAATCTTCGTGGTATAAGCTAGAATCCATTGGCAGCATTCTTGAGAATCCAGAAAGTCTAAACCTTGTCTGTGGTATTCCGAGTAGGATTCAGGGATTGAATGACTGTGACGAGCTTCAAACTCGCGAGTGTTGGGCGTAGTGACAGACGCATCAATGGATCCTATTCCGACATAATCGAGAACCGAGAGATGATTAGCCGTGCGGTGACAGTGCACCTGGACCTTTTTCACTGAGAGGATGGATGGTAGCCATTGACAACGGTGATCCACCAACACACAGCTTGCCATAGGAGGAACCTTGCGTGCGTGAAGAAGAAGACAGGGAGAAAGTAGAGATTCAGAAGATAAAGCATCTCCAAAACTCCAACATATTCTCCATTATTGCACAATAAGTATTTATTTTATGCCCTTTCACTTATTACAATTTAAACTAAGAATTATTATTGATATTATATCCTGACTAAGAATTGCAAGATAACTATAGATTGCTTCAAACCAACAATCTCCGTGGGATTCGACCCTTACTCACGTAAGGTATTACTTAGACGACCCAGTGCACTTGCTGGTTAGTGGTACGAGTTGTGAAAAGTGTGATTTACAATTCGTGCACCAATATATCATGGTTGAAGACTTTGAAGAGATTGATCAAGAGATGGAGATTAAAGAAGAAGAGGCACACCCTCCCATGCCCTTGGTAAGCAATGAAGCAGAGATTGAATTGGAAGAAAACTACCAAGAGGAAGAGGTTGAAATTGAAGAAGCTTGCAAAGAGGTGGAAGTTGTCAAGAAAGAACACAAGGGAGTGGAGCTTGAAATCACCTTGCCAAAGTTGTTGGAGACCTCTCCTCCTAAGTCACCATCATCCTTCACAACATTCAAGTGGGTAAACCTCTTATTTCTAAGCTTTATAATCCCACTTGAATATGATTTGCTTGAGACAGATGGGCAACTTAGAGCTCTTTGTGGCTTTAAGAGTAAAAGAGAGATGGTTAGTGGTTGGCAACACAATCCTAGGTTCATTCTGGTTGAAAGTTCAAAGTCTAAATGCAAAGGTTAGTGTAGATCTCAATTGAATGGGTCTAGGAAGTTGTTTGGACGCTTCAGTAAGAATTCAAATTGCTTGCCACCCGGTTGGAACAATGATGATCAACACAAAGATGGGTGCAAAAGCAGGGTTTGGGACCCCGAAATTCAGTCTAGCAATCAACACTTTTGGGGCCTTGTCACTTGCTTTAACTTGCTTGAAGGATTTATGCGCCTAGTTTGGGACCTCGGAGGCTATTGGAATTCCAAACATTGGTGGGGATTCAAGGATCAGTACAAGCACAAGCCACCATGACAAGGAGTTCACCAAATGTCCAACTTAAGGACAATAACTAAAAGTGCTAGGTGGGAGACAACCCACCATGGTATGATCGTTTCTTTTCATTCTTAATTTTATTTTGTTTTATTGTTATCAGTGATCATTCATAATTTCTGCATCATCACCTGTATTCTGCATTAAAAAAAAGGGAGGCATTTGACGCGCAAGCGTCTATGACGCGTACGCGTCCTGCATGGCTGCGACCACTATTGGGATTGAACAGAGAGTTCTGTGGGAGGCGTGCTGGAAGCGTGCCTTGCGCACAAACCAGCCCACGCGTACGCGTACCTAACGCATCCGCGTCCCCTGCCGTTTTCACAATCCACGCGTAAGCACCTAGCACGCGCACGCGTGCCTCAGGGAATCGGCGTAAATATGTTTTGAACAGAAAGTTGTGATGGCCTGGCACTGGCATCGTACGAGAGGCATAAATCCACTCACGCGTACGTGTCCCTAACGCGTATGCGTCCCTCTCGTTCTCAGACCACCCACGCGTGTGCGTACCTGATGCGCACGTGTCGTACGCATATTTTGATTCCTATGCTATGCGAACAGAGAGTTGTGCGTGCGCGCGGCGGCCTTTGCGCGACTGGCACGCCCATGGACACGCGTACGCGTGCCAGATGCTTACGCGTTACCTTCCCTTCTACGCAACCCACGCGTACATGTGAGGCACGCGTGCGCGTCGCATGCACTGCATCTCTAAACCAGCGCTCCGCCCGGTTTCACTTATTCCCACCTCCCAAATCCTACTTCTCTCTCAATCCTAACACTTTCGTCTCCTCCCTTCTCATCCTTCCTCTCTTTATTTTCTTTTAATTTGCTACATTTGCATACTCGCATTCATAGCATTTTAACTTTATTGTTTCTTCTCCTTTTCTTTTCTATATTTGTTGTTTTCACATTGGTGTTAAACTTTTCTTACTCAATTGTTGTATATTTCTTGCATTATTTTTGGTGCTTCTTGACTTGTTTGCTATTTAGTTGACATGGCCTGTGCTTCTATTATTTTCTCACTTACATGTTGTAGCTACCATGTAGTTGAGAACCTTATTATTTGGCACTAGCCCACCTATGTTTTATTCCTTTTCATATCTTTGCTTGTGGCTTCTTTCCCTTCCTTTTTTTTCTCTTCTTTCAGGATGGCCACCAAGAGGGAAAAAGAAGAGTTTCTAACTGGAGCAATAAACAAGTTCATCTGCACAACCTTTGGTGAAAAGCATCAGCTGTAGCAACCCATCCTCTTGCACATCTCAGTATGCACTGAGAACAGTGCAATCTTTAAGTGTGGGAGGTCAACACCGATCTCCGTGGGTTAGTTACTTTCCTGTCTCAACGCCAATGTTTAAACTTTCTTTGTTAATGAGTTGTTGCATTGCATAATAGATTGCATGTGTAATTAGTTGCTTGCATTTATGTCTTGCTTGGTTGAAGTAATAATTTCTTTTTCAAGAAACTTTTTATAGCATTTCACTAATTTGAATTAAAATTTTTGTTAAACTTGTTTGAAGAAATTTTATTTTGGAACATGGTTTAGAGCTCAAACACACAAAACCCATGAGATTTTTAGCCTATTCGATTGGTTGCATTTTATCAACCAATATTTTATTTTTGGTGTGTGTTGTTCTCTCTAAAATTGTGATCTTTGTCTTGCCTGATTCTTTATTTCTATTGTTTGATGTATGCATGCACTTATATGATTGAGGCCTTTGTTTCACTTAGCTTACAAGCCCATATGGCCTTACCCCTTTCATTATCCTTTGTAAACCAAAGTTGAGCCTACTCTACCCCTTTGGTCTTTACTTTAGCTCATCACTAACTCTAAGCAAAAAATAATAATGTCCCTAATTTGAATCCTTAGTTAGCTTAGACTAGTGAGAGTGCTCATGATTTAAGTGTGGGAAAATTGGGTTGGGAATATTTAGTTTGAGAATTGGGTGTTGTATATTTTTGCTGAATTTGTGAAAGAGATAGTTAAGCACATATTCTTGCATTCAATACTTAATCATATGCATTGAGAAAGACAAAAGAAAAGAGAAATAGAAAGAAAAAAAAAAGAAAAAGAGAAAATAATAAAAAGGGGAGAAAATGCCCCAAAGTGGTGATAGCAATGTATATGTACTGTACTCAAAATTTGGGATGCATGAATATGTGGTAAACATAGTTAATGGGAAGTTAGATTTTGCATTGTAATTACATGGATTGTCTTAGGTTAGGTAAGTTTAAGTTGATCAAGGATTTGGATTTTAGTCCACTTGACTCTAACCAAATACATTCCTACCTTGACTCTAACCTCATTACAACCCTTGAAAAGGCATCTTGATATGTGTATTGGTGCATTAAATTGTGTTGATTGGTAGAAGAAGAGCAAGCCTTAGAAAGCAAGGTTAGTAGAGAATTGAGAGAATCGAACCTTAAACACATGAGTAATTAGAGTGTATACACTTTCGGAGAGGGTTCGATACTCGATTCTTTGTTTCCGGCTTTCATGAGCTATTTTCTTCTGCAAGTCTATTTGTACTTCAATTTTATGATTTGAATTAGTGAAATCCATTTCATATTTGTTCTTGGAGAGTTTGTTTACTTTTAACCAAGTAGGTAGAAATATTTTTGCATGTTGTTGCATTCATATAGATAGGTTGCATTGCATAAGTTCTACCATTTTGCCTTCACTCTTTTGTTTCTCTTGAGCTTAGCATGAGGACATGCTAATGTTTAAGTGTGGGGAGATTTGATAAACCGCTATTTTACGGTTTATCTTGTGCTTAATTTAGTGAATTTCATCCATTATTCTCACACTTATTCATTAAATTCGCATGTTTTACATTCTCCTTCCTAATTTTGTGCTATGATTAAAAACATGCTTCCTTGGCCTTAAATTTGCTAATTTTAATCCTCTCTTATTACCATTCGATGCCGTGATATGTGTGTTAAGCAAGGTTCTAAAAACCAGACCGGACCGGCCGGTTCGACCAGTTTAACTGCGAACCAGCGATGCAAGTGGTCCGGTCCTCCCCTAAAAACCGTAATAGAAAAACTGTTTAAAAACTGGTGAACCGGCCAAAAACCGGCCGGTTCTTCTAAATGACGCCGTTTTCTAATTTAAAAAAAAATAAAAAATGGAACTCGATCCGACCCGCTCGTGAAGCACCCCTTTCTTCCCCCGACCCCCATTCGTTCTTCTCACTATCTCGTCTCACAGTGAGTGAACCCTAACCCTAGCCCTCTAAAGCACTCCCAGCCCACTCGCCCTCCATCGTCGCCGCGGTCTCAGGTCGTCAGCGCCACCACCGTCGCCTGGTCCTCAGCACCAGTAGCCCTCCATCGTCGCCTGGTTCCTAGCCCAGTAGCCCTCCATCGTCTTCAGCTTTTCAGCCCAGTAGCCCTCCATCGAACCCAGGTGAGTGACTCGTCATCTTCAGCTTCTGTGAACTTCTTCTGCTCATCTTCTTCGTTCTTCACCTCTTCGGTTAACATATGTCTTCAATTTCTGTTTGTTATTTAGTATAAGAAACATGAAAAAACATGAAGTTGATACTCTGTGAACTTCCTCTGTGAACTTCGATTTCTGTTCAATTTCTGTGAACTTCGATTTCTATTCAATTTCTGTGAACTTCCTCTGCTCATCAAACCTAGGAGTTTTTTTTTCCTCAGTTGATACAGAAACATGAATGGAGGAAGAATTGTTGATACTGTTCAATGTCTGTGAACATCAATTTCTGTGAACTTCCTCTGTTAATTTCTTACTCTGTTTTAATTTGTTACTTTCTGTGAACATGGTTAATTTTCATTGTGTTTGGTACAATGGCTGAATGGCTGAATGGGTGAATACTGTAGGTAGAATTGTTGTAGGCTGAATTGGTCTTGTGTTGTGGTTAAGAACATGGTTAGTTTTCATTGTGTTTGGTAGAATGGCTGAATGGCTGAATGCTGTAGATAGAATTGTTGTAGGCTGAATTAGTCTTGTGTTGTGGTTAAGAACATGGTTAATTTTCATTGTGTTTGGTAGAATGGCTGAATGGCTGAATGTTGTAGGTAGAATTGTTGTAGGCTGAATGCTGTTAATTTTCATTATGTTTGGCTCCTGCTTTAGGTTAAGAACATTGTTAATTTTCATGCTGTTAATTTTCATTGTTAATGTTCATTTTATTGTGGGCTTGTGGCTGTTTTTAATTTCATATCTGTTTTATTAATTTCAGTTATGGAAAATAGTATTAATTAAGAAGTAACTGCTAATAACAATGCTTCTGTGAATAATAACATGCCTGTCGATACTCCTATTTTGAATGATGCTGCTAATCCATGCTGATAACAAGTTCTTGCGGATTTTGATGATTGATAAACCATGATGTTGGGATTTAATATTTAGATATGCTTTTATTACTATTTAACTTTTGAGTTTGGATTTTGATAAGATCATATGTATTTGGTTGATGATATATTATGTAGTGTTTTAAATTTCGAAGATATTTTAAGATTTATATTAGATTATAATTATATTTTAGGAGGTGTATTTATAATTTATTTATTATTCTATTCTAAAACAGTTTTTTCGGTTGAACCACTGGTTAGACCGGTTAGACCAATGAACTAGTGAACTAGTGACTAGAATGGTTTGATGACTAGTCCGATTTTCTGAACCATGGTGTTAAGTGATTTCAGGTTTTCTAGGGCAGGAATGGCTTAGAGGATAGAAAGGAAGCATGCAAAAGTGGAAGGAATACAAAAGGTTGAAGGAATTGCTAAGCTGTCAGCCCTAACCTCTTTGCACGCAATCGATCATAACTTGAGCTACAGAGGTCCAAATGAGGTGGTTCTAGTTGTGTTGGAAAGCTAACATCTGGGGCTTCAAAATGATATAAAATTTGCCATAGTTTCCTGGCATTTAGGGATGCGCACGCGTGCATCACGCGTATGCGTGGAATGTGCAAAATTTCAGCGTATCAGAAATCGCTGGGGGTGATTTCTGGGCTATTTTTGGCCCAGTTTCAAGCCCGAAAATACTGATTATAGGTTGCAAAGTAGGGGAATCATGGATTCACTTCTCATTATTCACAATTTAGGTTTTAGATGTAGTTCTCCTCTCTCTAGGTTTTAGGATTTCTCTTAGTTTTAGGTTTATTTCTTCTCAATTCCAGGTTCAATGTTCCTTTAATTTAGTTTCTCTTCTACTTTTATTTGTTCTAGAATTCTAGTTTATTTATTTTCCTTGTTGATTACTTTATGTTGACAATTTGGTTTATGAATTCTCATGTTAGATTTGATTTCCCTTATTAATGCAATTTGAGGTATTTCATGTTTATTGCTTCTTCCTTTATTTGTCATCATTGATCTTGAAATTATTAGTTTTAGATCTTATATTCTATTATTACTTTTCTATTCTTTTATTTTGTGCCTACTAAGTGTTTGATAAAATGTTTGGAAGGATGTTAGAGTAGGATTTTTATGTTCTTGGCTTGGGATGGTAACTTAGGAACTCTTGAGTTACTAATGTCCAAGTAATTGATGATTGGAGCCATTAACTCTAGTTCTCACTAATTGAATTGGTGGAGAGTTAGGACTTATGGACTTGGATTGATATAGCTCATTTAACTTTCCTTTACTACTAGTTAGAGGATGATTTAATGGGATTGATCCTTGCCAATTCTCATGTTGTGGTTAGTGATAAGGATAGAGATCCTTGACCACCAAACCTTGCCAAGACCTCTTTATCATTAGTGATAAGGATAGAGACGACCCGAGGTTTAAATACTTCGGTTATTATTTTTAAGGGCTTTGTTACTTGTGACAACCAAAATTTTTATATGAAAGGATTCTTTGTGATTTAGAAGCTATACTTGCAACGAGAATTTGTTGTGAAATTCTTTAACACACAAAAATCCGTTCATCAATTGTCCTAAGCTAAAAAAGGAGGACAAGATGAAGAAAGACAAGAAGAAGGTGTTGATGGCATCATAGGAGGATCTTGAAAATGACTCTGAGGATGAAGAATAGTTCAAACGCGAAGCACAAACTTGTTTCATGGCTAACTAAGATCTAGTGGAAGAGGGAAATTTTTTTGACCTATCTAATGAGAAATTATATCAAATGGTTGATGATTTAACTACACATGTCAGAAACATCTTGGATAAATGTTATAAATGTGAATCAAAAAATGATTCCTTAAAAGTTGAAAATGCTTTCCTTAAAGAAAAACTAAAGAAAATCGAAAGTGTTGTTGATTTAATTGAAGAAAATAAACCTCTTAAATCTGAAAATAAAATATTTAAAGGGAAGCACTTGGTTATTGATTTAATGGACTGAATTGATGAAAATAAAAGATTGCATAAAGTGATTAAAGGCTTGAACCAAGACACAGTGAAATTTGCTCAAAGTTCTGGAAACTTGGACAAATTACTAGCTAGTTAAAAATTCTTATTTGAAAATTTTGGGTTGGGATATTTTGACAAAAATAAAGCCGTTTTTTAAAAATCTTATGTTAAAATTGAAGCTTCGACCTCTAAAACCAAAAGAGTTCAAACCTCTTATCACTTGCAAAGATCAGCAAAGAGGAATCATTGTCAAACTTGCAAAAAAACATGCTCATTCATCTCATCAATGCTTCATTGTTGAAAGAAAAATTAGAAATAAAATATACAAAGTGATAAAGAATTTCAATTCCCTTGGACAACCAAGGAGGATTAACATCCAAGGATCTAAATTTATTTGGATACCTAAGATCACTTGAAACTTTGTGTAGATATGCCTTGCATCCAAGAAGAAGAAAGACATGTGGTATCTTGATAGCAGATGTTCAAGACATATGACCGAGAAGTCCACATTCTTTATCAACCTAAGTGAGTACAATGGAGGATTTGTGATATTCGGTGATGATGGAAAAGATAAGATCAATGCCATAGGTATAGTGGGTAAGGACTTTTCTACTTGCATTGACAATGTGTTTTTGGTTGATGGATTGAGACATAATCTTTTGAGCATTAGCCAACTTTGTGACTTAGGTTATTGGGTAATTTTCAAAAGATTAGAATGTCTTGTTGTAAATGAAAATTCGGATGATGTGTTGTTGGTAGCTAAAATATGTGATAATGTGTATGGCCTCACACTAAATGAACTCAAAATTCAAAATGTCGCTTGTTTTAATTCCATGGATTCTGAAAAAAAGCCATGGCACAAAAAGCTAGGTCATGCTAGCATGTTTCAAATAGCCAAGCTAGTAAATAAGGATTTAGTAAAAGGTCTTTCTAAAATTAAATTTGACAAAGATATCACATGTGATGTATGCCAAATGGAAAAACAAACAAAAAGCTAATTTAAATCAAAGGAAGACATTTTAACTAAAAGACTTCTTGAATTATTACATGTTGATCTTTTTGGACTAACTAGAATTCAAAGTCTAGGTGGTAAACATGATGGCTTGGTTATTGTGGATGATTGCACTAGATTTAGTTAGGTTCTTTTTCTTACTCATAAAAATGATGTTTTTCGGCTTTTGAGGTGTTTAGCAAAAAGGTTCAAAATGAAAAAGATTTGAAGACTGTTTCTATTATAAGTGACCACGAAAAGGAATTTGAAAATAATGATTTTGAAAACTTTTGCGATGAACTAGGGATTTTACATAATTTTTCTTGTCCAAGAATACCTCAACAAAATGGTGTTGTTGAACAAGGAAATAGAAGTCTTCAAGAAATGGCTATAGCCATGTTATGTGAAAGCATTGTCCCTAAGTTTCTTTGGCTCAAAGTGGTCAACACGACATGTTACACTGTGAATAAAACAATTATTAGAAAATTTTTGAAAAAAACACCTTATGAATTATGAAAAGGAACCCCTCATAATCTTAAATATTTTCATATCTTTGGATGCAAATATTTTGTACTGAAGATCCATTCATAGAAGAAATCATGCGGGATAAAATTTCCAGAAACTTTAAAAGCCCAAATATGGACTTCTATGATGGAACGACCGACCCGAGACACCATTTGAGTAATTTCAAAAGTTGCATGTACTTGGCCGATGCATTGGATACAACTCGCTGTAAAACTTTTCCGACTACATAAACCAAGGCGACGATGAAGTGGTTCTATAGCTTACCACCCAGGTCGGTCACCTGCTTCGACGCCTTGGCGAGAAGCTTTCTTACCCGATTCTCCATCCAAAAAGATAATACCAAGCATGCTCCGAGCCTCTTAGGAGTAAAACAAGAAGTTAGAAAATCTCTACAAACTTATATGAAAAGGTTCAATTAAGCGTGTTTGGAGATTTAAAACCTACCTATCGAAGCAATCATTATCGGGTTAGTCAATGGCCTCAGAGAATGCCCGTTTTCTCAAACCATATCAAAGAGACACCCAATATCTTTATATAAGGTGCAAGAGCGGACGGAGAAATATATCAACATGGAGAAACAACAAGACTATGGAAGACCATCCCAGGACAAAACAACCAATATCAAGCCCAAGGTAAAGAATAGAGGCAAAGAAAAAAGAAGAGTACAGCTCGGACAGGCCTCGAAGATACCATTCTTATACCCTGCTACGTGTATCCCTCGTCGATGTGTATAGAAAAATCTGCCACACTGAAAATATACCACCTCCCAGACACATTGAAAGCAAGAATATTGTGAATACCATAAGATGTACTGCCATTCCACCAACAATTGCTATGATTTAAAAAATGATTGAACAACTGGATAGAAAAGGTCGGCTAGATAGATTCCTAGCTCGGAGGATGGACAATCACAACAAAAGAAAGAGAGACGAGACAAGGATAGGCGAGACCGGCCTTAACAAACTCCCGTGATGCACATCCACATGATCGTCAGAGGGTTCGCAGGAGAGGGATAACAAAATCTTTCTGGAAGAGGCACTTGAAAGAATTATACCAAGTCAATGAAGATGTTGAAACACCCGACCTACCCACAAATCTTCATAGAACCTTGATACATCAAGGGAGTTCGCCATACATCTTGTTCAAACCCTAAAAAGCATACCCATGTACTTTTTTTGGTTTGGGAGATACTCCTATCTGACCTTTAGGGTTCACCTCTCTCTACACCACTTTTGGTAAGGGCACAAAAGCAAGAACCCTAAGCATAGACTACATTGTGGTAGACGTGGCATCTGCCTACAATGTCTTGATAGGTTGAGCAACCTTAAATAACTGGCAGTAGTAGTTTTAACTTCCCATCTTTGCATGAAATTTTCTACTCCATAGGGAATAGTCACTGTAAGTGGATATCAGAAACTGGTAAGAAGGTGTTACAACAAAGACCTGAACCTACGATAATGTGTAAAAGAGAAAGAAATGAATACCATAGAGCTCAGAGGTGTCTGAATCCAAGAGGAATTGAGATCCCAACCCGAAGGAAAAATTAAAGAGGTCCAAATTGGGGATGAGATCGGAAAAACAACAAACATATGAGCTAACTTAGAAGAGCATCTAAAATAAGAACTTGTTAACCTCTTACAAAACAATTTTGGCCTCTTCGCTTGGAAAGCATCTAATATGCCTGAGATTCATCCCGACCTCAAGAGCCACAAGCTTGCCGTTTACCCGAGATTATGACCTGTCCATCAGAAATGACGAAACTCAGTCCCAAAAGAGCAGACATCGTAGAAGAGCAAGTCTAGGTGTTGTTAGAAGCCGGGTTCATAAGAGAGGTAAAATACCTGTTATAGCTCGCCAATGTGGTACTCGTGAAGAAACAGAATGAAAAATGGAGGATGTGCGTCAACTATACCGACTTTAACAAAGTCTGTCCTAAGGATCCTCACCCTCTACCCAATATTGATGCTTTGATAGACTCAGCTTCAGGCTATAAATACTCGTCCTTCATGGATGCATACTCAGGATACAATTAAATCCCGATGTACAAGTCGGATTAAGAAAAAACATCTTTCATCACTCCTAGGAAAAACTATTGCTACGTGGTTATGCCCTTTGGATTGAAAAATGTTGGGACTACATATCATCGACTGACGAACAAGGTGTTCTCATCTCATCTTGGAAAATTGATGAAGGTCTACGTAGACAACATGCTCATTAAAACCAAGGAGGAAGCCAGTCTACTGCCCGATCTTGCAGAAGTGTTTAACACAATAAGACAGCACGGGATAAGATTAAATCCCACGAAGTGCACCTTTACAGTAGAAGCATAAAAGTTTTTGGGATTCATACTCACTCAAAGAGGCATTGAATCTAACTCAAACAAATGTAGGGCCATCATGAAAAAGAAAAGCCTGACCTGCTCAAAGGAAGTCCAATAGCTAAACAGCAGGCTGGCCGCTTCGTTTAGATTTTTGGCAAGGTCAGCCTTAAAATCCCTACCCTTATTTGCAATCCTCAAAAAGAGAAAGGGAAGAGTTAGTGCTGTACCTAGCAGTTGCAAACAAGGCTATAACCTCAGTCCTTGTCCGAGAAGATATGGAAGGGCAACAGCCTGTCTACTTTACGAGCAAGGCAATACAGGGGACTTAATTAAACTATCAAAAAATAGAGAAATTCGCCTATGCGGCTATGCCCTCTTTTCAAGTCCACACAATTAAAGTTTGAACTAACCAACTCATGAAGCATATCCTATAAAAGACAGATATTGCAGGGTAGATATTACACTGAGCTGTGGAGCTGTCCGAGTTCGATCTAAAGTATGAAACTCGGACACCCATCAAGTTGTAGTACCTGAGTAACTTCCTAGCTAACTACACAAGAGAACTACAGAAGAGCTCTACAACCTGGCATCTATATGTAGATGGCTCATCAAATAAAGCTGGTTGTGGGCCAAGAATCATTCTTGAGAATGGAGGTGAAACTTGGGTAAAGCTTTCATTAAAATTCGAGTTTCAGCCTCTAACGACTAAGCTGAATAGGAAGCCATGCTCGGGGGTTTGAGACTTGCCAAAGAGGTCGGGACATCAAAAGTCATAGTGTTTAGTGACTCATAAGTTAAAATCTCTCAGATAAATGGGAATTACTAAGCCAAAGATCCTAATATCAAGAGGTACTTGGAGAAAACACTAGAACAGTTAGCCTAATTCCAAGAAGTAGAGGTCAAACATATAAGTCGGGAGCTCAACTCCCGAGCTGATGCCCTCTCCAAACTGAATAGCACCAAGCTATGGGACAATAACAGAAGTGTGGTCCAGGCAACCCTCCACACACACCATCAGTGGCCAAAAAAATTGACAAGTTGAACATGCTGACGATCTCCAATCTAAACTTGGGTTAGATGACTCCCATCATTAAATATCTCAAATTTGATGTCCTTCATAAGGAAGAAAGAGAGGCAATGAGACTTATAAGGGAAACACAAAATTACACTCTGGTTCACAATGTCCTCTATAGAAGAGGAGTATTTACAACCTTACTAAAGGGTGTTCTGACCTCCAAGAAGGAAAAATTCTTAGACAAAATCCACAGTGGCATCTGTGAAAATCATCTAAGAGCAAGGTCACTAACTAAGAAGGTGTTACAAGCTGGCTTTTATTGGCTAACTTTGCGGAGAGAAGCGATCGACTTTGTCAAAAGATGCACGCAAACTTTCATATGGCACCACTAGAAAAGCTCATCAGCGTCACTTCGCCATGGCCTTTCGCAAAATGGGGATTAGACTTGCTCGAACCATTTCTTCAAGTACTCGGGAAGGTTACTTTACTAAATGGATTGAAGTAGAAACTTTGGCATCCATCACAGCTCAAAAAAGTCATAAATTTCTCTACAAAAATATTGTCACCCGATTTGAAGTCTCATACTCCATCACCACAGACAATGGTGCTCAATTTACTGATTCGACCTTTAGAAGCTTGGTGACAAGCCTTAAGATCAAACATCAATTCATATCAGTAAAGCGCCCTCAAGCTAATGGACAAGTAGAAGTTGCAAACAAAGTCATATTGGCAGGGCTCAAAAGAAGGCTACAAGATGCGAAAGGAACATGGATAGAAGAGCTCTCCCAAGTTCTATGAGAATATCGGACAACTCCTAATTCTACAATTGGAGAATTTTCGTTCCGATTTACTTATTGAATAGAAGCCACGATTCCCACAGAAGTTAACGAAGAAAGTCCAAGGGTGAGATTCTACAATGAAGTGGAAAATATCCAAGCTCAAAAGGAAGAGATCGACCTCCTTCCAGAAGGCTGAGAACAAGCTCGAATAAAGGAGAAAGCATTGAAATAAAGGATGTTTATAAGATACAATAAGAAAGTCATCAGAAGAAATTTTGCTGCAAACAACCTTGTTTTGATCAGTAATGATATCAAAGTACAGAGGTTGGGCGAAGAAAAATTTACTGCAAATTGGAAAGGACCTTACAAGATCATTGAAGTCTTGGAGAAAAGTTCCTACAAAGTGTCGACTTACAAGGGAACGAGCTTCCTAGGTCGTGGCACGCATGCAGCATGAAGAGGTACTACAGCTAGAAAGCGAACTTTGCTCCCTAGTGTACTCTTTTTTCTGACTTCATAATTTTTTTTGAAAAAACATTTTCCTGAAGAAAATTTTAAAGAGGCATCAAAGTAAGGGCTAAGAGTTGAAATAGGAAAACTCTTAGTAGCAAATAGCACTTGTAAATCATTTTTATTAATGATAATTCAACATTTTTTATTTTTTATGTTGTTTATTTTGCTATACACACTAATTTAAGCTTGATAAAATGTGAAAATCATTGCCCGACATTAGTGGTCAGCAAGATTAAACGACAAGGTCCAAATTAGTGTAAGAAGTTATATAAGCAAATCGTGGTCCGACCTCATTAAAGCTACTTGTACAAAAACAAGTTGGCAAAAGAGGCAAGCGTAAAACAAATCGCAAAAGTAACTTGATGAAACAAACAAAAATCATGACCGACCTCTCAAGGACGGCATGAACATAATTTATTGTCAAAATTAAGAAAACAATTCTTAGCCCGGCCTTGTAACAATTTGTTGGAAATAAATTGAAAAAGGAAGGTGATTTAAATCAAGTGTCTGATCTCGCTAAGTCGACACAGAAAAAACAAGTCATCCGACCTCATAGAGCAGCTCGACCAAACGAGTTGAAAAGAGAGTCCAAAATAACTTGTAAATTTTTATAGAGAAGAAAGGTACCAATCTCACATGGTTGGAGCAATTAAGAAATAACTACACGATTTTTCTGACCTTCAGAATGGCTCGACACAACCAAGCTATAAAGAAAATATCTTGCAAAGGCAACATCATCCCGAAAGTTCTAAAACGTTTGTTATAAAGTGATATTTGAAATCACAAAAAAGCAAACGAGACTACTACTACTCAATGAAAGTCAAAGCTATAAACATTTATAAAATCAATGTAAAAAGCAAGAACCACGATATTCAAAAGCCCAAAACAGGATAACCAGTATCCAAACTATTTAAACTATTACAAAAAAAAAGGTGTTCAAGGACCCACAAGTTGGGTGAACAATTACAAAGCAAACTAAGAGCAAGGATCTTTCTTTTCCATAGTTACGTCGGGCTAGGAGACTTCCTCGACTTGAATAAGAGAATTATGGAGGGCTTCATTGTCACGAGGATCATAAGTCTTCGGGTCCATAGAAGGAATAGCCTTAGCCTCGGGAGAAACTATCTTCCCATCCACCACGATCTTGTCCAGGTCAATAAGAGAAAGGAAGAAGTCGGAACTGGCCCTTCATATTCTCAGCTATTTAGTCCATACCCTCTGCTATATTAAGCTCCAAGTCTTCGTGCTTCTATTTAAGTCGTTCCAACTCCTCTTGAAGCTCCAATTTCTCACCAAAGGCCTGGGTATAGCTCTTCTCAGCTTTTTCCTTCAAACCCTCAGCCATGGCAAAAGCTGCTTGAGAAAGCTTCAATTTTTCTTTAAAGCCTAAGACGTCCGACCTCAAGAACGTTCGCTCGGCCTCCGGCTCTAACTTGGACTCCGTCAGCCTAGCCACCTCAGCTCTCAGATTGGTCACTTCCCTTTGCATAGCACCAAGGAGAATCTCTTTAAGGCTCTTCAACAAAGAGGTGCAAACCCTTACTGTCCGAATTTCACCTCTAGCAAGCATTTCAAGATGCCTTTCCATTAAGGTGTCATCCATAGCAACTGAGCTCTGAGCCAAGATCACTATCCAACAACGTCAAACCCAGGATTTTAAGTACTTCCAAACTTAGAAGGGGCGACTTACGTTTACGCGGGTTGCTGGATTCAGTATCCGTTTTCGGAGGCTCGTGGAAAGGGAGAACAGGGGGAACCACTCAGTCCTTAGCTTCTTTAGTGGGAGGGGGAAGTGAGCTCTTGGCCGATCTGGAGAGAGAAGAATCCGATTAGGAAGAATAAGTACCCAATTTCTCGGCCTCGAGCTGCTGGGCAAGTCGGGAGAATACGTTCTTCTTGGCCACCCTCAGCTTTGCAAGAGAACTACTGTCACTGGTTATTTTGCTGCAAAGAAAGAGAAAAATAGCTTTAGAATGAAACAATAGAAACACATTTATCTACAAAATAAACAGATAACTACCTAGCTCGGTCCGAACATAACTCCGCTTGGCAAACAAAAATTTCTTGGTATCTAGGTGAGGAGATCGGCCCCAACAATCTTGAAAAAAGGCGACTGTACACCAAGGTTCTGAAAACCGAATCGGTCATTGAACCGCTCTAGCTACTGGTTCAATGATTTATTGGTTCAACCGATTCGACTGTGGTTCAACCAAAAAACTTTTTTATAATAAATAAAATATAAATAAACACACTAAAACATAATTATAATCTAATATAAACTTTAAAATATCATCCAAATTAAAAATATTACATAAATCTAAATGTTATGATCACATCCAAATACAAACTCAAAAGTCAAATAACAAAAACAACCAGCTAAATATAAAATGCCAACATCCAAATTTGTCATCAATCATAAAAAAAATCCACAGATTACTTAAAAATGATTATTCCAACAATTAATTAACAACAGAGAGGTTCATAACAACAAAGCGCATTTATGATTTATATCTCTATCTCTATGCATAAGAGTTTAATCTGACTAATAAATTAATAATGCATTGAATGGTTAGCAACAATATAGTATAAATGTATAATACACATTATTACTTAACATATCTCTACCTACACATTATTACTTAATTACTCTGCTAGTCCCTATAGTTTCGCAAAATTTTTAATTAGGTCCCTATACTTTTTTTTTCTTTTAATTGAGTCCTTGAACCAATTTTTTTTAATTGGGTCCCTACACTTTTTTTCTTTTTATTTAGGTCCCTGTATCAATTCTTTTTTTTAGTTGGGTCCCTATAAAATTAAGCTAATTACTACTAAGAGGGACTTAATTGAAAAAAAAATTTGGTGCAGGGACCCAATTAAAAAGAAAAAAGTATAAGGACCTAATTGAAAATTTCACGAAACTACAGGGACCAATAGAGTAATTAAACCTTATTTATATGTTATCGGTATTGATTATTAAAAATAATTTCATATTGCCCAAACATTTGACTACCCAAGTGACTTAAGTAATGAGGCAGTAACAGCAGCAATTATTCACAGATTAATTAATAAATAATAATTATTCAACCCTCACAGATTATTCAACAATACTTATTCAAAAATTATTATTATAAAAAAAATAAAAAATACCTAGAAACTAGAAGCATAGAACAGAGCAGAGCAGATCCAAGGGGAGTAGCGGTGGCCAGTGGAACAGAGCATGAGGCGAGCCCAGCAACTGGGCTTCACTGCAACCCACAACAAAGTTCAACCAATAACAGCAGCAAAGCTTACAGAATAATTAACAATTATTTAACCCATAACAAGTTTACAGATTATTCAACAATTATTGTTCAAAAAAAAAAGTAGAAGATAGAAGCATAAAAGTATAAAACAGAGGGGGAATTGGTGAACAGAACTGACCAGTGCAACCGAGCTGACACGACGACGGTGGAAGAGAGGTGTACGACGGAGGCAGGAGGCGAGCCCGGCGACGGTCCTTCAAGAGATGAAACGGCGACAATGGTGGAAAGCTGCACGATCGGAACTGTAATCTTCAAGGCTCCAACTTGCGATGGTGGCGGGAGCAGTCCAGCAGCTGGACGGAAGTGACGGAGACAGCTTGCCAGCGGTGAGTGGAAGGACGAGCTTGATGGTGAGGGAGGGAGAGGGAGAGCTGCGCTGTTGTGTCTTGTTGTGGAGCAAGGGTTAGTAGAGTGGGTTACTGAGTTAGGGACTTAGGTTTGCTGGGTTAGATAGAACGGCTGCGTTTTGGTCAAATTCCAAAAACCGAACGGTTCACAGTTTGGTTTGACCGATCGGTTCCCGTCCGATTTTGCAGTTCGACATCGATTTTCTGATCCTGTGGTTTTGCCATTAGTCTGAACCGGGATTTCTATCGGTTTGCGGTTCAACCGATTTGACTGTTCAGTTTCGAATCGGTTTTCAAAACCTTGCTGTACACTGCTCCACCTCGTCCAGATCCTCCAGGTTATATTTTATGACATTCGAGGTTTCCTCTCAATAAAGATGAAGGATTACCATGTATTCATAACACGCAGCGGAAGAAAAGAAAGTAATCCTAAATATCTATTTTGTGCTTAAACTTTATTCGAATAATATATAGATCAGATATAAACACCTTTGGATGCTTTAGTAAAAATTTTATTCTTCGATTGTACGAAAACTCTATGCGTATCCACACCGAGACAAATGGTGCACGGAATTGTGATCACACTTTTCACAACTCCGGTACAACTAACCAGCAAGTGCACTGGGTCGTCCAAGTAATAAAACCTTACGCAAGTAAGGGTCGATCCCACGGAGATTGCCGGCTTGAAGCAAGCTATGGTCATCTTGTAAATCTTAGTCAGGCGGATTCAATTGGTTATGAGTTTTGATAATTGAAAGATAATAAAACGTAAATTAAAATAAAGATACTTATGTAATTCATTGGTGGGAATTTCAGATAAGCATTTGGAGATGCTTTGTTGCTTCTGAACCTCTGCTTTCCTATTGTCTTCATCCAATCATGCGTGCTCCCTTCCATGGCAAGCTGTATGTTGGTGGATCACCGTTGTCAATGGCTACCATCCGTCTTCTCAGTGAAAATGGTCCAGGCACGGCTTCTGTATGGCTAATCATCTGTCAGATCTCTCGTCTTGGATGAAAAATACCAGGCACAGCTACCGCACGGCTAATCATCTGTCGATTCTCACTTGTGTCAGAATAGGATCTCTCTATCCTTTTGCACACTGTCACTGCGCCCAACATTCGTGAGTTTGAAGCTCGTTTGTTCTAGCCTTTACCATGAAGGTTCTGATCTCTGTGAGTTCGACTGCTCTGTTGTCAGAAGATGCAAGTCAAAGTCACGAACCAGAGACCTAAGAGATTATACTCCAGCTGTCATCCAATGACTACGTTGAACATCATGTAGACCGCTTGTGGTTGTCAGGCACGCGGATCTTGGCTAAGCGAGTAATGAAGATAGTGGGTGATTGTCACGGGTCACCCCTTCATTCTGACTTAACTAAATTAAGAACGAGAGTATATCTTGGAGAAGAGACATGCGTGAATTGAAAGAGAAACAATAGTACTTTCATTAATTCATGAAGAACAGCAGAGCTCCGCACCTTAATCTATGAGGTGTAGAAACTCCACCGTAGAAAATACATACGAGAAAAATGTCTTTGCATGGCTGTGTGGCCAGCCTCCCAATGTAAAAAATGGCATAAGATTAGATTACAATAGTAAAAAGTGCTATTTATACTAAACTAGTTACTAAGGATTACAGAAAATAAGTAACTAAGTGCAGATAGTGCAGAAATCCACTTTCAGAGCCCACATGGTGTGTGCTTGGGCTGAGCATTGAGCTTTACACGTGCATAGCCCTTTTCTAGAGTTAAACACCAGCTTGGATGCCAGTTTGGGAGTTTAACTCCAGTTCTGGTGCTAGTTCCGGCGTTTTATGCCAAAAAAGGGTCTCTAGCTGGCATTGAACGCCAGTTTGGGCCATCAAATCTCAGGTAAAGTATGAACTATTATACGTTGCTGGAAAGCCCAAGATGTTATCTTTCCAGCTCAATTGAGAACGCACCAATTGGACTTCTGTAGCTCCAGAAAAATGCGTTTGAGTGCAGGGAGGTCAGAATCCAGCAGCATCTGCAGTCCTTTCTCAGCCTCTGAATCAGATTTTTGCTCAGGTCCCTCAATTTTAGCCAGAAAATACCTGAAATTATAGAAAAATACACAAACTCATAGTAAAGTCTAGAAATGTGATTTTTGCATAAAAACTAATAAAAATATAATAAAAAGTAACTAAAACATACTAAAAACTAACTAAAAACAATGCCAAAAAGCGTATAAATTATCCGCTCATCACAACACCAAACTTAAATTGTTGCTTGTCCCCAAGCAACCAAAAATAAAATAAGATAAAAAGAAGAGAAAATACAATAAATTTCAAAAATATCAATGAAGATTAGTTTTAATAAGATGAGTGGGACTAGTTGCTTTTTGCCTCTGAATAGTTTTGGCATCTCTCTATCCATTGAAGTTCAGAATTGTTGGCCTCTTTAGGAACTCAGAAATATAGATAATGTTATTGATTTTCCTAGTTAAGTTCTTTTTGATTCTTGAACACAACTACTTTATGAGTCTTGGCCGTGATCCTTAGCATTTTGTTTTCTAGTATTACCACCGAATACATAAATGCCACGGAAACATAACAGGGTGAACCTTTTCAGATTGTGACTCAGCTTTGCTAGAGTCCCCAGTTAGAGGTGCCCAGAGTTCTTAAGCACACTCTTTTGCTTTGGATCACGACTTTTACCACTCAGTCCCAAGGTTTTCACTTGGACCTTCATGACACAAGCACATGGTTAGGGACAGCTTGATTTAGCCGCTTAGGCCAGGATTTTATTTCTTTGAGCCCTCCTATCCATTGATGCTCAAAGCCTTGGATCCATTTTACCCCTGCCTTTTAGTTTAAAGGGTCATTGGCTTTTTGCTCTTGCCTTTTGGTTTAACGAGCTATTGGCTTTTTCTGCTTGCTTTTTCTTTTTCTTTTTTTCTTTTTTTTTTTGCAAGCTTTTGTTTTTCACTGCTTTTTCTTGCTTCAATAATCAATTTTATGATTTTTCAGATTACCAATAACATGTCTCTTTTTTTTATTATTCTTTCAAGAGCCAACTTTTCTTAATTCCAACTTCAAACATGCACTGTTTATGCATACATTCAGAAAACAGAAAGTGTTGCCACCACATCAAAATAATTAAACTAATTTTAAGATAAAATTCGAAATTCATATACTTTTTGTTCTTTTGCAAATAAAAGCATTTTTTTTCATTTAAGAGAGGTGAGCGATTCATGGAATCATTCATAGCTTTAAGACATAGACACTAGACACTAATGATAATGTAATAAGACACAAACATAGACAAAACATAAAGCATAGAAATGAAAAATAGAAAAATAAGAATAAGGAAATTAAAGAACGGGTCCACCTTAGTGACGGCGGCTAGTTCTTCCTCTTGAAGATCCTATGGAGTGCTTGAGCTCCTCAATATCTCTTCCTTACCTTTGTTGCTCTTCCCTCATGGCTCTTTGGTCCTCTCTGATTTCATGGAGGATAATGGAGTGCTCTTGGTGCTCCATCCTTAGTTGCTCTATGTTGGAACTCAAATCTCCTAAAGAGGTGTTGAGTTGCTCCCAATAGCTTTGTGGAGGAAAGTGTATCCCTTGAGGCATCTCAGGGATTTCTTGATGAGAAATTTCCTCATGCTCTTGTTGAGGTCCATGAGCAGGCTCTCTTGTTTGCTCCATCCTCTTTTTAGTGATGGGCTTGTTGACGATCGAATTTTCTATCAGTTTAGAATTTTTATAAAATTAATCGCGTTGTAAGTATAGTTTCTAAACCAACAGAGAATCCTTTCGTACAAAAGTTTGGTTGTCACAAGTAACAAAACCCAATAAAATTTGTAACCGAAGTATTTAAACCTCGGGTCGTCTTCTCAAGGAATTGAGGGAAGTATGATTTATTATTTTTGGGTTTTTAAATAAAGAACAAGTAAATTAAATGACAAGAAAAATAAATTAATAATTATAAAGTAAACTCTTGGCAAGGTATGAGAATTAAAAGTCCTATCCTAGTTACCCTTATCAACGGTGATAAGAATTGGATTTTAATCCCACTTAGTTAACCTTTGCTAAACAAAGGAAGGTCAAGTGGACTAAGGGCTTCAACTCTTACATAAAGTTCTTGTTTCGGCAATTCAAAAGTCGGAGACGAAGCGGAAGAAGAATTAGTAAAGAATATTCAAGTGGACTAATCAATTTGATCCTCAGGTCCTAGTCAATTCCTAAGGAAAGACTAGAGTTATTGAAATTCAAATTAATTAGCAAAAATAACAATTATCAATCACGATGAGTTTGATAACTCAAGAGTCTCAAATTAATCAATTAAAGCCAAGAATATAAAAGGCTAAATAAAAATCATAAATCTGAAATACCTCAATTGCATTAATAATAGAAAATCAATCTAAACATAAAGAGTTCATAAACTAAATTGATAAAATAAATAAAAGGAACATTGAACCTGTAATGAAGATAAGCAGTCCTAAAATTGAGAGAAATCCTAATCATAATCCTAAGAGAGAGGAGAGAACCTCTCTCTCTAAAAACTACATCTAATCCTAAAATTGTGTATTACGAATGTATGGTGTGTTGTTGTTTGATTTCTCCATTCTCTGGCTTATATTCTGTGTTTCTGGATTCAGAATTGGGCCGAAAAAGGGTCCAGAAATCGCTGGGAGCGTTTTCTGCAGATTCCTATACGTGGCGTCCGTCACGCGTTCGCGCCATCTGGGAGTTTTCCTTGTCACGCGTACGCGTCGGTCACGCGTACGCGTCATTTGCGTTCTGCTCACGGCGCGCGTCCGCGTCAGTCACGCATGCGCGTCGTCCATGCGTTCACGTCGCTGCCCTTTTATTCAAAACTCCATTTTTGTGCTTTACTTCCATTTTTGTATGTTTTCTTTTCGTCCCCTAAGCCATTCTTGCCCTATGAAACCTGAAAATACTTAACACACAAATTACGGCATCGAATAGTAATAAAAAGAATAATTAAAATTAATATTTTTAAAGTATAGGAAACACGTTTTTCACATATATCATAAAATAAGGAAGGAAAAGTAAAACCATGCAATTTACATGAATAAGTGGGTGAAGGGTTGAATAAATCACTTAAATTAAGCACAAAATACATAATAAAATATGGGTTTATCAACCTCCCCACACTTAAACAATAGCATGTCCTCATGCTAAATCCAAGAGAAAGGGTAAAGTTAGAATGGTGGAATCTCATGCAATGCAATCTATTCTAAATGCAAACTACCTACATGAATCATGCAATTTTTAATTATTATCCACCTATATATATAGAGCTTACATGTGGTTAATTCGATTCATATTTTCAAGGAATCATATATGTATAGCCAAACCTAAATCATGTTAAAGTACTTTCACAATTGAGTTGGGTAAACATAATTCACAAACTTGCAAGACAATTAGACAATTAAGCAGAGATATATGGTGATGAGCTATCGAACTCTCACTGAATTTTGTGTTTACTCTCTAGTCACTCAGTGTTTATTGGGTTAATCACTCTATTCTTTTCTATTCTTACTTTCTAAAACTTTGTTCTTCATCTAACCAATCAACATATATTGAGTATAGACATACAAAAATCATGAGGTCTTTTTCAAGGTTGTAATGGGGCTAAGGTAAGGGTAAGGGTATATATGAGGCTAAGTGAGCTGACAAAGTGAATCCTTGATTAATCTAAGATCTCACCTAACATATACATACTTTATATAATTTAAAACGCTTTACCTAGCTACCCAAATTTTTCACTTTTGTATTACATGCTCATGTACTAACTTTACTTTGATTTTTCACCTTATGTGCATTGATTTCTTCGCTACGCTTATTATTGGGGTAATTTTGTCCCCTTATTTACTTATGTAATAAAAAGGATTTTTTTTTTTTGAAATATAAACAGAACATATATCAATGCACAAGGTAATTTAATTTTAATTTGTTTCACATGAGCATGCACCCTAAAATTCTTATTATTTTATTGAATTAATCCTTTTCTATCAACCCATGTTCCCCTGTTTTCCCACACTTAGTGTGCATCACAATTTCTATCTTAAGCTAACCAAGGATTCAACTTGGAATTTTTAATTTGTTTTTCTGCTTAAGGCTAGTAATGTGGTTATAGAACAAGAGGGGATTAAAAAGGCTCAAAGGGGGCTAACAACGGTGATGTAAAAGGTAAGCTTATTTGGGATAAGTGAGGAAAATTCAAATGATGGCCTCAATCATCTCTTGGTATGTATCTATATTCTATATTGGATATTTAGATTGAAACAAAGTAAAGAACACTAGAATAAAAAAAAGAAGGGCGAACACACAAGAATGAAATAATTATGATTAAATAATGTAACCATACAATTAAGCTCAAAAACTCACGGGCTGTGTGTTCTTTGGCTCAAAAACCATATATCAGTTATGTCTGTCATGCAAGTAGAAATCAAAAGTTTCCATTATTCTCAATGTGAATCTTAGGGTGGCCCTTAAAATCTTAGTGTTTTTCCTTGAAAAATGTTGTTAGCTTAACTAACATGTAATGCTATATATATACAAGGTGTGTGGATTGTTGTGATTCTGTTATACTAAAGTTTTTAGTTTACTCTTTTTATTTCCAATTAATCCAAGTTATCGTATGTTAAAAGGGTAAACTAAACTAATTAATCTATATATTCTATATCACAACTTAATAACTAAAATTGCAGCTAGACTAAACTAAATATCTAATATATAAACTAAAGTGAAAAATACAGAAATACAGTGAAAATACAGCAAAAGAAAAGTGTGCAAGTACTGAAAGATAAAAAAATAAAAATAAAAATACAGAAAAATAAGCAAAATAAGATAAAAGAGTCTGAAAAGTGGTTCACCAAAATAAAGTATGCCAGAGATGGCGACCTCCCCACACTTAAATAATAGCATCGTCCTTGATGCTCACTCAAGCTGGGTGTGAGAAGTGTCATATCGGGAAGGATGGGCTGCTGGTGACTCTGTGGCAGGCTGAGGATCTGCAGTCTCGGTAAGTGTAGGAGGAGCTGCCTGTTGAAGCAGAGGCTCTGACCGTAGATGAATCTCCGGATCTGCGGCCTGGATCTGGTGGGGCTCCTCATGGTGTGGTACAGCCTGCTCAGGTCCTCCCTGCTTTGTCTGGGCATGTGCTTCCTCCTCATGATCATCCACCTCCGCATCAGAAGGCTCAGAAGCGGTGTTAGGCTCTGAGGGGATGTCGCTGCTGGATCGGATCATCAACTTTAGGTGCTCATAGCGTCGCTACGATCTAGGCGTGCGAAGAGACGGTGCACCAAATGATAAATGGGTTCAAGAGCAGGTGGATGTGCAGTGGATGGGGCTGGTGCAGCAGTGGACGTAGAAGGGGCATCTGAAGATGTGGCTGCCTAACTCGAGGCAGTGAGAAAAGAGGGTCTGTACCCTAATGCCAGAAACTTTCTGCTGGGAGGAATGATCTTCTTGCAGTCTACAGCAATTGGCTTTTCATCAGCCAGCTCCCAAGGCACGTCAGCTCGGCGGCCTAGCTGGGTAATCAGATAAGGAAAAGGGAGAGTGCCTCTGACATGGACCCTGGCCATATAATACCTGATGAAACATGGAAGATACAGGTCCTTACCCTCCATCACACACCAGATGACGGTGATCATAGCAGCGGGCACCTCTGTCTCATGAGTGCTTGGCATTACGTAGTTACTCAGGATCTGCTGCCAAAGCCGAGCCTCATCATTCAAATATATCAGCTTGATTTTCTTAGGCATCACAGTATTATTTCCTATGACCCATGGGCAGTAGAATCAAGGGCTACTCTTTGCTTGACTGCATCCCAGTCAAATCTCATGTATCTCATATCTTCTTCAGCCTTTTGGTAATCGTTAGGCTGATCTGACTTAGGCTGAAGTCAGAGGATATCCTCAATAGCTTCCTCAGTGACTAAAATCTGTTTCCCTTTGAGGTGCATTGCATCCAGGGAGGTCTTAAAGTAGTTACAGTAAAATTCTCTGACCCAGGAAGCATTGACCTCTGTCAAGTTCCTTTCCATGAAGAACCAGCCTCTTTGTTTTATCTGTTCGAAAGTGTACTGGGTGAGTTCTTCTGAAATTTTAAGAGTTCTCTCCGGTAGAGGTTCCTGGCAGTGGCAAACACTGTATACTTGAGCTCACAGTATCTGTTTACAAATTTGACTTGATCTGTGGCAGTGAGGAGCTGGTCGGCCTTTTCCTGCGGGGTAAAGTTCTTTTCCCGCCAGGAATCGTCGTGAAGGAGATCCAAGATAGAGGTAGAAGATTCTCCTCTTTTTCATTTGTCTGTGGTTGCCTTGCCTTTTCCTTTCCTTTGGGGATCAGACATCCTGAAAAGCAGAAGTAGCAGGATATAATTGAAGAACTAAAGCAGAAAAACAAGTAGGCAAGTAGAATTTTGTCAATGTAAGCATAAAGGCAAAAGAGTAATAGAAGCATGAAATGAGTTGAATATATGTATAAATTGGAATGTATTCGAGTTAAAAGTCTGAGATTAAAAATCACAATCCAAAATATATTATAAGTGAAATTCAAGTTAATTAGGAAAAACAGTAGCCATGCCTCGAGTTAGAAAGTTAAAGTAGTTAGGTAAAAACCAAAAGAGAAGTTAGAAAGCTAAATTGGTTAGGAGTTAAAAAAGAAGTTAAAGTGAGTGGCATGAGAATGGTTTTCCTAGCTACCAAGAAATTTACAAACTTGAAGAACAATTAACTTATATTCAAGCAAGGAATGCATGTTATTGATGATGATCCCTAAAGATAAAGTAAGTGTAAAATGAGAATAAAATCATCAATAAGCAGTTTAGTACTCAGGGAACAAAAAGGAATAAGGATGCTAGCCCGTGCATTCATGAATTTGTTGGGTTGTAGCTAAGTAATGCAAGATATTGAATTTCCAAGCCAATACATGAATGGGGGTAGATTAAACCATAAATTTGTAGAAAATTGGACAGTATTCCGACTAAAATTGGATGTTCCTGGGTAATAAACAACAAGAAAAGCAGTTCATATGACAGAAAATAGTGCTGAAAAGATTAACATGGTATAATAGTAGCATCAAACATGAAAGAACAGCATATGAACAGGACATCATCACAGCCAAATTAGAATTGCTAATCAGATAAAAACATGTAGCAAGAACGGTGCAATTATCAAGTCTAAATTCACTAACCACATCCTAGCTACCTAACCACCTAAAGTCCACTACAATCAGACATTTCTAACTATCCTATTTCGAACAAAAACTGTAAAATATGCAACTAATTGACTAAATAGAAAACAAAATCGGTGTTCGGCGGAACCTGGCTTGTAGAAACAGAAAATAGGCTTAGAGAGATGGTGGCTATACGGTGGTGATGCAGCGGCAGTGGGTGGTGGCGCGGTGGTGGTCTGAGGTGGCAGTAGAGGGCTGTGTGGTGGTTTTTGGGGGGATGAAGGTTGATGAGAAAAGGTGAGGGGGGGTTGGGGTCGTGGTGGTTGGGGGGTTTCGCGTGAATGAGTAGGGTTTCGCGTGAATGGGGGTTAGTGTTTTTGAATCCATGCGAACGCGTGGAGCACACGATCGCGTTATTTGGGCGAAAAGGGTGTTGACACGAACGCGTCATTGACACGATCGCGTGATTGTGGGATAATGAAAGTGATGCGTACGCGTGGGGCACGCGAACGCGTTGCTCAGAATTGTGCAAATCCGCGCGACGCGTGGGATGTGCGTAGGGCAAGTGACGCGTTCGCGTCAAGTACGCGAACGCGTGGGCCAAATTGTGCTAAAGGCACACCAGCAGCACGATTCCAGCCCAACTTTCTGGGCGTTGGATCTTTACGCCAATTTTCATTCGACGCCCACGCGTGGCCTGCGCGCTCGCGTGGGGTGATTTATTTTTTTTTTATATGCAATTATGCAGTGTGTAATATGCAATGCTAATGTAGATTCTATGAATAATTCCAGGTTCAATGAAAAGAAAATAAAATAAAAACAAACAACACGAAATAAAATTGAAGAAGGAACGATCATACCATGGTGGGTTGTCTCCCACCTAGCACTTTTAGTTAAAGTCCTTAAGTTGGACATTTGATGAGCTTTCTGCTATGGTGGCTTGTGCTTGAATTCATCCAAAAATCTCCACCACTGTTTGGAATGCCAACAGCCTCCGGGGTCCCAAACTAGGCATGTAAAGCCTTTGAGCAGCTTCAAACAGATTCTCAGGCTCCCGAGGTGTTGAATATCAGAACAGATTCCAAGATCCCAAACTTTGCTTTTATATATGCCTTTGTCTCGATTTATATTTTTTCAGCCGGGCGGTTTGGAAATTGTATTCTCACCAAGATGACCAAACGTCTTCCGAGACCCATTCAATTGAACTTGATATCAATCCTTGCACTTCAGATTGAAGTGTGGAGCCTCATTGAATCTTGCATACCAGCTCTGAGTGTGAACCATTTTCCTTTTTCTCTTAAAGCCGCAAAGAGCTCTAAGCTGGCCATCTGTTTCAAGCAAACCATACTCAAGTGGAAAAGTAAAGATAAAAGCCAAAGACTTTACCCACTTGAAATTTGTATTGGGTGGTAATGGCCTTGGGACAGGTGTTTCCAGTGGTTTTGCAAGCTCTACTCCCTTGTGTTCTTCTGTGAATTCCTCCACTTCCTTGCAAACTTCTTCAAATTCAACCATGTCTTGATCAAAGTCCTCGATTTTTTCCTCATCATCACTCAAGTCATAAGTTGAAGGTTGAGAAAAATCTACCTCTACATCACCTTCGTATTCACTTGGGTAAGATTCTTCAGGCTCAAGGAGTTTAGTTGCGGATGCAAGTTCGTTACTAGGAGAGCTTGATTCATGATCATCAATGCTAAGGGAATCAGCTTCTTGGTCTGTTCCGCCCAATTCTTCACAAGGTATATGCCTTGGAGGTTGTGCACTATCCTCCTTAGCATCAATTTCAAGCTTCTAGGCGGAATCCTTTACAGTTCTCGATTCCATGGAGGTTCGGCATCTCCTAAATCTTCAACCACTTCTTCCTCTGCAACTATTATGGCTTTCTCCACTTGTTCCAATACAAAGCCATGTTCCTCATTGTCCACTGAAGTTTCTAGTGTCTCCTTCATGCTACGCTCTTCTTTTGATTCTCCACATGTAGCCATAGGAGTACTTTGAGTGTTCAGATATTGGGAAGCTAATTTATTTATTACCTCGGTTAAGGCAGTCGCGAATTCCAATACATCTCTTTGCATCTTTGCTTGTCCTTGAAGAAGAACACGAAGGGTGTCATCCATTGGAGATTGGGATGGATATGAGGGTTCATTGGTTGGGAGAGAGGGCTCATAATACGGAGGTGGTTCTTCTTGATAAGGATATGGAGATGGTGAATATTGAGGTGATGGTTCTGGGGAGTAATTGGATTGGAGTTGGGGTGGATATGGGTTAGGGTCGTCTGGAGGTGTTTGGTTGTAGGGGGCTTGTGAGTATGGTGGTTCAAAGCTATGTTGAGGAGGTGGGTCATAGGTATATGATGGGGGTCCATCATATCTATCATCATGGTATGCACCTCGGAATGGCTCTTGACTATAGCAGTTTGGTGGGTGTTGGTTGTCACGAAAGGGTTCACCATAACAATTGTCTTGGCATGCATTATAGGATGGTCTTTGTCTGAGGTATTATGGAAGGTGTTGCTGCCGGAAGGGTTAATCAGATCCTCGTGGCTCCTTCCATCTCTGATTGTTTTGACCTTGATGCATATTCCTGTTATAATTTCCATTCCTTGAAACAACATTGGAATCAAACTCAAAGCGATAGAGGTGAGAATTCATAGTAAATAATAAAAAATAAAAACAAATAAACAGGTAAAAGAAAATATTCACAATAACCAATAATAAGGTACACAGTTGCAATTCTTCGACAACGGCGCCATTTTGACGATCGAATTTTCTATCGGTTTAGAATTTTTATAAAATTAATCGCGTTATAAGTATAGTTTCTAAACTAACAGAGAATCCTTTCGTACAAAAGTTTGGTTGTCACAAGTAACAAAACCCAATAAAATTTGTAACCGAAGTATTTAAACCTCGGATCGTCTTCTCAAGGAATTGCAGGGAAGTATGATTTATTATTGGTTATGAAAATTGTATATTTTTGGGTTTTTAAATAAGGAACAAGTAAATTAAATGACAAGAAAAATAAATTAATAATTATAAAGTAAACTCTTGGCAAGGTATGAGAATTAGAAGTCCTATCCTAGTTACCCTTATCAACGGTGATGAGAATTGAATTTTAATCCCACTTAGTTAACCTTTGCTAAACAAAGGAAGGTCAAGTGGACTAATCAATTTGATCCTCAGGTCCTAGTCAATTCCTAAGGAAAGACTAGAGTTATTGGAATTCAAATCAATTAGCAAAAATAACAATTATCAATCACGATGAGTTTGATAACTCAAGAGTCTCCAATTAATCAACTAAAGCCAAGAATATAAAAGGCTAAATAAAAATCATAAATCTGAAATACCTCAATTGCATTAATAATAGAAAATCAATCTAAACATAAAGAGTTCATAAACTAAATTGATAAAATAAATAAAAGGAACATTAAACCTGTAATGAAGATAAGCAGTCCTAAAATTGAGAGAAATCCTAATCCTAATCCTAAGAGAGAGGAGAGAACCTCTCTCTCTCTAAAAACTACATCTAATCCTAAAATTGTGTATTACGAATGTATGGTGTGTTGTTGTTTGATTCCTCCATTCTCTGGCTTATATTCTGTGTTTCTGGATTCAGAATTGGGCCGAAAAAGGGTCCAGAAATCGCTGGGGGCGTTTTCTGCAGATTCCTGTACGTGGCGTCCGTCACGCGTTCGCGTCATCTGGGAGTTTTCCTTGTCACGCGTACGCGTCATCTGCATTCTGCTCATGGTGCGCGTCCGCGTTAGTCACGCGTGCGCGTCGATGCCTTTTCGCGCTGGGCACTCGTTCGCGTCGTCCATGCGTTCGCGTCGCTGCCCTTTTATTCAAAACTCTATTTTTGTGCTTTCCTTCCATTTTTGTATGTTTCCTTTTCGTCCCCTAAGCCATTCTTGTCCTATGAAACCTGAAAATACTTAACACACAAATCATGGCATCGAATAGTAATAAAAAGGGTAATTAAAATTAATATTTTTAAAGTATAGGAAACACGTTTTTCACATATATCATAAAATAAGGAAGGAAAAGTAAAACCATGCAATTTACATGAATAAGTGGGTGAATGGTTGAATAAATCACTTAAATTAAGCACAAAATACATCATAAAATATGGGTTTATCACTTGTCCTCTTCAATGAGGATTAGGGGTGTCCGCGGATCGGATCGGATCGGATATCGTATATATCCGCATAATTAAACCTTCTCTTTTTAATCATATTTCTATGTAAAAGAATTCGATAAAAAAATTTCTTTCATACTTTTAAACTTATTTATTCCTAAAATATTTTTAATCAAACTCTCTCTAAATAACAAAAATAAAATAATACAATATATGAATAATAATTACTAACTAAAACATACAAACAAGTAAATATAATACCAAACATATATATTTATTTATTTTTTAATTATTATAGTGCGGATCTGCGAATCCACGGATCGGATACGCGGATGTAGAGCAGATATCCGCGATCTGATCCGCAAAGGGTGCGGATCGGATCCGATCCGATCCGATCAATTTGCGGATCGGATCATATCCGCAATTTTTGGATCGGATGCGGATATTTACCGCGGATCTGCGGATACGATCCGATCCATGGACACCCCTAATGAGGATGTCTTCCTCTATGACAATTTCGGCTGAATTGCATAGGTGACAGATGAGATGAGGAAAGGCTAACCTTGCCAAAGTGGAGGGCTTGTCAGCCACCTTGTATAGTTCTAGAGGTATGATCTCATGAACTTCCACTTCCTCTCCAATCATGATACTATGGATCATGATAGCCCGATCCACAGTTACTTCGGACCGGTTCCTAGTAGGAATGATAGAGAGTTAGATGAACTCCAACCATCCTCTAGCCACGGGTTTGAGGTCAGGCCTTCTCAATTGAACCGGCTTGCCTTTTGAGTCTCTCTTCTATTGTGCTCCTTCCACACAAATATCTGTGAGGACTTGGTCCAACCTTTGATCAAAGTTGACCCTTCTAGTGAAAGGATGAGGATCTCCTTGCATCATTGGCAAGTTGAATGCCAACCTCACGGTTTCCGGACTGAAATCCAAGTATTTTCCTCGAACCATTGTGAGCCAATTCTTTGGGTTCGAGTTCATACTTTGATTATGGTTCTTAGTGATCCATGCATTAGCATAGAACTCTTGAACCATTAAGATTCCGACTTGTTGGATGGGGTTGGTGAGAGCTTCCCAACCTCTTCTCCGAACCTCACGTCGGATCTCCGAATATTCACTCTTTTTGAGCATGAAGAAGACCTCGGGGATCACCATTTTCTTGGCCACAACTTCATAGAAGTGGTCTTGATGGACATTTGAGATGAATCTCTCCATCTCCCATGACTCAGAGGTGGAAGCAATTGCCTTCCCTTTTCTCTTTCTAGAGGTTTCTCCGGCCTTAGGTGTCATTAATGGTTATGGAAAAATAAAAAGCAAAGCTTTTTCCCACACCAAACTTAAAAGGTTTGCTCATCCTCGAGCAAAAGAAGAAAGAAAGGAGGAGAAGAAGAAATGGAGGAGATAGATGAGTGTTTTGAATTCAGCCAAAGGGGGTTTAAGTGTTTATGATGTGTGAAATTGAAGGTAGTAAGGAGGGGTATTTATAGGGTAAGAGAGAGAGAGAGAGAGAGAGAGAGAGAGAGAGAGAGAGAGAGAGGGAATTCGTGTAAGAAGGGGTTGGGTTTGGGAGAAAAATGTTTTGAATTTGAATGGTGAAGTAGGTGGAATTTTATGATGGGTTTTTGGGGAATAGTGGATGGATGTGAGTGGTGAAGAGATTATGGAGAAGAGGGTAGGACTTGATAGGTGAATGGTGTTTGGGGAATAGGTATTGATGTGATTGGTCAAGGGTATTTGGGGAAGAGTGTTATGGAAAGGTGTGAAGAGGAGAGAGAGTGAGTTGGGGTAAGTGGAGATCCTGTGGGGTCCACAGATCCTGAGGTATCAAGGAATTCTGGTCCCTGCACCTTTCTGGTGTTTAAACGCCCCTGGACAGCCCTTTCTGGCGTTTAAACGCCAGTCTGTCTGCCAATTCTGGTGTTTAACACCCAGAATGCTGCCAGACTGGGCGTTAAACGCCCATTCTGCTATCCTTACTGACGTTTAAATGCCAGTAAGTCTGTCCTCCAGGGTGTGCTGTTTTTTATGCTGTTTTTGATTCCGCTTTAATTCTGCAGCTGTTTTTGTGACTCCACATGATCATCAACCTAAAGAAAACATAAACTAATAGTAGAAAATGAAATAAAAAAGTAATTAACATAGATAAATAAGATTGGATTTTCTCCCAATAAGCGCTTCTTTAATGTCAATACCTTGACAGTAAGCTCTTACAGAGCTTCACGGATACTCAGAGCATGATTGTGGCCTTCCAACACCAAACTTAGAGTTTGAATGTAGGTGCTCTGCTTAACTCTGTATGGAGAGAATTGGATGAAGCTTTTCATGCTTCTTCTCCATGTTTATAGAAGAAGATCCTTGAGCCTTAAACACAAGGTAGTCCTCATTCAATTGAAGGACTAACTCTCCTCTGTCCACATCAATCACAACCCTTGCTGTGGCTAGGAAGGATCTTCCAAGGATGATGGATTCATCCTCATCCTTCCCAGTATCTAAGATTATGAAGTTAGCAGGGATGTAAAGGCCTTCAACCTTTACTAAGACATCCTCTACAAGTCTATAAGCCTGTTTCTTTGATTTGTCTGCCATCTCTAGTGAGATTCTTGCAGTTTGTACCTCAAAGATCCCTAGTTTTTCCATTACAGAGAGTGGCATGAGGTTTATACCTGACCCCAGGTCACACAGAGCCTTCTCAAAGCTCACGGTACCTATGGTACAAGATATTAAGAACCTTCCGAGATTCGGTTTCTTCTGAGGTCATTTCTGCTGAACCAAGGCATTCAGTTCATTGATGAGCAATGGAGGTTCATCCTCCCAAGTCTCATTACCAAATAACTTGGCATTCAGCTTCATGATTGCTCCTAGATACTGAGCAACTTGCTCTTCAACAATATCTTCATCCTCTTCAGAGGAAGAATACTCATCAGAACTCATGAATGGCAACAGTAAGTTCAGTGAAATCTCTATGGTCTCTGTATGAGCCTCAGATTCCTTTGGTTTCTCATTAGGAAACTCCTTAGTGGTCAGTAGACGTCCATTGAGGTCTTTCTTACTGTAATCACTGCCTCTTCCTCCTCTATAGTTTCGGTCACTTTGGATATATTGATGGCCTTGCACTCTCTCCTTGGATTCTCTTTTGTATTGCTTGGGAAAGTACTATGAGGAATTTCAGTAACTCTTTTACTCAGCTGACCCACTTGTGTCTCCAAATTTCTGATGGAGGACCTTGTTTTAGTCATGAAACTGAGAGTGGTCTTAGATAGATCAGAGACTATAGTTGCTAAGTCAGAGAGGCTCTGCTTAGAATTCTCTGTCTATTGTTGAAAAGATGATGGAAAAGGCTTGCTATTGCCAAACCTATTTCTCCCACCATTATTATTATTGAAGCCTTGTTGAGGCTTCTGTTGATCCTTCCATGAGAAATTTGGATGATTTTTCCATGAAGGATTATAGGTGTTTCCATGGGATTATCCCATGTAATTCACCTCTTCTATTGCAGGATTCTCAGGGTCATAAGCTTCTCCTTCAGAGGAAGCTTCTTTAGTACTACCGGATGCAGCTTGCATTCCAGTCAGATTCTGAGAAATCATATTGACTTGTTGAGTCAATATTTTATTCTGAGTCAATATGGCATTCAGAGTATCAATCTCAAGAACTTCTTTCTTCTGAGTCATCCCATTATTCACAGGATTTCTTTCAGAAGGATATATGAACTGGTTATTTGCAACCATTTCAATGAGTTCCTGGACTTCTGCAGGTGTTTTCTTCAGACAGACCATCATAGAATATACCTAAGATGCTCCATTCTGAAAGCATGTCAGAAGGACACCTTCTGATCAATTGCTTGTATCTTTTCCAAGCTTCATAGAGGGACTCACCTTCCTTCTGTCTGAAGGTTTGGACTTCTACTCTAAGCTTGCTCATCTTTTGAGGTGGAAAGAATTTAGCCAAGAAAGCATTGACCAACTTTTTCCAAGAGTTCAGGCTTTCTCTAGGTTGTGAGTCCAACCATATCCTAACTCTGTCTCTTACAGCAAATGGAAAAAACATAAATCTGTAGACCTCGGGATCAACCCCATTGGTCTTAACAGTGTCATAGATTTGCAAGAATTCAGCTAAGAACTAATGAGGATCTTCCAATGGAAGTCCATGAAACTTGCAATTCTGCTGCATTAGAGAAACTAATTGAGGCTTAAGCTCAAAGTTGTTTGCTCCAATTGTAGAAATTGAGAAGAGGAATTGAGATGTTTCTTCCATAGAAGTTGAAAGTTGGTGCAGTAAAGTCACCAAGCATCTTCCTTGCATCTCCACCATTGTTCTCAGGTTCGGCTGCCATGTCTATCTCTTTTTCGAAATTTGCTGTAAGGTCCTCTCCGAAATATTGTGCTTTAACTTCTCTTAGCTTCCTCTTCAGATTCCTTTCAAGTTCAGGATCAACTTCAACAAGAATATCTTTATCCATGTTCCTGCTCATATGAAAAAGAAGAGAACAAAGAGAGAAGAGGAACCCTCTATGTCACAGTATAGAGATTCCTTTATGTGTCAGAAGAAAAGAAGAATAGAAGAATGAGGTAGAGAGAATAAGAAGAATTCGAACACAGAGAGAGAGAGAGGGTTCAAATTATTAGATGAGTAGAAGAGAAATGTTAGTAAATAAATAAAATAAATAGAAAGAGATGAGAGAGAGAGAGAGTATTCGAATTTTAAGAAGAGGGAAAAGAAAAATATTTTTATTTTTATTTAATTAATTAAGTTAGTTTCAAAAATTTGAAAAAGAAATACAAGAAAATTAAAAACTAAAACAATTAGTTAATTAAAATTTTTTTTGAAAAAGTGGTTAGTGATTTTCGAAAATTAGAAGTGGAAATAATCATTCTTCATATCTGAATTAATTAAATTTTGTCCTCAAAATTTAGTTATCTGAAAAATAGATGGGAATAATCATTCTTCATATCTGACTTAAGTTCCTATGTATGCTCTTCCACTACGATGAAGACGGTGGCACAGTTTCACTCACGGCTCAAGGATAAAGTTGAGGACAATTATTCTTGTGATGAATATGATTGTATAGAATTGTGATTTTAATTATGATCTCGGTTATGTTTGATTGTGATTACAATTGAAAGGAGAATATGATTGATGTTGTGGGGATGGTAGTTCGTCCCGCTACGGTGAGAATGGTGGCTTTGTCCCGCTCACGGATAAACAAGTTGAGGTTGAGAATTTTCTCTTTTGTTGCAGTTGACAAGCGGGGTTGAGAATTTCCTCTCTTGTTACATCGATAAATTGGATAGAAGGTTAAGGATTCCCTTCGATTCAATTTCTAGCTGTGGCGTGGACGAGTTAGGTTGAGAATTTTCTTTCTTGCTACATCACGTTCTCTCTTTGATTGTGAAGTGTGGCGGGTATTATATCCCAGATAACGCTGCCTCCCATGAGATGGTGGAAGGTTGAGGATTCCCTTCTTGTTAATCATATATATGTGTGTTATGTTCCTCTTGGGGATGTACGACAGAGAGACGATATCCGGGTTAGCTATCGGATGTGTCAAGTTCTGGCAGTTTAACTGACGTGTGAGCTCACGGCCAGTAGGACAGGCATACATCATACTTCATTTATTTGAAATTGCTTGGGTATGCATGACTATTTTGGTTTACCTAATTGACATTCTATTAACTGTTAAATGTGTTATTTGTTGTAATTGCTCTGAAACTGTGATTTGTATTTATTATTGTTTGTGTATGATTTCATTAATGAGACTTGAGACTTGGGATTAACGGTGATTATGACTATGAGAATGAATGAGATCGATGGTAGTTCAGAGTATGTTAAACTTAGCAAATTAATCATGTATTTGATTAGTTAAGACCCTAGGCTTGGATTCCTGAGAAGTTGGAGAATCAGGATTGCCTAGGAGAATCAGGATTGCCTAGAAGGTTCATATTTCCTTATGTAGTCTTTATTTAGAACTGTTACCCTATTGGAAACCTTCGGGTTCTCACCTGTTGTGGATTTATTATTTTTCAGATACAGAATGCAACGCACCTAATTGAGAGTACGGGATTCTCTATGATGAAGCGAAGAAGATCCTTTTGAGATTTATTGTTGACTTTAGAATTTTCTCCACTTTTGGAACCTTATTGTATATTATGTATATTTCTCTTAGAGGCTTTTATTTGGAGAGACAGGTTTTCTATTTTGTAAAATCCCCTAAAGTTGTAATATTCTAGCCGGCCTCTCTTCGCGAGTCGAGACTAGTGTCTACTATGTATCCTATTTTGGACTTATATATATTTTGCTTTTGTATACGACGCTTATCGCTTTAACATGTCCATGTGTGTTTAACGGTTTTCGATGTTTGACTTTTTTTCATGGGCTCCTAGTTATATTATTGTTCTTCAGCTATTATGTATGTATCTCTCTTTTTAAGTGTCGTAATACCTCACCACTTTTGATTTACGATTATAACGTAAAGTTTTGTGTGGTAGGGTGTTACACAAAACATGTATTCTTCCCTACTTAACTAAATAAGTAACTAACTCCTACAATCTCTCCTACTCATCTAGAAAGGAGATCTCGACAACTTTTCTAACAAAAGAGAGTAACCAAGCCACTATCAAAGGTGAAATTATTCTAAAGGTGGTTATTGACTCTACATATACACTTATAAATACCCTAACACCTCATTATTCTTCAAACTCCAATCTACTAAAAACTTGTCTAAAACCATTGCTAACTTAAGTATCGGAGTATCTTAAAGGTATCATCCCCATCTTCACCAAAACGTCAAACGGCAGCACCTCGACACTAGGAGACGTCAGACATGACCCAATACGAGTTAGGACCTCACATTCAAGCCCAAATCACAGTTTTAGTTAACCCTCAGAATAGTAATATATAGGTACAAATATAAAAAATAAATAAAATTCAAAAAAAAAGAATTGTTTACATAAATCAATTCTCATTATGTCACCAAAAAAAAATCAATTCTCATTATAAGATAAAAAAGAAAGGAGAAACAACTAATGAAAACAAAATAAATCATTGAATATTATTAACTAATAAAATATTATTTAAAAAATTAATTTCTCAGCATTTTCATCTTTTAGGAGTTAAATCAAATAACCAATGCTCTTTTCTGAGACAGAAAACAAAACGTCAATAGTTTGCCTGTTGTGATTTGGATTTGAGTAGGAGGTTTTAGAATTTAGAATTTTATCCTCCTCAATATCAATTTTGAGTGTTAAAATAATGTTATTTGTAAGGAGTAAATCAAGAGTAACATCTTGAATTGATGCTTAATAGTTCTCAAAATGCTATGCAATCATATCTGCTATTATATTTATGTATAACTATATGTATAATTTAACTTATTTTCAATGTATATTTTATATTCGAACATTTATTTAATTCAAGTGACTGATTTTGTTATTAATTTTTTGTGTACACTTAATATAGTTGATTTTTTATATCAAACAAATTAATCTTTGAAACGAATTTATAACTTGATTTCTAACATTTTAAATTATTAGACGAATTAATTCCTAAATAACAAAAAAATAGTCCATTAGATTATTTACAAAGTCATAAGTTCTAATTTTCTAAAATGAAAATAATTGAGAGATTAAATTGTCTAAATTTAGAAAATAATAGATTAATTTGTCTAATACTCTAAAATATCATGAACCTTTCTTAAAAATTTTTTATTAAGAACTAATTATCTCAATGAAAAAAAAGAAAAATAAAGGTAGCACAAGAATACATCTTGCCTTTATGATGTAACAGGGCCTCTACTTTGTTAACATACCAATTTGTTAAAATGAACAATTATCTATGATTAGGGGGTGGCAAAACGGGTCGAGCCTGTCGGGCCGATCCGCTAAATCCGCTAAAAAAGGCGGGTTGGGCTAGGATTTGGAACCCGCCAAATTTAAAAAACCCGCCAAACCCGCACCGCCAAATCGGCGGGTTTTGGCGGGGCGGGGCGGGCCGGTCCGCCGGGCCGAAGATTTCTATTTTTCTTTTTTTTTATTAAATAAAAGAGTGATTACTATTATAAAATTAATAATTATAGAATTTTTAAACACTTTGTTTTCATTTTTTGTTTTTATTCTTCTTTTAGTTATTAACTTTATTTATTTTATTTTATAATTTCGTATATATGCTCAAATTATGTGACTTATTTTTTAAAATAAAGATGATTCTATCGACAAATATTATTTTGAACAATTTTATTGAAGTTAAAAATTAAAAAAAATAGTAAAAAATTATATTATAATTTGACTATTTTTTATTTGTATTTGATTTTTTAATTATTATTTTTTGGTTAATTTTAATAAATTTTATTTTTCAAAAAAAAAAAGAAGCGGGCTAGCCCGCCAATCCGCCAAAAAGCGGGGCGGGCTAGCATTTTGAACCCATTTTAGTTGACGGAGCGGGCCGGCCCGCCCCGTTTATGGGGCAGGCTTAGGCGGGGCGGGGCGGGTTGGAGCGGGCCGGCCCGCTTTGCCACCCCTATCTATGATGCACAATTTGTTAAAATAAACAATTATCTATGATGCACAGACACTAAGATACGATACAAAACACACAAACACACGAATTTTAAAATTTATAAAACACAGGAATACACCATATATAAAAAATATTTTTTAGATAAATTACAATGATACTTTGATATCTTATTGATATTAAAATATAAATAATTTTTTAATTATATAAAATATTTAAAATATTTTGTTTTATTAAATAATAATATATTATTTTTAATCTCATTTTAAAAATATATGATAAGAATAAAATTGGACACACTGACATATAATAATATTTAGATGTGTCCAAGTATTTCTGAAAAAAATTTTTAATTTTTATTAAGATATAGTTAAATACAACATACACACATGTCAAACGAATATCAATGAATGTCTTGTCCAAAATATGTCTGACATGTAAACACAGCAACCTAACAAATCCATAATACAAGAGGAACACAGAAAATGAAAGTATTCAGCTGCAACCCTAACCTCTTGCAATTTTGAACAATTCAGAAATCCTTTGACATGTTGTAAAACAATGGTGTTGTCAATTTGACCAACGATATTTTAGCTGTTTTTTTTTTTTTGGACCTTCATCAAGTTATTGGACCAAGGTCCAAGAATATGAAACAACTTTTTTTGCAAACACTCACGTGTCAACATTTGAACTCTTGCTAATTGGTACAAATGACAACATAGCCTTCAAGTTAAACAGAATTAGCAAACGTTAAACTGTCAATCAATTCACAAACAGGAATATGTATGAGTCTCTCCTTTATCGGTTTTTCCAAGTGGATGTGTGGATGACATGATATTCTCCGCAGAATTGATAATCTTACAAGGAAAGCTTAAAAAAATCTAAACTAATAAAGTAATTGTACACAAGCTTCAAACTTTGTCAGGTATATAAGCATCAAATATATTGCTTGTTAAATTATGGTGCAACCAAATACAGGATCAGCTGCACAACCACTCAATTCACAGCCACTAGGCTAACGAAATGTCGATGAATTTTACAGGCCCGGGGTATGTCCAAATAAATACAGACATAGTTCCCCCCCCCCCCCCCCAACTTGCTGCAGCATGGCTGATTCATGTTACAAACAGAAGCTGAGGTTAATATTTCATCAACCTAAGCATTCTGCATGAGGGAGTCAATCTGGGCACATGAATTTGGCGAAGGCTGTTGCATTAGCTCAGCTTCATCCAAATCCTGAGATTGGATATTTACATCCTGCCAAAGTAACTTGATGTCACTCAAAAATAATGTAGTGAAATGGAAAAGAAATTCTATTGATTGCATCGCATTGCTCAGCATGCAATTTATGCAGCAGGCCTGCTGTGTTAGAAAGCCCACCTAGGAAGCAGCAAGGTTTTGCAGCTTTTTAATTTAATGGATAAATAATTCGAGCATGGGAAGTTCCTCCCAAACTTCCAATTAAGGATAAAAAGATCAAGGCCGTGATTTTATGATCAATACAATCGGTGGTTAACCCTTAAGTCTTATTGAACATGGAATCGGTATTTTCAGTTTGACATGAATTGTGATCATTTATGTACTTCGTTAATTCTCCTAAAATGAATATATATTATCAGCATAGCATGAGTTGGAATATATTTCATCAATAGGACCCTGTAGACAACATAGACAACAATGATATCCATCATTTGTTAATTCTTCCTAAAAAACCACATTTACTAGGTCTCCTTAAAATCATCAGCCTTATTTTACCCTTCTAAATTCCATTGGACAAACTTTGACTGTACGAAAACCCACTTATACTCCAGATTCAAGTACCCTATATAATTTAAAATCAACTTGAAAATATAAGAAATAGATGGCACCTTTACCTGTGTCTGTATAAGTGATTGAGGTTGCTGATCTTGGGATACTGGATACACCTGAGGCTGAGACATTCTGTAGTAGGGTTCTTTCAGATCAAGTTTACAAGATGATGTTTGTAGAATCCCTCCTTGTTCAGCACCAGGCCCCCACATTTTAGCTAAATGCAAATCGAAATGTGTTCATCCACTATACGGAGCACAGATGTAGAGTATAGTAGTGAGAGGGAAAAAGAAAGACGACGACAAACCTGATAATGTCAAGTAAATTGTATAACTTTGTGCATTGTGGGCAATCAAGTGAAGCCTGCCCGTAATTTCTTGTCCTGCCATGACATAAATTGGCTGAGACAGAACACAGCGTAATTGATACCAATGAGTTGTTGGTGAACCTGGGGCAGTTGTAAGCCACCTCTGTACAGTACTGCAGATGTGGAATAATTATGTGACAAATAATTGATAAATCAAATATAAACAACTGCAAGACCTTGATGAAAACCAAAGCAGACAATGCTGTACTAATGGAAGAAGAACGGTTACCTTCCATTGAACAATACATCAAACCAACATGCCAACCCATGTACTCTGGCACCCACAGTGGATATAAATCTAAGAGGAATGTCAATTTCATATAGTTCTTCTTCCTACAGAATGACAAGTCATATGACTATACATTGCTAGATAAATTCTTTTGAATCATTGAAAGATTATAACACCAAATGAAAACGTTCTGTTCCTAAGCAGCAGTATATAAGTTTCAAAAAATCCTGTAAGTGGTTTAAAAAAACATAACGCTAATGAGATTCAAGACTTGATATTTGAAAAAAGACAACTCAAGATTTCAGGATGGAAATTCATTTCAAAACAGAAAAATCTGTCAGGTGGAATAATATGATGAAAATGATATCAAAATAGAACAGCCTATTTCATGAAAAAATGTGGAATTTGCCAAAATAAATGGGACTTCAACAAAATTTTGAAAAAAAAAAAAGACCCCGGGGGGGGGGGGGGGGGGGGGATGGGGTGGGGGACACAATTTAACAAAAAAAAGTAAATACTTACCTTTATTTTGTTGAAGTCTATCACATGAAACGATGGAGGAGCTACTAACAACCTTGGATCAAAAGCATCCACCACAGGCTGTAGAGAAGATGAAACAAAGAACATATAATAAACACTAAGGTACACAGAAGTACAAGAGGCTTTGTGCATCAGGATGACAATCAACATAAGATGAGGGAAAAAAGTGGGGAAAAGTAAGAGAATACTATATCATAACTAGTAAACTAGAGGGGGCAATGACTTTGGAAAAGGAATATAATCCTCTTCAGCTTGCTATGTGGATGCCAAATCCTGTGTTCTAATCTCTAATTTGACAGACTGATAATGGCGTCAAAAGCAGGTAAAGTTACCAATTTGAACATTAACAATGCATTCCTTTTTCTACACCACTATCAGTCTCGTAATGTGAAAATGATAATTACATGTAATCTCTGCTCTGAGGAAGGGGATCCCTAACCAAAGGTTTTATACAGCAAAGACTAAATAGTGCCTACTTTCTTGCATTATCAATTGGTATCCTTCATAATTTTCTGAGTACAAAGCTAATGTACCTGAGAAAAATATCCTTGAAATGCAGTCCCATGTAAGGGTGTCAAATCAACGCCAAAATAGTTTTGTTGCTGCCAAAACAGGGCCTGAAAAGATATAACAAAATTAATCAGTAAAATTAAGGTGGAAATACAAGTATATTAGCTACACAAAAAGAGCAGTTAGAAAATAGTGGTGAATTGTCTTATCAGTTATCACTAGAAGAATGATATATCATGATCTGATTCTCTCTCCATCTCTCTGCCACGTGTGTGTGTGTGTGAGAGGAGAAGTGATAACTCATATGTATGAATTGAAATATGTCAAATAAGTACAACTATAGTGAAAAAGGTGTGTATGAGAGAATGTATAGAAAAACAATACTCACCTTATTAGCAATTTCAACAAACAAATATTCATCACTGAAAGGTGCCATGTGAATCCTACATAGTGAAATGAATTTAAGGTGAAGTTAAGACAAACAGTTCTTTGATAACACCACAAAGTTAGAATGTAAAGTGCATACTTATATAATTATAAACACTGACTCAGATACTAAGTTGCATTTTTTTAAAAAACAAAACAAGCTTGAAAATATACACATAAATGAGATTTTACAAAAGCATTTTGCTTATGTATTATTGTGAACTTCCACTGAAACAGTGATAGCTGTTATTTTCAGAGTAGTTGGTAAATTGACATGGGAAAAATTATATTCGGGGAGGGGGAGGGGGGTTTCAATTTTAAAAGATGGATGCCATTTTCAAAGCGAAGATGTTTACCTCCTTATCCCTGCAGAAACATATCACCACCAGACTGGCCAGTTTAGATAGGTCCATAAGTAACTTTTTATAACTTTTAACTTATGAAAAGTTATAGCATTAATGTTCGGTACAATTTTCAAAATTAACTCGTAACTTTCTAAAAAGTTATTTAAAGTGCTTATGAAGAAGTAAAAAAAAGTGACTTCTATAATAAAAAGCTTTTTATCACTCTCCTTTTAAAATAAGCACTTTTGTGACTAAAAAACCAAACACAAAATAACTTATTTATAAGCTACTTTTAATATAACCCCTTATGTTTTAAGCTTCTTTTCCAAAAGAGCTAAATTAAGTTATTTATCCAAACTGACCCAGCTAGACCCACAATTAACTACAGCAAAAACGAGTGCTTCAAAGTTTATGTATACCTCCCCACTGAAGGAAACATTTTCCCATGAGGTGTGAGAAACCTGTCTCTGGCAATGACATAAGACTCCAGCATTCTTTCATTAACTAACAAAGTGCCTGCGGAACAATAGAACTTCATAATATGAATAACCAATAATGTGGTTTACAAAATATTAACTATGTCGATCCCCATTTTCAAATTTGCATGTCACAACTTAACTCTACATCATGACACAAATAGGGGTAAAATGTAACACAACCCATGCATGAAATATCAGCATCACTTCAGATTGTAAAAGCTAGTAGAATATCAGCTTACCCATGGGCTCAGATATCAGAATATCAGCTTTCTCTGGCAACTCAACATCCTCCACTTTGCCTTTGATAACCTGCAGATTATAAAAAGAATATGATCTACGTGACATACACATACTAACCTTGATCATCCAATAATTAATGAGTACGATTAACGGAGATGACTTTAGCAGAAAACCAATAAAAATTTATAAATTAAAAATCTCACCGTAATTCGTTGACCCAGTATTGGGTTTCCAGCTATAAGTTTTCGTGCATATTCTGCCATTTCAGATGCTTCCACAGCATAAACATGTTTTGCACCAGCCTGCAAAGGAATGACAGCATGACAGGAACTCAATTCAAACTCTTGAAAGGGAAGGCATGGGAGACAGCTGGAGTTTTCAGTTAATTAGAAGCAATGATACTTTAGCACATCCTACAGGTATATTTAGCAAACTATGATTTTTGTTTACCTGAGCAGCAAATAACGACAAAATACCACTGCCAGCACCAACATCAACTACTACACGGCCCATGAAATCAGCACGGTTCTCAATAACTGCAGCATAATATGTTCCTAAAAAAAGATGAACAATGAATTCTTCAGGTAAATACATATGCCTAAAAAAGGAGCAGACAAAAAAGAAATCACTGGAGTACAATTTGATATAACCTGTCCTCACATAGTCCTGCAACATATTTTGCTGATGCAGAAGTTGTCCATAATAATGGAAATACATTTTTGCAGAAGAAGACTCTATCTTTTCATCGAATTTGCTTTTGGAAGTTATCGCATTTGTTCCATTTGGTAGGTTACCCCCTGGTTGAAAACAATCAACTATGCAATTTACATATGTTTGAATTATCAATAGGTTATAAAATGTAATCAAGAAGTTAACAAGAAATGACAAATTTTAATCAATTGATTAACCAGGACAGTCTGACTCCAAACACCATCGTGTTTGCTAGACAAAGAAAAACAGCAGAAGCAGTTAACAAGACATTAAACCAATTCTACCAACAGCACAATAATCAGTTAATTACTCTATAAAGAAATCTGCCAACCAAGTTTCACTAGTATCAACTAGCACAACAAAGTTTTGCGGGACATCTGATTTTAATCTAATAAATCAAAGAATAACAATCCACTTGATATGCTGAAGAATGAAGACTAACATTTTTTCAAAATAAAAATGGTAACCTAATGAAGAATTGCTGCACCCCTTCATCTATGTTTTCTAAAAGATCAAACCAAAATCAACACAGCTTGCCAAAATCCATTCTAAAACACCATAAAATAATCCAAAGAAGCACCTTGAACATTGAATTCCTTCTTCCATTGTTGGTATACACAATGGAAGGCCTCACTATCTTCCTCATTTCTAAACTGAATAGCGACTCCCCTTGAATATGATGTCTGGTTCAAAAATAGCACAGTTAAAAGGCATAACTATTTTGCAGTACATCAATGAAATAGGCAAGGAAACAATGCATCGAACAAACCTCTCAATAACAGAAGTAGCAGTAAATTAAACAAATAATCAAAAGACGGGTTACAAAAATGAAAAGGATGCATCATAACCACAAAATAAAATTCTTTATAAACTATAAAGCTAAAATCTTCAAAACAAGTAAGATAACAAAAAGAAAAGTGAGAAAAACAAATCAGCTTGTTCTAGAATTTGCCAACCAACCAACCAAAAAAAAAAAATCTCAGCTGAGATAGACAGATAGTACTACAAAATGATGCATTTGTACCTGTTTGCCCGCATCGGATCCTTCCACCATGCAAACCGATTGAACAGGACCTAATCTAAATATCTGCAGAGCCAGATAAACCCACATTTAACACCTCACAAAAAAAAAGACATATCAACACAACATTTGCTGCATTGGAAAATGTCCAAATCTGGGACTTCAATATGTCCATTAAACACATTATTCCAGCTCAAAATTCCATCTCTATTATTGTTATTATAACCATCATCATTAGTTAAGTTTTCTTTCACTTACTAGTAACTAAATAAACAGAAACCAAATCAAAAGAATGGAAAATAATCAAACCTGAGCAGCTCGGAGATCTACATTGAGAGCAACCTGATTGGACTCACGGAGGATTTGGAGTTCCGGCAAGGAGCCATCGCCGGAGGCGAAGCGAGCAATCCCCGGCGAAGAAGAACCAGCTTCAGAAGGAGGAGGAGGAATCAAAGAAGAACAGAGCTCAGAGATTGATGCCAAAGCAAACTCTCGGTGCTTCCGCTTCTGCATCGCTACTGAATCCTCCATTGCTAAAACCCTATCCGGCTTTCCCTCCCTCAAAAACCCAAACCCACGCACAACAACGATAGTTGTTCTTCTTTCCTGTATTTATTTAATTAATTTTCCTCCGAATTTTTTCTTCTTCTGTTAAAAAGGAAGAATAAGCGGGCATATGAATCTATTCTATTTATATAGCCATTAGGCTTAAGACTTTGCGTGTGTATGCACCAAGATTAATTAAATAAAATAAAATAAAATAATAATTTGGGGATAGGGAGAACAAAGAGGAACTAGGGTTTTGGGTTTGGGGAAGTTGAGAGCCGCCAAAGATAGAATAGAGAGAGAGAGTTTATAAGTGTTAAGGGTGGGATTGTGGGAACAGTTTTGTTTTGGTTTTGGAGGGTTTTATAGTGTGTGTGGCGCTTTCATAAATTTGTTTTCATTTGTGTTGTGTTGTGTGGGAGAGGCTAACTAAGTGGTGTTTGTGTGTTGTGTGGACTTGTGGTGGTGGTGTTGTGTCATTCTCAATAGTCATAGGGAAAACGAAATTAGGGATCACATTTTCGTCGTTTTATGGATGACGTGGATGTTCCTTTTGGATTCTTTTGGGGCCCACGTTATGGAGCTGACTGAGCTGTGTTGGGAGAATAATCATGGCAAATGAAAATAAATAAATATTTTACTTACCTCTATAAATAATACAAATTTTTACTATATTTAGTGATAATTGATCAAATATAATAATTTAGACTATTAAATGTCAATTTTATCATCTATATTATAAGTTTATAACCACTATTTAACTACTACCATCGTCATGGTTTTCCGTCATCATCATGAGTGAGTTTTCAACCACAACCCCAAATTATTAGTTTGTTGTCATCAACCACTCTAATTCAATAATCAACTCAACAATTAATTTAAAAAAAGAAAAAACTAAAACAGAGATTGAAAAAGAAACGAAGTTGAGAGTAAACAGCAAAGATTGAGTCAATGGAAGTGGAGGCCACCGAGATATGGAAAATGTGATAGCAAACGGGTAATGCGACAGTGGAGACTATAAGTGGCAAACAGGTCGAAACCTGTCGAATTGGACTGTTTGACTCACCACAAAAGGTCGTCAAACTCGCAATACTTGGCCCGCGGGCATTGGCGGAGCGGGCCGGCGGGCGCCTGCCCTTTATCCTCTTTCTTTTTTCGAAAATCGTAAACCAGCTAATACTATAAGCCTATTACCAGCCAATGCCACAAATCCAAACCCCAAAGTAAAATATCAAATGTAATCGATTTATAATTCCCACTTAAACTCTTTTCAAAAATAAAACCTGAAATCTCTTTGATATCATAGTGTGTAGCTACCATTCCTGAAGTATGCTTAAAGTACACATCATCTTTCCTTAAAGTAGTTGAACATCTTTCTGATACGAAGTCTCTTTGAAGCCTTAATTGACTAGTTATGTTGCACTATAATTACAATTACGTTACAAATGAAAACAGCAGAGCGATGAACTTAAAAATAATATTATGAAAAAGTGCGTCACCTTTCTCTACTTAATATTCGGATTCAATGCCTCCTTAAGATTTTTCTTCACAGCCAAACCTATTCAAGTATTCATAAGATAGTTCTTCAGTTCAATGCCAAATTGTCAATATCATTCCATTACTAGATTGGATTCACTGGATTAACATTCCTGATAGCCTGTTACCATATTGCCACATCAATTAGAATCATCAACTGTAATATTTTTAGAACCAAAATAATACAACTACAAAAACTGCAAATGCAATTTAAGGAATCTATAAAAATTGAGTGAGGGTATAGCCACCTAATTAAGTCCTAATGATGTATGTCTAAAGATCCTCTTAAAATTTGAATTAAGAGGAAGAATTTATCATTTCCTGCAATGAAATTATAAAAGCTATATCCAAGTTGCCAGTCTAACAAACCGATTGTACTTCGTAAGAAAGAGACTATTCACAAGATGGTTCAAAATGGCAAATGGCTTACACATTCCAAGAAAAAAACTTGGGTATATAGTTAAATAAGTGTTGTCATCAATTTATCCACAAACAAAGTATCTACAATGTCCAGTATAAGAAACATAAAGCCACAGAGCAGAAGAGGGCATCTCATTTGCTCTTTCAAAAAATCAAAGTAACTTTATACTAAAAGAATGATCAGCAAAATAAAAAGAAAATAAATAAAAAATATTACAATATTTTCAGCTCTACCATAACACACTATGAACCTCAGCAATTGCATGTTTGACATCCACTACAAGCAACTGCAATCTAATCAAAATCATGACTATACTGGCAGCACATAAAAGAATATTGAATAGTATACTATATAGTAATAATAAGATTAACAAAACCGATATGAACCTTGAACATAATCACAACCTCCAAGGGAAAAAAAAAAAAAAGGCACCATTTTCATCAAGATGAAGAAACTGGCAACCTGATAGCCTTGAAAGCAGGATGAAGCAAACCAAGCTCATCTTTAACATCAAGTGGATTACTACTCTCATTCCTCACTCTCTTCACCCTCTTACTTGCAAGAGACTTATGAGTGAAACCATACATCTGCAGAATCTGATTATCACCAAAATTGTATGCACGGTCCATCTGCCTCAAACACCTCTCAACAGGGTAATCCCCAAACTTACCACAAGGCTTGCACCCAACAAAATGTGTCACAAGTGGCCACCTATGATCACCAAGACCAGGGTGATAATTCTCAATCATCTCTTCATAACGATCCACAAGAATTCCCCAATAGCCATGCAAGTAGTAACCATTCTCAAGGTACACTTTGTCACCCCATTTATCCCTCTCAGTTGCAAGTAGATACACCATTGCGGATTGATCGTCTGCTTCAAAAACCGGCCTGTTCTTGAGCTCCCTAGTGAGCAATTTCCCAGCTTCATCCCTAACTTTCCCCTTTGGTCCCATTGGAGCCCAAGAATCAAGAATATCCAATGACCATTGACAATTCCTTAGAAGGAAACTACCAGTGTTCAACCCAATCCAATTTTTCTCATCATACACCATCTCATTCCAACCATGCATCACAAAGTTGTGATCTTTGTACCTCTCCCACGGAACCTCGAACGCCATATCCGTGAACATGGCGTCACTATCCATCCACCATAGAAACTCGACCTCAGGGTGCGACAAGAGCAGCTTCCGAATCAACGGAAGCTTGGCCCAAAACCCTGCCATTTCTGCATCAAATAGCGCCATGTTGTAGAAGATTTCGATCCCGTGGAGCCTGCAATAATCGATTTTGTTCTTAATGGATTTCAGAAGGTAGTGGTCACCGACGGGATTCTCGCACGGTTTTGGAGACGAACCTGTTACGAGAAGGACGCGAGGTTTGTTCGGAGCAATAAAATTTGGGAAATTAGGGTTCTGTTGGAGCCACCTTTTGCGTTGTTGGTCCCAATTGGTGATTCTGGGACCTAATGTGTATGGCGCCTTTGGATCGCGGGTTATTTCGTCCTTGCTGGATGGCTCGTCGACGAGGATCGTGGAGATATCGAAGGTGGCGTAGTTGTTGGTGGTGGTGGTGGTTTTTTCTGAGTGTTGTTCTTCGAGGACGCGGCGGTGAGAGTTGAGGTGGTGACGGAGATTGTCGAAGTCTTGTTGAGGGGTTCCAAACTTGCCGGCGCCAATGGTGCCGCGGAGGACGATGACGGTGAGGAATAAGCAGAGGAACGTGACGGCGCCGTGGCGGAAGGCGCGGCGGATCTGACGGAGCCGCCGGGCGCCGAGGCAGCGAGTTAGCATAACGAATTGGGGGAGGAGCGAGTTGACTCAGGCGAGTTAGTGGGACAACGGAAATTGTCTGAATTAGTGTTACTAAATGTTTTGTTTTTGAGGGTTACGAGGTGATGTATACGATGATGTTTTATGGTTTATTTTTGTGATAAAGATTTTAAGAGAGGGATCAAATTCGAACAAGGAGAAATGAGTAATGTCATGTAATAAGTTGAACGCGATTACGCGTTCCGTAATTATATCGGAGACTCTGGGCTGTTTTCTTACATTGGACGGCCTGTGGCCTGTCGGTGAATTGTTGCATTTTTTTAGTTGATAATTATTAATTAAATTAAATAATGTTATTTATCCGTTTATGAACTAAATTTAATTAAATTAAATAATATAAATTAAAATAATATTAATTATAATTGATTTTATTATATTAGATTAATTTAATTAAATTTTATTAAAAAAATTTAAATATATAGTATTATTCAATTAAATTAACCTCAATTAATAGTAACAATCAAATTATTCTTTGGATTTTTGTATTATGATAAAATTGATTCTTTAAAAAATTAATCAAAATTGATAAAAACACATTTTTATTAGGTTAATTTGCCTAATGACCAATGTTCTGAAAACTGGATCGGACTGGCCGGTCTGACCGATTTAATCGTGAACCGTCAGTTAAAATGGTTCAGTTTGTCATGCAAAATCGTGAATTTGAAAATCGGATTTAAATCGTTGAACCGGTCGAGAATTGGTCGGTCGGACCGAATTGGGACTCGGCCGGTTCTCATCAAACGATGTCGTTCCGCGTAAAAACCAAACAGAAGCACGCGTGAAGCAGCAGTCAAGCCACAACCAACCCTTTTTCCAATTCTTCCATTTCCTTCCTCCTTTCCAATTCTGCCCCTCGGCTCAGACTGCTCAGAACGAAGGCAAAGGCTTCACTTTTTTTTAATTTTCGTTCTCTGTTCTTCATTCTTTACTCAAAATATTGTTTACTTTTGGATTCTGCTAATACTACTAGATTGAAATTTGAATCTAGCTGTATTATACTTTGTTTTCTTGTTTTGGATTGAATCATTAAATGATTAGTTTATTTATTTTGCTGGTTAATCTTTGTTAAAATTGTGCTGCTTCAGTTGATTTAGTTCACTAGTTAATCTTCATTAAAATTGTGTGTTGTCTTTTGTTTTGTGTCGTGACTCGATTGTGCTTAGATTGTGACTGACTTAAACTTGTGCTTAGATTGAATGATTAATTGATTATTGATTAGCTATGGCCATTTCGATGTGTTGCTGTTTTATATTTTGTAATTTTTATATACAGTGATGTGCTGTTGTTTTGTGTCTTGTGACTTAATTGTGCTTAAATTGAATGACTATTAATTGATTAATTGATTATTACAATACCAAAAAAGAAATCGTTCATACAACTGTGTGGTCATTATCATTTTATCTTGGAGATATTGCAGCTATGTTGGTTTACTCTCCTTCAGTATATATGTTCAGCTGAAAAAAATTGTTAGTTCAGAATAGTTGCAGAGCTTGAGATCTTTGAATCTGCTGCAAGCGTGCTGGAATTGTTGTGATTTTTATATAGGATAGTTGTTCTGCCATGCTATTGCTGCCTATATAAGTGTGTAGCTACCACTAAAATTCGTAACCCTCATTAAATTACCTCAGCTATACCATCAATTAAATATCTTGAATACTAATATGCAGTTGCTATTTCAATCTGCATTCTACATAATACTGTCTAAACATGCTGCTGCTACTTTAATCAGCATTCTGCAATATGTTTTAATGAAATGGCTCAAGATTGAAGATGACGAGGCAATCTTCTTCAGGAAGCAACACGTATAGTGAGATTACCACATCTAGAAAAACTGTTTCTCATGACCTCAAATCTGTGTTTTGATGTTTTTTGAGTTTGATCACTGCCTTTTCCTTCATTATCTTATCTTTTTGCTCCTTTACTACTCTCTGATACTCTATATTTTTACAGTGTAACCTTTGCTCATTCTTTCTCTCTAGAAAGTCGATTATTTGTTCAGGATTTGGTAGTTGATGTTAGTTTAGAAGAAGCCATTTTGGAATGAATTCAGGTATACATCTTATTAGTTTGGTGTTTGTTGACTGAACCATATATATATATATATATATATATATATATATATATATATATATATATATATATATATATATATATATATATTATTTCATTCTAAAATAATTTTTCTGGTTGAACCACGGTTAGATCGATTGAACTACTAAACCAATGAACTAGTGACTAAAACGGTTCGATGACCAATCCGGTTTTCAAAACCTTGCTAATGATACATTACGTGACAGTTTTTTTTTTTTTTTTGTGACTTGGTAGGCCTATTACGTGAGAATTAATGCTTCACAAGTTCACATTCATCTTTTAACCATTGTTAATAAAAAAATGAGTAAATTACAGTTTTGTCTCTAATATTTGAGATAAGTATTAAAATTATTTTAATATTATTTTATCATTAATAATCTATAAATAAAATTGATGATGAAACAAAATTAAAGCGATTTTAAAATATTATGAATATAAATAAGACAAAAATATTGGAAATGAAAATAATGTTACTCTTAAAAGAATTACCAAATCAAGTAAAATGATAATGAATTTTAATAAAATTAATTGTATTATAAATTAAAAATTTTTACTCATACTTGTAGAATGGCGAGTAAATAAATTTTCAAAAAAAAAATAAGTGCACTGTACATATACAATAAAATATAAATTATACATTTTTTGTTTCTAATATACTGAACTTTATTAATATTTAATTTAATTAATTTTTTAATTTTTAAATAAATTTTAATTTGTTCTTCTATAATTCCATTTTTTTACGATAGATAATTATCTAATTTATTATTTATTTTTCTCTTAATAAAAATAAATTTACTTAAAATAAAAGTACTGTGATTAAAAATAAATTTATTTAGAATGAAAATAATGTCATTAAGAATAATTTACTTAGATATAATTAAAAGATAATTGGATAATTATTTATTATAAAAGATTGATATTATTAAAAGATAAAATTAAAATTTATTTTAAAATTAAAAATAAAATTTAGCTAAATTAAACATTAAAAACTTTTGGTACATTAGAGACAAAGAAAGTATAATTTATATTTTATTGAATATATATCATGCTTTTTTTTTCGTGCAAGTTCATGTATTAGTTATTCTACAAGTATTTCATCATGAGTAAAAATCTTTAAAAGTAAAATTAAAAAAATTACTTAAAACAAAAGTAATGTGACTAAAAATAATTTACTTAGATATGATTAGAAAATAATTGAATAACTACGTACCATAAAAAAATTGATATTATTAATGGATAAAATTAAAATTTATTTTAAAGTTAAAATAAAGTTTATTTAAATTAAAAATTAAAGAAGTTCGATATATTAAAGATAAAAAGATATAATTATTTATACTTTATTGTATATATATTATATTTATTTTTTTTAAAAAAATTATCTACTAGTTATTCTATAAGTATTCTATGATGAATAAAAAATCTAAAATTTTGAATTTATAATACAATTCATTATGTTAAAATTTACTTTTATTTTACTTGATTCGGTAATTTTTCTAAGTGTAATATATCATTTTTGCTTCCAATATTTCATCTTATTTAAATATATAAAATTTTAAAATTGTCTCAATTTTGTTTTGCCGTCAATTCTGTTAATAGATCACTAATAATAGAATAACATTGAGACGATTTTAAAATATTAAAGACTTAAATAAGATAATTTAAATATTTAAAATAATTTTGAGACTTATTCCAAACATTAAAACAAAAATAATACTTTACTTTAAAAAATTAACAAAAACTAATTTAATTCATAGTTTAAAATTGTAAGATTTGAGAGACCAAATAAATACTCCATAAAAAGATCGACGACAATTGTGTTTCTTTAGTATAATTTTTCTACAATTTTGTACAAGGAACATTACTTTTGAACAACAACAAATATAAAAACTAAAAAGTGATTCTGACTCACCACAGCCTTCACGAAAAGAATATTCGATGCATAGTTATAAAAACCGAACTGGATCAAACGGTTTAACTGGGTTAACTGGGAACCGATCATTAAGACGACTCAGTTAGCCTCAAAATCCAATTGGTAAAAAATCGGTCAAAAAATCAGTCGAACCGCGCAGTTAACCAATGAACCGACGAAATTGGCCGGATTTTTAGATGTTTTCCAATTTGGTGCATCCTCCAAAACGACGCGCGTTTTGACCTTTATTAAGAAAAAAAAAAAACCTAAATGGCCAAAAGCTTAAAACTCCCCAACGCAGCCCAGTCCTCCCTTTCCTCTCCCATCTGAAACTTTGAACTTTGAAATTGAAAGATCAAAAGAACCCTAGACCCGCAGCCCCCACATTCCTCTTCTCCATCATCATCCCCTTCCCTTCGTTGCGTGTCTCAACCCAGTCTCTCTTCACTGCGTGCGCCGTCGCTGCTTCTTCACCCCTTGCTGTCGGTCGTCGCTACTCAGCTCCTCGCCGTGGGTCGTCGCTATTCCGCTCCTCGCCGTGCGTCATTTCTGCTTCTCTGCCTCCTCGCCAGTCTTGCTGGGTGATCTCTGCTCCTCACTCGCCGTCTCTGTCCTCATTAGGGGTGAGCATAGGTCGATTTGGTTCGGGTTTATGGTAAAATTAGAACCGAACCAATCAAAATGTAATTGGTTCAATTTGGTTTGGATTTGCATTTTTTTGTACATATACCCGAACCAAACCAAACCGATTAAGAACGAGTTGGTTCAGTTCGGATAATTGGGTACCCGATGACTTTGAAATTCATAAAAAAAAAAAAGCAAATTTTTATCTTAAAAATTCAACAAGTACAATAAACATGTAACATCAATAGAAATAATCCAAACATGTTAAACACCAAATACATTAAAAACTAAATTCATTAAAATCCAAACATATTAATAATGAATAATCATTATCTAATGAAAAAGCCATATATATATATTATTTAATTAATATATGATCGGGTTCGCGGATTGGTTCGGGTTCTGCACCCCCAAAACCGATACCCGAACCAATCACTAACAAAAATCATCGGTTTGGTTCTGGTTGGACCCGATTACCCATTGGTTTCAGAACCAATTTAATTGATTCGGTTTAGGTTCGGACGGGTAATCGGGTACCTGCTACCCGTGCTCACCCCTAGTCCTCGTCGTTGAGTGGTTGACGGTTTGTCAATTTCTTGAGTTGTTGAGTGTTCAGCTAACTGGTGGTAATGGATAGCTTGAAGAGGGTAAGTGGGTAAGGTAGTAATTTATTGTTACAATTCTTCAAAGCCTTTCTCCGCAAAGCATTTCTCTATTAGCACAATGACTCTGACCAAAAGTTTATTTTGACATTTTTCTCTTGAAAAATAATTTAGCCTTACATTTGTCCTACTAAAGACCTTCAAACTAATTAAGCTCCACATAGGCTTGCTGCTTGAGATTTTGTTAACTAAAGTGACAATGATGAGGGCTTAAATGATAGGGTTAATGATGATGGAAAGAACGAAGAACTGGATGATGAATTTGATGATTTTCTTGATAGCAAGCCTGTTCTAGAACTGCAGGGTGTGGATCCAAAGAGGGGTTGGAGATGGTAGTCATTGTTTAATTGTTTATGATTTTTATTTGTTACTATAGACACTGCTAGAGATGGAACTTTGGTTTGGTATCTGCAGAAAATCTAATCCACAGATGTCTTTGAAATGCTATGATTGCATTAAAGTTTTCATTGTGCATAAATGGTAATGTTTAAGCATGAAAATTGAATTGATTCTGAATATAACTGTGCTGAAGCCAATTAAAGAGAATTCTTCACTAAATGGAGATTGAGTCTTTGAAGTCGAAGAAAATTACCAGAGCTTAGAATAGTTTCTTTTTATTTATTTTTTATTTATGTTATTCTTCATGAGTTTAAAATGATAATTAGTGATATGTTTTTTTGTTGCATTTTCTATAAAAATATTAGAAATTATTGTTTGAATATTTGAAATTTGTATATTAAATTTTTAATAATTATATTTTATATTTAACTAAATCGGTTGAATTCCAGTTAAACTTTGATTGAACCACTAAATCGTTGAACCAGTTATTCCACCAGTTATTCCAGTTTATTGAACCATTAAAAGTTTTCCTAGACTGTATGAATAATAACCAATTTATTCCAAGCATAGGTTCATTAAGTCTATGCTGAACCAGCTTGACTTTTCATACGTTACTAAATTTCAAACACAAACCAATCACGGCCTCCGGCCCAACACCAAATCAACCATGGCCTCAAGTCCAAGCAACTCAATCAACATCCAATTCACCATAATCCAACCAATCAATCACAAACACAAGTAATGAGGTTCAAATACAATCAAGAGTAGTTACATCAGGTATAGCAATTAGCAGTTAAATAGAATTATTCACATAGGCAAACCAATTACAAAATCCACACCCAAACAATGTCACATAGGTGCATATGATGAATGTCTGTCCTAATTGGCTGTCATATCACATTGTCAGTTCAACTGCCAACCCGACACATCCCCATGAGAATGTCGCCTTTTGGTCACAAATAAAAATGGGAACTCCTAGGGACATAGTGTCCAGCACACTGTCCAAGGGATATAATGATTGCCACACTCTTGTGACTCAAAAAGATGTGAGCGGGATACTCAGCTTCAATCCTCACATTACCCAGGGATATAGTGCCCGACACACTCTTGCGACTTATAGATCGCGTCTCAATCAAAACCAAACTCATCTCTATCCTAATTTCAAAATCATTCTTGGCTCATTTTCTTTCAAAAACAAAACGTATTCAGTTTACATCTCGCCAAGAATCACTTTTTCCTCAAATCAATCCCTTTTAAAACCAAAACCGCTTTTGGTAACATTCTCCAAAAATGCCAAACAACTTTAAAATCATATCAATTATAAATCTCTTTAAAAAACTCAAAAATCATTCATTCTTGAACCATTCACTTAACTACTTTAAAATCAAGAGTTGTTAATTAAAATCCACAGCAAGGTCTCAAGACTTTAGGGGAGAACAATCAATTTTATTTCCTTAAATTCATTAAAGATTCTTAAAATCATAGCTTTTAAATTTGAATCAATCAAAGTGAAACTTAAACCAAAACCAAATCATTTAAAACAAAACCATTTTCAGTTTCATTCTTAAATTTGAAACATTCTCAAAGGCTCGAAAATTGTTCCGTGTTGCTAAATTAGAATTTGAGAATACTTTAGCTCTTTCCAAGACGTCACAAAAATGAAATTAATCAATCAAAATTCAATTACTTTTAAGTTCACTAAAAACTCCTCCGAATGTAGTTCTTTGATCAAATTCAAAACATAAGTCTCCTCATATTTAAATCGACTTCAAAACAAAATACTTTTCTTAAATACATTAAAGTTGAAAGGTAATTCTCTTCTAAATAAATCGAATTCAAAATATATTATTTTTCTTAATAAATAAAACACAACAAAAATGCTTTTCTCCATAACTCAAAATCATAGCATAATTCATTTTTTTTCTTAGTAAATCTAAAATCAAATAATACAATTTCTCAAAATTTCAAATTTTCTCTAAATAACATTTTAAACAAAGTCTCAAATTTTATAACGAAATTTTGACAGCATATCCTCTAAAACTCAGACTTTGCTACTATTCTCGGGTCCCATCTAAACCTTTTCCAAATGAAACCAATTCCAAAATCAATTCTAATAGATCAAACCCATTTTCAAAACTCCAGAAAACTAATCCAACAATCACCAATCACCAGTTTAACAAAATCAATCAGTAATTCAATCCAATAAACTGTCGTATTCATCCAAGATAGACCAAACAATACATAAGACTTACATCATCACAAAAATATATTTCTAAATCAATATCCATTTATAACAATGCCGAAATATAAAATAAGTCTTTAGAAAAACTCCTACCTCGAAAAGTTGAAACCATAAACCAAATGCGTCAAGAAACATTTTTCCTCTCGGCCCGCAATCAGCGGTGGCTACATCCACAACTCCGCTTATTTTCGCAACAACAGAAATAGCTTTAATTGTAACATGTAACCTCGGAACTCAATCCTAAAACATTAATATCGCGAAAACCTTAATAACATATAACCAGAGGACTTCCTCTATGAACGGGGTTTCTCTCATTACCTCGACTATCATCGGTGTCATTTGAAATCCCTTTGATATCTTTTGTCATTTTTCAGTTATAGGAGTTCTCACGCCTTCTATGATCGTTAGATTAATGACCGTTTTCAAGCTTGATTCTCGTGTGCAAAAAAGACTACTCTCTAGTACCTATCTTGCATGGGGATGGATATTTCACTGCAGTAGTTTCTTCTTGAGTTAGCACAGGAGATCACTTCTTGGATTTGTTTGAGCAGGTATCTTTGACTCGTTGCCACCTCTTATTTCAAAGCTTGTAACTTGTGGCGCCATATTAGCAACTAAGTTGTGTGTGTGTTTGTTGATGATAAGCACTCTCACGCCATTACTGGCGCGTAATAGTTTCCTGAGCCTTCATCTATGGCTTCGCTGACGATCTTCTAATGGTCCCCACAAATGGTACTAATTTTTAAACGACGTTTCTTAAACACAATATTATTTTGGGGACCCAACAGAATTTCCAACGTATGTGTGTAAGGCGATGAGAATAGTTGTAAAGACACTTCAATCCTCAAGACAGTAATAAGTGAAAGCTTTTTGGAAGTTGTAACCTACCAGGGGAAACTCAAGGTGCCCTTTATGTAGACTTGATGTCTAGAGTTTGATAATTGATTCGTGCGAGTTTGAAAGAACAAATGAAACTTGATCGTACTTAACGTAGAAGATACATTCCTCTTTTGAAGATTTGATCCACTTTAATTAAATAGGAGAAAATACATTATCTTATTTTTCCTAGGTGAGGGTCTCAACCTGTATCTAAGCCTTTAAGAAACTTTTTTTTACAGTGAGGCGAAGAAAGAAGAGAGGGAGAATAATCTGTATATTCCTCTACTAATAGTGGATACAATTTTAGTATATATACAAGATGGAAAAGATGCACAACTCAACAAATCTGTTCAAAATTGTAAAATCTATAAAGAACCCTATCATAACAGAATTATATTCTTGGGTGATGACTCATAGCTTCTAGAACAAAAGGAAAACAACAATAGTATAAAATAATAGAAAAAATCAGAAGGAAAAAATAATAGAGTAAGGGTACGATCATTTATCTTGAGTCTGTGCATCTTTAGAAGAGTTGGTAGCTTCGGCCAAAGGTTTGTTCAATATGCCCCCGCAAGCTAGAGGATGGAAGAGATCGAGAATACCCAGCTTGGATAAGTTAATGTAAAATGGCTGAGACGGAAGGGTTTGGTAAATTGTCAGCCAATTGTTCGAAAGAAGGAACATGAAGTAATTTCAATACCCCGGCTTGTGCTTTTTGCCGAACAAGATAACAATCAACCTCCAAATATTTGGTACATCATGAAAAATAGGGTTGGAAGCAATATGCAAAGCGCTTTGATTATCACAAAATAAAATCGGAGGGTGTTCATAAGAGACATGCAAACATTTCAGCAAGTTCAAAATCCACAAGAGCTCACAAGTAGAACTAGCAAGAGCAAGATATTCAATTTCAGTAGATGATTGTGCAACAGTAGTTTGCTTCTTAGTTTTACAAGAAACCAATGAATGCTCTAAGAATAAATAGTATCCAGTTAAGGAACGTCATATATCCGGACAACTCGTCCAATCGGAATCACTGAAACCGGATATGTGTAGATTAGAAGATCTGGGAAAGAACAGACTACGACCGGGGTTATTTTTCAAATATCAAAGAACCTGAATAGCAACTTTGTAATGCATCTCAGTTGGTGTAGCCATAAATTGGCTCAATTGTTGAGCCGTATAAGTATATCGAGTCAAGTGGCGGTAAGATAAATTAACCGACTAACAAGATATCTATAAATTAATGATCGGATAAGAGAGGTCTATCATCTTGATAAAGATGCAGAGTGTTGTCCATAGGAACAGTAGCCGGCTTACAACCCAAAAGACTAGCATCATCCAAAAGATCCAGGAAATACTTATGTTGTGAGAGAGACATACCTTTAGCCGAATGAGCTACCTCAATACCTAAAAAATATTTCAAGGTACCAAGGTCTTTGATTTTAAAATTAGAATCTAAAATTATTTTAATAGAAATAAGCTTAGATAGACAATTCCCAATAAGAACAATATCATCCATATAAACCAGCAATATAGAGACTTCACTGCCAATAACCTTAATAAATAAACTATAATCGAAAACAATCTGCTGATACCCATAAGATAGAAGAAGAACATAGAGTTTCTCATACCACATTCTGCTAGATTAGTGCAAGCCATAAAGAGATTTTAATAAGCAACAACACTAATTATGTTTACTTGAAGCAAGGCTAGGGGGAAGAGCCATATACACATTTTCTTTGAGATCATAATGAAGGAAGGTGTTATTAACATCAAGCTACTGAATGGGCCAGTTCTTACATGAAGCTAGGGCCAAGACAATATGAATTGTTGCTGGTTTAACCACTAGAGAAAAAGTCTCCAAGAAATTGACTCATTCAGTCTGAGTAAAACCTTTCACAACTAAACGAGCCTTATACTGCTCAATTGATCCATCGGGCCAACGTTTAATTTTATAAACTCAGCAGCAACCAATCGGTTTTACAGTGGCAAGGCACTCAACCAAGGACCAAGTCTTGTTCTACTCTAAGGAAGCAAGTTTAGCACTCATGGCATCACGCCAATGCGAATGTTTATTGGCTTCCCGATATGAATAAGGCTTAAGTTCAACATGTAGAGACGATATGTAGGTATAGTGATAAGAAGAAAAAGAAGAAAGTGAAAGCACAGAGGATAGGGGATACCGACAGATTGAGGTGGCTGGGGTGGTAGGCGTGAGAGAAGAGTTGCATAAGTAGTCCCAAAGATTGTTGGGGAGACGGGTGGGGCGACTGCTCCGTCGCAGATGTCGTGCGGCCGTGTGTAAAAGGGGAGGGGAGGATGGGGTGATGTGATGTTAGGGTTTGGTGAAGGGGACGAATAAGGGGGTGTTAGTGGCGGGAAAAGGTTGTGATGAAGGTGAAGAAAGTGGAGGGGATAATGTAGGTAACGAGAAAGATGAGAGTGTCATAAGGAGCATGGATTTTGCTGGAGAAAAAAGTGATGGAAGCAGTAGGGAGGATGGGGCTTGAGTATGTGTGGTTGAAGGTATAATAATGTGTGGGTCTTTGGGTAAGGAAAAGTTAAAGAGTGGGTTAGAGGCTGGGTCATTTGAAGAAGTTGAAGGCCTAATAAGAAGAGATGGCTGAAATTGAACTTGTGTTTATGGATTATTAATTTGTGGACCAAAAAAATTTTGAGTGGGTATAGAGGATGGAATGGGCTATTGATGTTTGGCCAATGAGAAGAACAATTCATGGAAGATGACATTTTTGGACACAATGAATTTTTTTGTTATGTAAAGTGTAAACAATGTACCTTTTAAATCCTTGTTAATAACTAAGAAAAATAGCTTTGTTTGCAGAAGGATCAAATTTGGAACGATAAACTAAAAGAGTTGAAGCATAGCATAAACAACAAAAAATCTTTAAATCATGATAAAGGGGTGGTTTTTTTAATAAAATTTTAAAAAGGGTTTTAAAATCAACCATGGAAGATATGACTCTATTTATCAATATACAACATGATTGATGGCATATGACCAAAAAACTAAGAGGAACATTTGATTGAAAAATGAATGCACGTGCAATATTTAAAATATGTTGATGTTTCTGCTCTACTATTTCATTTTTTGAGGGATCTCAATGCAACTATATTGATGAATGATTCCTTTAGCAGAAAAAAATCAGATAGAAGAAATTCAGGTCTATTATCGAAACGAATAAATTTGACTTTAAATTAAAGTGAGTTTCTATTAATACAATAAAAATTTTAAAAAGTTGTGAAATCTCATTTTTGGTTCTCAATAAAATAACCCAAGTAAATCTACTAAAATAATCAACAATGGTTAAAAAATATTTATAATTATGAATAGAATTTTGTCTGAAAGGATCCCAAATATCAAAATATAATAACTTAAAAATATCATTAGCTTTGATAAAGCTTTGAGAAAAAAAAAAGCTTTCTTTGCTTTGAAAAATGATATACATCACAAAGGTTCTTCATGGTGTGAGGAGATAAAAGAAAATTGTTTATGTCAAATATTAAGCTTATGTCCAGAAAGATGCCCCAAGCAAAAATGTCATAAGTTGGATTGAGTGATAGGAGTAGTGTGTGTGGAATTGATGAAGGATGAGGATGGCGGGTGATTGATGTCAAGAGCCTTCTTAAGAATGTACAACCTTCTCTCATTCTACCCAAACCAATCATCCTCAAGCTGTTAGATTCCTGTAAGGTACATGAAGATTTTGAAAAAGTAAGCTCACAATTTTATATGGTTGTAATCTTAGAAATGAAAATCAAGTTGAAATGGAATTGAGGTAAGTAAAGAACGTTAGAAAGAATTAAAGAAGAAGAAAATTTTGCAACACCGTTATAATCTGCAATAGCTTGAGAACCATTTGGCATATGAACAATAATTGGATTGATTTTTGAATAAGAGGTATAAAGAAAAAAATAAGAGAAAATATTATCAGTTGCACCAGAATCAAATATCTAAGTACCAGAAAATATTATATGAGAAGATATATGATTTAAAATAGAAAAGTAAAGGAAGAATAAAGTATATGAATATCCAAACTTGGCTAGGAAGAAGCTCAGTTTGAGAGGGAGTATTAGCCTTAGTATCATCTGTAAATGCTGATGAGCCTTGGCCTATTTCAAGAATGCCATGTGTGTTGGGCTGAGAAGGAGTGAGTGCAAGATTGGGCCAAGACAAGGCCCGATCCACTATGATGCCCTTTTCTCTTCAATACTTCTTGGTCATGAATATCTGAATAGGATAAACTGCCCTATCGATATCTTTGCTTCTACAATCTGAACTGAGCATGGGTTTTTGAAGTTAGCTCACCCTTGTGGGATTGTGATCCTTTGTCTCAGCCATTGTAGCACGTGTGTTGCGCAGGGCATAAGGGGCATGATAACTTGGTGCCATCTTCACCTTTCTCCGGCTTATCACCGACAGTCTGCTCAGAGTTCCAAACTTTATGTTGGCAACTAAGCACAAGGGTTGTGCTCGTTGCAGGACTTAACCCAACACCTTATGGCACGAGCTGACAGTATCACGGCCATCCAATAGGAAGGGTTTCAATTTTTTCAAATGAACGATTTGAAGATTTCTTTTGTATAATACTAATCGATAGGGCCTCATTGGTAAGTGTTACAAGATGTCGCAGACCGACCATAGAACCCTGTTCAAAAAGCAGAACGCATCTGAACGAGTCGCACATACACCCTAGTACAGGTTTCTCGGCGCTGAGGACATCCCCGAAGGCAGGGGATTTTGTGACATTTTAGATTTTCTATCTTGTGTTTCTAATAAGTTATTTCATAGTTGGCATGGTGAGTCGTATACATACTGAGTTAGTTTAGATTAATCTTAACCCGATGTTTAAAAATAAGTTATAAATTAATTAATAGAAATTTTTATATAAATATTATAAGTTATAAGAAATTCAATAAGGTAATAAGAAGGTTAGATGACTAATAATCAACTAGGGCAGGAGAGGGAAGAACAGATGCTGCAAACGGTGATGCTGCTAGAAGGAGACACACAATCATGAAACCACAGGTGTCCCGAAAATCGGGGGTGGCCGGGCGGGTACCCATGCTTTTCGTAGCATACATCCATGATGTGACCCGTTCGGCCACAGTAGGTATAGATCTTCATCGATGAACCACCATTCCCAGCGCTGACGGTTTGGCCTCCTTTGCCACGACCATAGGAACGACGAGTATCAGTGGCAGCGGCACCGATTTTGGTTTGTCGAGAATCTCGATGGTTAACTAGAGTTGTCGTTCATGTTGTAAAACAAGGGTGAATACCTTCGAGACCGGCGACAGGGGATCGAGAAGCAGGATTTGAGAACAGACGACGACAAACCTTTCATCCAGATCCTTCAAGAATTGAATGACAAAGTCTTAGGATCAATAAAGTTAGCTTTGCTGGCCAGAGGCACACAGTGAGGGGATGAGCATGTTCTAACCTTTTTCATAAAATTTTCAGTGATATATGAAATTCTGTGACAGAGATAACACCTTGTTTCAGACAAAAATTTCTTTATACAACTCAGCAATTTGTAACAAATCAGACTGTGAAAACAGCCATGAATTTCTTGCCAAACTGATGTGGCAGTGTTGAGGTAAATAACACTCTATGTTATAGATGGTGACAAAGAGTGAAAAAGTCAAGACAGAACAAGATTATTGCAACGTTTCCACATTGAAAAAAGAGGGTAATCTGAAGAAGGGGATGAAATGGTTCCAATAAGAAAATTATAGTTGTTCTTGGAGATAACTGTTATGGAGAAAGAACGTGACCAAGAATGATAATTACTATCAGTAAGGACAGGACTGATAAGAACTAAGGTGGGATTCTCACTTAGATGAATGTAGTATGAGTTGAATGTATCTAGAGAAGGGTTGAAAGAACTATCTTATATAGGAGAAGAAATTGAAAAAAGAGGGCTTGATTATTAAGATCAGAGATTTTTACCATTGTTGGGTATTAACAAAGCTCAAAAAACTCTGATACCATAACAAACTTTTGACAGTAAGGCAAAAGAAGAAGAGAGAGTAATATGTATATTTTTCTACTAATAGTAGATACAATTTTAATATATATACAAAATGGAAGAAATAGACAACTCAACAAATCTGTTCAAAACTATAAAATTTATAAAGAATCTTATCATAATAGAACTATATTTTTGGGTGATGGCTCACAACTTTTAGAATGAAAAAAAAGAGCAATAGTATAAAAAAATAGAAAAAATCAAAAGGCAAAAATAATAGAATAAGAGTATGATCATTTATCTTAAGTTTTTGCATTTTTAGAAGAGTCAATAGTTTGGGCCAAAAGTTAGTTCAATACGTTTTATACTTGGTGGGTCTTGCCTAGTTGTTGGGTCGTGTTAGCCATCCAAAACACTTATTTTTTTTTTTTACATTTTTTATATTTATCATAAAATGTTATATATATATATATATATATATATATATATATATATATATATATATATATTAAATAAATATAATAACCCGTATCATACCCGTAATAAGGTTGAAATTATAATTTGAAGTTATTAAAATTAGTTTGAATTGTAATAATTTGATTAATAAAAAGTAATATGTTATGCGTTGTTAATTTTTTTTAATTTGGTATTAAGTGTATCAACTCTAATGTAGTTATTAATCATTTTTATTAATCTACTTTTTTCAATAAACTAGACATATATACTCAATGTCAAATTAAATAACCTAGTAACACTTAAATCTACCAACAAATATTTGTATGTTATTTTATTGTGAAGTAAGAACATATCAAAATCAACTCAAAATAAATAACAATAAATTATTAGAAAATTCTAATACACAAATTTCTCTAATAAACAATAAATAATTTAAAATCACTAAAAAAAAACTCAACACCTCCCTTTGATGTCTGCAAAATATATACTTAAAATAACATTATATCAATATTAGTATATAAAATTATATGAATAGTATAATTTTAAAATAATTTACCAAGAGAATAAAATAATACAGATTTTTATGATAATTTTAATATCCTCAAGCTATAAATGTGGAATAAGAATGTATTATCAATTAATACCTAGAACTTGTCAATTTTTTTAATTGACAGTAATAAATTTTGATAAATTTAATTAAGAGATTTAAAAATTACTTTTTCATTATAAGCTCTCAAAAACTTCTCTATATACCATATTCATCGTGCAGTTATCTTTCAAGTGTTTGTGATTGTTTATACCCTGGGTCGAGCTGTATGACCCGGGCTGGTTAAAGATAAGTCGGCCGACCTCTTCGGATCAGGATTATCCGACCTCTTCATAAAAGAGTTCGGCCAAAACGCTATAGAGGCCCAAGTAGGCCCAAATAGAGGAACACGACCCAAATCTAAAGGAAGCCCAAACTTAGAAATATAAGAGCGGTTTCCTTAAAGATAAAGATGACTTCACTCAAAGATAAGATAAGATAACTATCTTATCTCAAGGGAAGATCACTCCACACCATTATAAATACACTGGAGCACCCAGGTATAACTCATACTCTGATTCTACAAAAAACCTGCTTAAAGCCCATGCTAACTTAAGCATCGGAGTCTCTTGCAGGTACCACCACCCTCCGGTGATGAAGGATCAGCTACATCAGCACCGCCACCGCCTCCAACAAGTCAGACGTATCAGCTCCGGCCGCCACAGCAGACCTCATCTGAGATCGACCTAACAGTTTCAGGTAACCCTCGGAACATTGGCGTCGTTGTTGGGGAACCTGGAAGTCATTCCATCACCATGGCAGACAACCTTGACAATGACCATGACTCCGGATTAGAGGAGAGAACTCTGCATAAGAATGTGGACACCACACCAAAGGATACGCCTCAACCAAACAAAGACAAGAATTCACCAAACATAGAAATCATGGAGGCCCTACATGCTCAACAAGACCGCCTCAAACAGCTCAAAAAAGAGGCCAAACATCAACGAGAAGCCGAAAGAAACCTCCAGAGAGAAACTAGGCGACGCCGAGAGTTGGAGGACAAACTCCTAAAACTCGAAGCCAACCTGAAAACTAAAACCATCCAAACCGGTCGCGATGACACATCCCACAAAGATCAAGACCCCTTTATCAAGGAAATCATGAAAACTAAGGTTCCAAAGGATTTTAAAGCTCCCGACATGACCCCATACGACAGTACCTCCGATCCCAGCCATCATCTCAGTAATTTCAGAAGCAGAATGTATCTCACTGATGCCTCAGATGCAACTCGATGCAAAGCCTTCCCGGCTACTTTAACAAAGACAGCAATTAAGTGGTTCGACAATCTGCCCCCTAGATTCATCACAAGTTTTGACGACTTAGCCAAGAAATTTCTTACCAGATTTTCCATCCAGAAAGACAAAGCCAAACATGCCCCAAGCTTATTAGGGATCAAGCAAGGAGATCGGGAGAGTCTTCGCAATTACATGGAAAGATTCAACAAAGCGTGTCTGGACATACATGATTTGCCAACAGAAGCAGCCATCATGGGTCTCATCAATGGCCTATGTGAAGGACCTTTTAGTCACTCCATATCAAAGAAACATCCTACATCTCTGAATAACGTACAAGAACGAGTAGAGAAGTATATCAACATGGAGAAAAACTCTCGACTAGGAGAAACCTCAAAATCCGGATTTTCCTACCCCTCTCGGGACAAGGATAAAGAGTCCAAGAAAAAAGAAGATCAACATGGAGAGAAGATCAAAACATACCATAATTACACCCCTCTTCGGGTGTCCCTCATGGAAGTTTACCGAGAAGTATGCCACACTGAGAAACTTCCACCGCTTCGACCAATCAAAGGCAAAAGAGGAGGTGCAAATCGGACAGAATATTGTGAATATCATCGAATCTACGGACATCCCACCAACGAGTGCTTCGACTTGAAGAATGTCGTAGAAAAATTGGTAAGAGAGGGGAGACTAGATCGCTACTTAGCTAGCAAGACGGATGAGCCCAAAAAAAGAAGAAGGGACGAAGAGGTCGGACGAACTGAACGACCACCTCCCACCTTGCAAAGACATGTCCACATGATAAACGGAGGATTTGCAGGAGGAGGAATCTCCAAATCATCTTGCAAAAGACACCTTAAGGAGATATATCATGTCGAGGGAGGAGAAGGAGCACCCGACCTCCCTACTATTACTTTCACCAAAGAGGACGCAGCAGGCATCATCACGGGACATGATGACCCCATGGTGATTACTATCATATTGGCCAATGCTAATCTCCACCGTACATTGGTGGACCAAGGAAGCTCGGCAGATATCTTGTTTAAATCTGCCTTCGACAAACTCGGCTTACAAGAAAAAGAGCTCAGAACATATCCAAACAGTTTGTTTGGACTAGGAGATACTCTAATCCAACCACTTGGATACATCTTACTACACACAACCTTTGGCAAGGGAACTCGATCAATGACACTCAACATAGACTACATCGTAGTCGACGTGGGCTCAGCCTACAACACCTTGATAGGACGGACAACGCTAAATCAGCTCGCCGCGGTAGTTTCAACTCCACATCTATGCATGAAATTTCCAACTTCAGAAGGGATCGCTACGATAAAAGGAGACCAGAAAATCGGGCGACGATGTTACAAAAAAAGTCTGAACCTTAGGGGCAAAAGAGAAGAAATCAACACTATCGAACTCGGAGGAGTTCGAGGTCGGGAAGAGCTTCGTCCACAACCGGAGGGCAAGATCGAGGAAGTCCAGATTGGGGATGTCCCAAATAAGTCAACAAATATTGGGGCAACTTTGAAAGGAGACATAAAGGAATCTCTGATACAGTGCTTAAGAGATAATGTCAACCTCTTTGCATGAAAGGCCGCAGACATGCCGGGCATAGATCCTAAGCTAATGTGCCACAAACTGGCAGTATACCCAGGATCTCGGCCAGTACAACAGAAGCATCGGAAGCTCGGGCCGGAAAGATCCCAAGCTGTGGAAAAACAAGTACAAGCTCTACTGGAGGCAGGATTCATAAGAGAAGTCAAGTACCCACTATGGCTAGCCAACGTCGTATTGGTGAAAAAGTCAAATGGAAAATGGAGAATGTGCACTGATTACACCGACCTCAATAAAGCTTGTCGAAAAGATCCCTATCCGCTCCCAAGCATAGACACTCTAGTGGATGCCTCCTCCGGATACAAGTACATTTCCTTCATGGATGCGTATTCGGGATATAATCAAATCCCAATGTACTCACCTGATCAAGAAAAGACCTCATTCCTAACCCCAAAAGCAAATTACTGTTATGTTGTTATGCCATTCGGACTCAAAAATGCATGAGCTACCTACCAAAGATTAATGAATAAGGTCTTCGCAGACTGATAAACCCATATTTTATGATATATTTTGTGCTTAATCTGAGTGATTTATTCAATCCTTCACCCACTTATTCATATTAATTACATGGTTTTACTTTCCCTTCCTTATTATGTGATGTATGTGAAAAACATGTTTTCTATGCTTAAAAATAATTATTTTGATTACCCTTTATCTCCATTCGATGCCGTGATTAGTGTGTTGAGTAGTTTCCGATCTTCTAAGGCAGGAATGACTTAAAGGATGGAAAGGAAACATACAAAAAGGGAAGGAAAGCACCAAACGGAGTTTTTGAAGAAACTGGCATCCACGCGATCGCATGGGTGACGCGGTCGCATGCCAGCGCGAATCAACAGCGACGCGACCGCGTGACCCACGTGGACGCGTGACAAAGGCCACGCACCAGAAATTGCAGAAAATGCTCATAGCGAATTCTGACGCCCTTTTTGGCCCAAATCCAAGTCCAGAAGGCATAGACCAGAGGTTATGAAGTGGGAGAATGCATCTATTCAGGGAGAGTCTCCAATTAGTTAGTTTTTCATGATTTAGATTTAGTTTTGAGAGAGGTTCTCTCCTTTCTCTCTTTAGGATTAGGATTTAGATTTAGGATTTTATTCGCTTTCAAGATTATCTCTTTATCAGGTTTAATATTCCTTTTTATTATTTTCTCAATTTTATTTATGAATTCTTCCATGTTACAGATTACTCTTTGAATTAATGTTATTTGAGGTATTTCAGTTTAATATTGCTCTCTTTTATTTATGTTACTTTTATCCCCAATCTGAAGACATTTTTATTCCAGTAGATTTACTTTCCTCTTTTGGTCTTGGTTAAGAAATCAGTAACTCAGGAGTTATCAAACTCAAACATGATTGATAATCGTTATCTTTGCTAATTGAATTGAACTTCAATAATCCCAATCTTTCCTTAGGGATTAACTAGGATTTGAAGATCAAACTAATTAGTCACTTGACCTTCCGTTGCTCTAGCAAAGGTTAACTAAGTGGAATTAAGATTCAATTTTCATCATCATTGATAAGGATAACTAGGATAGGACTTCTAATTTCTCATACCTTGCCAAAAGTGTGTTTTACAATTTTTTATTTACTTTACAGTCTTTTATTTATTTTAATCAAAATTTAAATTACTTGCTCCCTACCTTCAAAACCCCAATTTACAATCTTCAAACCAATAATAAGAACATACTTCCCTGCAGTTCCTTGAGAAGACGACCCGAGGTTTAAATACTTCGGTTATCAATTTATTTAGGGGTTTGTTACTTGTGACAACCAAAACGTTTGTACGAAGGGATTTCTGTTGGTTTAGAGACTATATCTACAACGCGACTGTTTTTATAAAATTCTTTACTGGCAAAAATCCCAACGTCAAAATGGCGCCGTTGCCGGGGAACTACAATTGTGTGCCTAATTATTGGTTATTGTAAATATTTTTCTTTTACTTGTTTATTTGTCTTTATTTTCCCTTTTTATTGCCATTAGCTACTATGAATTCTCACCCCTCTCACTTTGAGTTTGGTTCTAATATTTTTGAAAGGAATGAAAGTTATAACAGGAACATGCATCAAGGTCAGAGCAATCAAAGATGGATGGAGCCAAGAGGATCTGATCAACACTTTAGGCAACAACACCCTCCAAGATGTCATGGACAAAGACCATTCTACAATGCATACCAAGCAAATAGACATGGTGGACAACCTCGTAGTTACCAACAAGTCCCACCCTGTGCTTATAGGCCATCCTTTCAACATAACTTCGAAGCACCACACTCACAAGCTTCTTTTCACCATTCGCCACCATACGATCCTCATTTACCCCGATCCCAATCCAATTACTCCCAAACACCACCACTTCCCAATGTACCATGTCCAAATCCATCACCCCGAGAATTAGAAGTTCGCCTCAAGGGAACAGTAGATCAACTTCAAACAACCCTTCATCAACTAGAGCAAGCAATAAGTCAATTATCTTCCAGATGTTCGAACATTCAAGGGACTCCCAAAGTCCCATGTGGACAATCTAATGAAGGGCGTAGCATGAAGGAGATATTAGAAACTCCAGTGGACAAGATAGAGCATGACTTCGTATTAGAACAAGTAGAGGAAGCTGTCATTATACAAGAAGAAGAGTTGGTTGAAGACTTAGGAGACGCTGGACTTTCATGGGAATCTAGAGTTGTGGAGAACTCTGTCAAGGACGTTACAACTGATGCTAAGGAGGATAGTACACAACCCCCAAAGCAAGTCTCTTATGAAGAACTAGATGGAATAATCCAAGAAGCAAATTTTCTTGATGATGATAGTCACAAGTCAAGTTCTCCTAGTAATGAACTTGCATCCGCAAGTGAATTCTCTGAGATCGAAGAACCTTCCCCAAGTGAATACGAAGATGATGCGGAGGTAGATTTCTCTCAACCTCCCGTTTATAACTTAAGTGACGAGGAAGACATAGAAGGCTTTGATCAGGAAGAAGTTGCATTTGAAGAATTTTGCAAAGAAGTGGAGAAATTCACAGAAGAGCACAAGGGAGTAGAGCTCACAGAACCACTGGAAACACCTATCCCAAGGCCATTACCACCCAATACAAGCTTCAAGTGGGTACAATCCTTAACCTTTAGCTTTATTTTTCTACTTGAATATGGTTTGCTTGAAACAGATGGCCAGCTTAGAGCTCTCTGCGGCTTTAAGAGTAAAAGGGAAATGGCTCGTACTCAGAGCTGGTGCACAAGGTTCAATAAGGTTCCACGCTTCAACTTGAAGTGCACGGATTGGCATCATAATCAATCAAATAGATCTCGGAAAACGTTTGGTTATCTTGGTAAGAATTTAATTTCTAAACCGCCCAGATGGAAAAATATAGATCAAGATGAAGGCGGATTTAAAAGCCAAGTTTGGGATCTTGGAATCTATTCTGACATTCGTCACCCCGGGAGCCTGAGAATCTATTTGAAGCTGCTCAGAAGCTTTACATGCCTAGTTTGGGACTCCGGAGGCTATTGGCATTCCAAGCATTGGTGGAGATTCCTGGATGAGTTCAAGCACAAGCCACCATAACAGGAAGCTCATCCAATGTCGAACTTAAAGACTTTAACTAAAAGTGCTAGGTGGGAGACAACCCACCATGGTATGATCGTTCCTTTTTCAATTTTAATTTTATTTCATTTTGTTTATTTTTGAGTTTTAATTTATTTTATTTCATTGAACCTGGAATCATGCATAACATTCATATTAGCATTGCATTCTACATTTTGCACAAAAAAAAAGGGTGCACGACGCGATCGCATCACTCATGCGATCGCGTCACTTGCGAAAAATGCTACCCACGCGTCCGCGTCATTCACGCGGCCGCGTGATCTGGAGATCGGCGTAAACATCAAACGTCCAGAAAGTTAGGCTGGAATCGTGCGGCAATTGTGCGTTTTGCACAAAACGCCCACGCGGTCGCGTCCCTGACGCGATCGTGTCGCATGGATTGCACAACACCCCAAAAGGAGACAGAGAGTTGCACTGAAACGACGCTGGAATCGTGCGTTTAGCACAATTTCCAGCGACGCGATCGCATGCCCCAGGCGATCGCGTCATTCGCTCCCTAATCCATTCCATGCGATCGCGTGCCCTACGCGATCGCGTCAACCACCATTTCAGCCCAACCACACGACCGCGTGCCCACGCGATCGCGTGGATTCAAATTTTATAACCCCCCCAGTCACGCGAACCCTACCATTCACCCCCCAAACCCTTCTCCTTCCTCTCTTCTTCTCCAACCACCCAACCACCACCCAGCCACCATCACTGACCGCTGCCACCCCACTGACCACCCAGACCCGCCGCCACGCCACCCCCTTCCTCCTTCCCCTTCTTTCTTCTTCTTCCTTCTTCCCCCTCCCTCCACCGCCACTGCCCCCCTCCGCGATCACAACCCCACCGCGCCGCCGTCACCGCCGCGCCCCCATCCGCCACCCACGCCCCCTTCCCTTCCTTCCCTTTCTCCCCTACCCCCATTACCCTTCCCGAAGCCCCTGCCTCCAAATAGCACCCGCCGCCGCCGCGGCACCCTCCTCCGTCGCGCCAGACGCCACCGCCACCATCCCCCAGCCACCTCTCTGCCCCACTCTCCTTAATTCGCCTACCAGATTCCAACGAACGCCACCCTTCTATCCATTCATAATTAATTCATATTTTTCTGTTTATGTTCATATTTATGCTAGTTAGATATGCATGTTGTAGTGGATTTTAGGTTGTTAGGTAGCCTAGGATGTGGTTAGTGGATTTGGGCCTGTTTAATTGTACTGTTCGTGTTTCTTGTTTTATCAGTTCGCAATTCTGTTGTTGCTGTGATGTTCGTATTGTTCATATGCTGAAATTTACTGTTTCATGCTGCTCTTTACACTGCTTTTTCACGTTCATATTCCCTATATGTAAGTACAGCTGTATTTTTAATTCATATGAACTATTCTGATTGCTGTTTATTTTTCAGGACAATCCAATTTTAGCCGGAATGCTGCCCAAATTTTTATAAACTGTTTTTGACTTGCATTCATGCTTTGGTTTTGGCTATTTAAACTCTGCTTTTACTAGCACGATTAATGAATGCCAAGGCAAGATTTCCTATTCTCTTTGATTTCCTGATTTATAATCTACATTTTTGATGATTAGATTCTAATTTTTGCTATTTCTATATCTATCTGAATCATCATCAACCTAATTTCCTTGTTTGGATATGAGTTACCTATCTCTTCTCATTGTGAATGCCTATTACTTGGAATATGATCATTATGCCACTTTCCTTAAACCACTTTTTACTAACTCCCTAATTTTAACTTTCTAAACTCTTTTTCAATTCTAACCAACCTAACCTTTCCCAACATCTTTTCTGTTTTTTTTTTCACTTTCTTTTAACCTTCTAACCAAGGCATAATGTTAATTTTCCTAATTCACATGACTTCCATTACATTTTGGATTGTGAATTCTTCTTTTCGGACTTTTAACTCCTATACAATCCTTAATGCACATTTACTTAACTCATTTTCATTATCCTATTGCTCCTTTGCCACTTTGTGTTTCTTTTGATTATTTGCCTATTTGTTTTTCCTATTTTTTTTATTATATCCTGGTTTTCTATTTTTCAGGATGTCTGCCAGCCAAAGAAAAGAAAAAGCAAAGGCTACTACTGGCAAACGTAAAAGAGGAGAATCTTCTATGTCCATCATGGATATCATGCACGATGACTCCTGGCGGGAGAAATACTTTACCCCACAGGAGAAGGCCGACCAGCTACTCCCTGCTACTGATCCAGCAAAGTTCGCAAACCGATACTGTGAGCTGAAGTATCCGGTGTTTGCAACCTCCAGGAACCTATACCTGGAGAGGACTTTGAAAATCCCAGAAGAACTCCAGCAATACACCTCTGAGCAAATCAAACAAAGAGGCTGGTTCTTCCTGGAAAGAAACCTGACTGAGGTCAATGCATCTTGGGTAAGGAAATTCTACTGCAATTACTTCAAGACTTCCCTAGATGCAGTGAACCTAAGAGGGAAGCAGATTCTGGTCACTGAAGAGGCCATAGAGGATGTTCTGAAGCTTCTGCCTAAATCTGATAAGCTGGATGGTTATCAAAAAGCTGAGGAAGATATGCGCTTCATGAAGTTTGATTGGGATGCAGTCAAGGCCAGGATAGCCCTTGACCCGACTGTTCCATGGATCATGGGTCAGAACACCACCATGCCAAAGGAAATCAAGCGGATTTACTTAAATGATGAGGCTCGACTATGGCACCAGTCCTGAGCAATTTTGTCATGCCGAGTACCCATGAGACAGAGATACATGCCGCTATGATCACCCTCCTATGGTGTGTGATGGAGGGTAAGGACCTGTACCTGCCACGCTTTATCCGGTACCATATGGCCAGGGTCCACGTCCGAGGCACTCTTCCCTTTCCTTATCTGATTACACAGCTAGGCCGTCGAGCTGACGTGCCTTGGGAGGATGCTGATGAAAAGCCACCTGCTGCAGAATGTAAGAAGATTATCCCTTACAGCAAGAACTTTCTAGCTTTGGGCTACAGACCTCCATTCCTCACTGCTACTGATGAGACCGCCACACCATCTGCCGGCCCCTCTTCTTCCACAGCTGCCCCAGCTACCCCTGCCACCACCACTGCACCTCCACCTGCCTCAGAGCCAGTTTATCACCTAGTGCACCGCCTGTTTCGGCGGCTTGACCAGATGGAACATCGCAACAAGTGACGCTATGAGCACCTGAAGCTGATGATCTGATCTGGCGGCGACATTCCCTCAGAGCTTGACACACCATCTGAGGAGGAGGCGGATGATCATGAGGCAGAGACCCATCCACAGAGCGAGGCTGCGCAGGCAGGCACAGAGCAGACTACATCACATCAGGAGGCTCCGCCTCAGATTCAAGCTGTAGACCCAGAGATTCCTATTCAGTCAGCACCTCCTCTGCAGCAGGCAGATCCTCAGACCACCACCACGAAGACTCCAGCTACCCACCCTTCTAGTGATGACACCCCTTCACACCCTGCTTGAGTGAGCATCAGGGACGATGCTTCATTTTAAGTGTGGGGAGGTCGCCATCTTTGGCGTATTTTTTTGGTGAACCACTAAAGACTCTTTCATTTTATTTTTCTATTTTTCTGTATTTTCTCTTTATTTTTATTTTTATTTTCCCAATACTTATACATTGCTATTTTCATGTATTTATACTCTATTTTCTGCATTTCGTACTTTAGTTCATATTTTAGCCATTTAGTTTAGTTGCAATTCTAACTTATTAGTATAGAAATTATGGATTAATTAGTATAGTTTACCCTTTTTAGCATAAGATAGCTTAGTTTATATTGAAAATATAAAAAGGAAGTAAACTAGGAACTTGAACATAATAGAAACAATCCACACACCTTGTGTATATAGCATTACATGTTAGTTAGTTAACAACATTTCATCAAGGAGGAACACTAGAACTTTAAAGCCACCTTAAGTTTTACATTGAGAATAATGGGAACTTTTAATTTTACTTGCATGACATACATAACTGATATATGATTTTTGAGTTAGAGAACACACAGCCTGCGATTTTTGAGCTTAATTGTATGGTTACATTCAAACCATAAAATTTTATTCTTGTGTGTTCCACCCTTCTTATTTATTCTGGTGTTCTTTATTTTGTTTTAATCTATATGTCCGATTATAGAATAGAAATACATACCAAGAGAGTGATTGAGGCCATTGTTTAATTTTAGCTCACTTATCCCAAATTAGCCTACCTTTTACATCACCCTTGTTAACCCCCTTGAGCCTTTAAATCCCCTCTTATTCTATAAGCCACAATACTAGCCTTAAGCAGAAAAACAAAATAAAAATCCCAAGTTGAATCCTTGGTTAGCTTAAGATAGAAAGTGTGTAATTGTTTAAGTATGGGAAACCTATTGGGAACATGGATGATAAAAACAAAAGGTAGAAAAGGATAAAATTGTTCAAATAAAAATTTTGGGAAGCATGTTCATGTAAAATCAAATAATTAAATTACCATGTGCAATAAAAAATGTTATTTTTCAATATTTGAATAAAGGGGATACAAAAGAATTCCCCAATTGCAAAATAAATGCACATGGGATAAAAGTTAGAGTATGAGCATGTAACATCAAAAGTGGAAAAAAGTGGGAAAATAGGTAAAGAAGTTTTGCTTTACAAAGTATGTATGTTAGGTGAGATCTTAGACTAATCAAGGATTCACTTAATTAGCTCACTTAGCATTATACATATACCTTTACCTTTACCTTGGCCCCATTACAACCTTAATTAAAGACCTCATGACTTTTGTATGCCTATATTCTATAATTGTTGATTGGTTAGATGAAGAACAAAGTTATAGAAAGGAAGGATAAAAAGAAGAATAGAGTGATTAAGCCAATAAACACTGAGTGACTAGAGAGTAAACACAAAATCCAATGAAGGTTCAATAGCTCATTAACATATATCTCTGCTTAAATTATAAATTGTCTTGAAAGTTTATAAAATGTTTTTCTCCCATCTCAATTGTAAAGGCACTTTATCACTATCTAAGGCTTGGCTATATATATGATTCCTTGAGAATGTGAATTAATTCAACTACATGTAAGCTTTGTATACAAGTGAATAAAAATTTAGAATTGCATGATTCATTTAGGTAGTTGCATTTAGATTAGATTGCATTGCATGACATTCCACCACTTTAACCTAACATTACTCTTGGATTTAGCATGAGGACATGCTATTGTTTAAGTGTGGGGAGGTTGATAAACCCATATTTTATGATATATTTTGTGCTTAATCTGAGTGATTTATTCAATCCTTCACCTTCTTATTCATATTAATTACATGGTTTTACTTTCCCTTCCTTATTATGTGATGTATGTGAAAAACATGTTTCCTATGCTTAAAAATAATTATTTTGATTACCCTTTATCTCCATTCGGTGCCGTGATTAGTGTGTTGAGTAATTTCAGATCTTCTAAGGCAGGAATGACTTAAAGGGTGGAAAGGAAACATACAAAAAGGGAAGGAAAGCACCAAACGGAGTTTTTGAAGAAACTGGCATCCACGCGATCGCATGGGCGACGCGGCCGCATGCCAGCGCGAATCAACAGCGACGCGACCGCGTGACTGACGCGATCGCACGCCACAAGCAGAACGTACATGACGCGGCCGCGTGATAAGAAAAACTTCAAATGACGCGACCGCATGACCCACGCGGACGCGTGACAGAGGCCACGCACCAGAAATTGCAGAAAACGCTCATAGCGAATTCTGACACTCTTTTTGGCCCAAATCCAAGTCCAGAAGGCATAGACCAGAGGTTATGAAGTGGGAGAATGCATCTATTCAGGGAGAGTCTCCAATTAGTTAGTTTTCCATGATTTAGATTTAGTTTTGAGAGAGGTTCTCTCTTCTCTCTCTTTAGGATTAGGATTTAGATTTACGATTTTATTCGCTTTCAGGATTATCTCTTTATCAGGTTCAATATTCCTTTTTATTATTTTCTCAATTTTATTTATGAATTCTTCCATGTTACAGATTACTCTTTGAATTAATGTTATTTGAGGTATTTCAGTTTAATATTGCTCTCTTTTATTTATGTTACTTTTATCCCCAATCTGAAGACATTTTTATTCTAGTAGATTTACTTTCCCCTTTTGGTCTTGGTTAAGAAATCAGTAACTCAGGAGTTAACAAACTCAAACATGATTGATAATCGTTATCTTTGCTAATTGAATTGAACTTCAATAATCCCAATCTTTCCTTAGGGATTAACTAGGATTTGAAGATCAAACTAATTAGTCACTTGACATTCCCTTGCTCTAGCAAAGGTTAACTAAGTAGAATTAAGATTCAATTTTCATCATCATTGATAAGGATAACTAGGATAGGACTTCTAATTTCTCATACCTTGCCAAAAGTGTGTTTTACAGTTATTTATTTACTTTACAGTCTTTTATTTATTTTAATCGAAATTTAAATTACTTGCTCCGTACCTTCAAAACCCAATTTACAATCTTCATAACCAATAATAAGAACATACTTCCCTACAGTTCCTTGAGAAGACGACCCGAGGTTTAAATACTTCGGTTATCAATTTATTTAGGGGTTTGTTACTTGTGACAACCAAAACATTTGTACGAAGGGATTTCTGTTAGTTTAGAGACTATATCTACAACACGACTGTTTTTATAAAATTCTTTACTGGCAAAAATCCCAACGTCACAGACCATATCGGGAAACTCATGGAGGTATACGTGGACGACATGTTGGTAAAAACACAAAGGGAGGAATCTTTGCTTTCCGACCTCACCAAAGTGTTCGACACCATCAGAAAGCACGGTATGCGACTTAATCCCCGCAAAGTGTACCTTTATAGTAAAAGTCGGCAAATTCCTGGGTTTCATGTTAACACAACGAGGAATTGAGGCAAACCCAGACAAATGCCGAGCTATACTCAACATAAAAAGTCCGATCTGTGTTAAAGAAGTGCAACAACTCAATGGAAGACTGGCAGTCTTGTCCAGATTTCTAGTCGGATCGGCCATAAGATCTCTTCCCTTTTATGCCACATTAAGGAAGGGAAAGAAGTTTGAATTGACCACAGAGTGCGAGCAAGCCTTCCAGGATTTTAAAAAGTTCCTGGGACAACCACCCATTCTCACTCGACCATGGGAAGGAGAAGCACTCATATTATACCTCGCAGTGGGAAGTCGGGTAATAGCCTCAGCACTGGTTAGAGAAGATGAAAATGGGCAACAAGCCATCTACTTCATCAGCAAAGCCCTACAGGAGGCCGAACTGAATTATCAAAAGATAGAAAAATGCGCCTACGCTCTCATACTAACTTCTCGACGACTTCGACCATATTTTCAAGCTCACACCATCAAGGTTCAGACTAACCAGCCCATAAAAGGCATTCTACAGAAGGCAGACTTAGCTGGAAGGATTCTACAGTGGGCAGTCGAGCTATCTGAGTTCGATCTTCAGTATGAAGCTCGGACGGCCATCAAGTCTCAATATTTGGCCGATTTAATTGCTGAATACACTGACACCCCAGGAACTCCTACAAAATGGAATCTCTATGTAGACAGCTCTTCAAACATAATCGGAAGTGGGGTAGGTGTGATATTAGAAAGCGACCAGGGAACCCAAATCGAACTCTCCCTAAAATTCGAGTTCCCTGCGTTAAACAATCAGGCCGAGTACGAGGCATTACTAGCTGGTTTGAGGCTGGCCAAAGAGGTTGGAGTTCAAAAGCTTATCATCTCCAGCGATTCATAAGTAGTCACCTCACAAATAGCAGGAAGCTACTAAGCTAAGGACCCTACCATGAAAAAAATACTTGGACAAAACCAAGGAACATCTCGGACAACTCGGGGAATATGAGGTCCGTCATATACCTCGGGAACAGAATGCTCGATCTGATGCACTTTCAAAATTAGCCAGCACCAAACCAGGGGGCAATAATAGAAGCCTCATTTAGGAAATACTACTGAGCCCATCAATTTTGGAGGAAGAAGAGGTCCTAGCCATATCAGGTCAGGATCAAGAATGGATGGCCCCCAAAATCAGCTACCTCAAATCAGAGACACTCCCTGCAGATAAGAAGGAAGCAAGGAGGTTAAGACGAGAGGCACAATATTACACCATCATAAACAACATCCTATACAGGAGAGGGATCTCGACACCCCTATTAAAATGTGTACCGACCTCCAACACAAAAGAAGTCTTAGAAGAAATACATAGTGGCATATGTGGCAACCATCTTGGGGCACAAGCTCTCTCCAAAAAGGTACTCCGAGCCGGATTCTTTTGGCCGACTTTGCAAAAGGAAGCAACAGAGTTCGTAAAGACATGTCCACCATGTTAGAAACATGCTAACTTCCACATCGCCCCACTAGAGGAGCTCATCAGCGTAATATCACCATGGCCATTTGCAAAGTGGGGACTCGACCTCTTCAGGCCCTTCCCCCAAGGATCGGGACAGGTCAAATTCCTCATCGTAGGAGTATATTATTTCACAAAGTGGATTGAGGCAGAGCCCCTAGCTAATGCCACTGCTCAAAGAAGTCAGAAATTCCTATATAGAAACATTGTTACAAGGTTCGGGGTCCCTCACTCCATCACCACAAACAATGGCACTCAATTCACAGATACATGTTTTAGAAAGTTGGTAGCCGACTTAAAAATAAAACACCAATTTACATCCGTAGAACACCCCCAGGCTAATGGGCAAGCAGAAGCTGCCAACAAAGTCATACTAGTCGGGTTAAAATGGAGACGACAGGACGTGAAGGGAGCCTGGGTTGAAGAGCTCCCACAAGTCCTATGGGCGTATCGGACAACTCCACACTCCACCACAAAGGAATCACCTTTCTGATTAGCTTACGGAATGGAGGCAATGATCCCAGTAGAGGTCGAAGAAGGATCGTCCAGAATAATCCACTACAGTGAAGAGGCCAACTCCCAACTTCAAAGGGAAGAACTCGACCTACTTCTAGAAATCCGAGAAAGAGCTCAAATCAGGGAAGATGCGTTAAAACATCGAATGGCCTCAAGATACAATCGAAAGGTAGTACAGTGAAGCTTTACCAACAATGACCTCATCCTAATCCGAAATGATATTGGAACAAGTCGACCGGGAGAGGGGAAGCTAGCAGCTAACTGGAAAGGACCCTACCGAGTCACAGAGGTACTGGGAAAAGGCTACTACAGGGTGTCCGAACTAGAAGGACAAGAGCTACCAAGGTCGTGGCATGCCTGCAACCTAAGAAGGTATTATAGTTAGAGGTAATAAAGATCTTAGGTCAAGGTGCACTCTTTTTCCTGAAAAGGTTTTTTAACGAGACACCAAGCCAAGATCTATAAAATTGCCCGACTTAGAAGGGTAAACACCCACATGTATATATTTTATTTGCCTATATGTCTACTTTCTATTGGAATAAAACTTTCTCAGATTTTCTACAAAGTTTCTCTACAAAGACGCATTAATCTGAACACAAAAATCCATCGCCCGATTACAAAGCTACAGGTCGGTAAGGTGAAAACCAAATTCACCACCCGACCACGATGAAGTCAAATTTATCGTCTGAAATTCTACAAAGGTCGGCAAGGTGAAAACAAAAACTCACCGCCCGACTTCGACAAAATCGGCAAGATGAAAAAGTGATAAAGACAGATTAATGCGAAAGCGACAAAAGTTATAAAAAGTAATCCATAGAAAAAGGCCCGACGAGGTCTGAGAAAAAATGGATTGCTAAAAATAACTAGGGAAGGACCGACATGAAGAAGTCGGACCAATCCCCCAAAGCGACAAAAGTTATAAAAATAATCCATAGAAAAAGGGCCGACGATGTCTGAGAAAAAATGGATTGCTAAAAATAACTAGGGAAGGACCGACATGAAGAAATCGGACCAATCCCCCAAAGCGACAAAAGTTATAAAAAGTATTCCATAGAAAAAGGCCCGATGAGGTCTGAGAAAAAATGGATTGCTAAAACTAACTTGGAAGGACCGGCATGAAGAAACCGAACCAATCCCCCCAAAAACGACAAAGTTATAAAAAATAATCCATAGAAAGAGGCCTGGCCAGCCCTTATCAAAAATAGATTGTTAAAAATAACTTAGAAGGAATCGACATAAAGAAGTCGGCCCAAGCCGAATAAAGCAACAAAGTTATAAAAAGTAAACCCATAAAAAGAAGACCCGGTGAGGTCCAATTAAAAAAAGGGATTACTAGAAATAACTCGAGAAGGTTTGTCAAAGACGTGCGCTAGAAGGGACGCAGCTCGACCCAAAAAGCCACGACCTTACCAAAATCAATTTACAAGTGTTCTATGAAGAATACTAAAAAGAATAGCCAAACAAAGCTAGCCTCAAAGTTCACTTCAACTAAAGTAGGAAATAAACAAAGGCAATCAAAAGAAGTCGGACAACAAGACTCCCACACTCTAAAATTCCTGGAAGTGGCAAAAGTGCAAACCAGTATAGCAAAAAAAGATACTATAATAAAAGCTCAAGAAGGCAACCCCAAAATCGACCTCAAGAGCTCAAAAGTATTTGTTTTTTAAAGACAAAGGTTACTAAAGCAACCTAACGTCAACAAAAGTCAAATAATCCAAAATTACAAAAAATAGAGTTCAAAGACCCACAAGCCGGGCCATACAGATACCCAAACAAACTACAAAGGATTTAAAGACTCCCCAGTGGCGGCATCCCGAGGTGAAGGAGGACGGGTCGCAAGCAGAACAGCATCAACGGTTCCATCCGGCTGGTTCAAGATCTGAACATCAGAGTTCGACTCGGGATGGCCGACCTCAGCTGTAGAAGTTGGAAAAGTTGGAGCAGTAGAAGCTTTGGCTATTGGCTTAGGAGGAGGAACTACATCCTCGTCATCATCTGGGGCAGGAACAATTTTACCATCTTCAACAATATTGTCCAAACTAAAAAGACTCAAGTCGAGCTTGGGAGCAAGAACTCGGACCTGAGCCTTCAAATTCTCATATGCGCCAGTCACGCTACCCACCAGATGACTCTAAAGCTCAGCATAATTAGCATGAGCATTATCCAGACTCTCCCTTGCCTCCAACAACTCGCCATAAGTACGGACATAGCTCTCCTTATGCTGCAGTATCGTCTCCTCGGACAGCTTGGCAGAAGCCATAGCAGCAGTAGCTCGGGCTTTCTCCTTTTCTAGATCCAGCTCCAGCTTAATAACTCTAGCGTCCAGCTCGTCCTTCAGACCCTTGATCTGATCATACTCTGACTTGGCTTCCAGCATAAACTCCTTCATCGCATGGACGGGAGAGTCTTGGATCCAGCGAAACAAAGCCGCACCCATATGCGCCATCCGAACACTACTTCTGGTGATAAAATCTAGGTGGTTCAGGATGGACACATCGTCCATAGGAAGTCGGCCATAGGGGGCAATCTGGTTATCAACAAACCCCACAGCGTCAAAGTCAGGGGCATCCAAAATATAGGGTTCAACAGTCTTCTACTTCTTGGGGGCAGGACCAGTAGCAGAGGGAGAAGCGGCACCTGAGGTCGGCTGGGGAGGATCGGAAGAAGCCAAGCGAACCTGGGGAGTGGGGATGATCTTCCTCGGCCCAGAAGTGTCCGAGGTCGACCTCCTCAGTGTAACATTGGAAGATCCCTCCCCAGGACCTTTGGCCGAAATATTCTGGGCAACTGTTGCCTTCCTGGCTCTCTTAAAAGCCTTCATAGAATCAGTGGTCTTCACCATCTCTGAAAATATAAAGCAGCAAAACCGAAGTTGCAAGTTAGAAAGAGATGGATCGACAAAACAAACAAGATAAACAAAGATAAAGCTAGCAAAGAAATCGGCAGCTACCTAATTCAGTTCGAAGAAGGGAGGGATTCCCCAAGAACTTCTTCGTATCAAGATAAGGAGGCTCCCCCCAATTCTCTTCTAGTACATGAACAAAAGCCTGCTCAACCTCATCCAACATTTCCCAAGTATACCTTGACACTACTACGTTCTGTTGCCAGGATAGGGGAAGGCAGGTTCATATTCTCATCCAAAAAGAAGGGCCAAGCTCCTTTAACAGCTCGAACCTTGAAGAAATAGTTCTTAAAATCCCTAAAAGATTCATCATACATAGAAAAAACTTTCTTTCCTTAGGCAGCTCGAAAAGAAATTCAGGAAGCCTTCTTCTTAGCTGCCCCAGGTTTCGTCAAAACAAAAAGGTAAAGAAATAGAGTTTGAGAAGGTCGGACATCTAGTTCTTGGCACAACAGTTGGAAGACTTTTATGAATCCCCACGAGTTTGGGTGAAGCTAAGAAGGGGCAACATTATAGGACCACAACAAGTCGGTCTCAAAGAAAGTAAAAGGAATTGTGATGTTCATTTGGCTAAAAAGGTAATCGTAAGCATAAAAGAAGGGACGTTCCCCCCTAAGTCAGAGAAGGAAAACAAACCCTCTCATCAGGGTCAAGTGCTACCAACTCATAGTTTTTCTCCTGATCTCTACTACTACAAACCCTGTGATGTCTCCTAAGCTGCACGCAATACTCGGAATTAACCACAGAAACACACATCAAGACGAGGGAGTCCAGCCAGTCAGACATGCCCTCGGGGACTTTGGAAGATGTCTCGACAATATTTTTGCGAGAAGACATGGGTCAACTAGTCCTACAGTAAGAAAAAGGAAAATGGGTTACTAATCAACAGCTCGGACAAATCAAGAGAGCAGCTCGGACAAATATGGATATAACTCAAACTAAAGCATACAAATGTTAGAAGGCAGGAACAGCAACAAAAGGAAACCCCAGGACTCACACAAGGTCCATGGGCATCCTTTGGAGGCAGTAACAGAATAAGGATTCAGGAAAAATCTAAAGTTTACGTTTCAACATCTATCAAACAAGAAAACAACCCTCCTTCAAACAGCGACGCTTCGAAGAGAAAAGTCACAAATCACAAAGAGACATCAAAGTTACCATCTTTTCAATCTATCAGCAAACCGGCAACATCAAACCCTCAAAGATACAACCTTTTAACAAAACGGTTCACTACTTCAAGCGATAAATAGAAGAAAGATCAAAATCCTTCTCTAACAGAAAAGCGAGGAAACCCTCACAGCACACAATACATCAATGATCAGATACAACAAATTCAGAAAAAGACCTAAACTTTCCAAGCATCAAACATGAATTCAAGCAAAACCAAAACTTCTTTAAAATATGAATAATGCGAACACAAAAAGAATGGCGTAAAAAAGGGAAAGAGGAAGAAAAACCAACCTACAGGAAAGAAGGAGATGATAAACTGATCAAGAGTTGAAGTAGGCCCAAGTAGGCCCAAACAGAGGAACACGACCCAAATCTAAATGAATCCCAAACCTAGAAAGATAAGGGCGGTTCCCTTAAAGATAAAGATGACTTCTGATGAGCGGATATTTTATACGCTTTTTGGGGTTAATTTCATGTGGTTTTTAGTATGTTTTAGTTAGTTTTTAGTATATTTTCATTAGTTTCTAGGAAAAATTCATATTTCTGGACTTTACTATGAGTTTGTGTGTTTTTCTGTAATTTTAGGTATTTTCTGGCTGAAATTGAGGGAGCTGAGCAAAAATCTGATTCAGGCTGAAAAAGGACTGCTGATGCTGTTGGATTCTGACCTCTCCGCACTCGGAATGGATTTTCTGGAGCTACAAGAGTCCAATTGGCGCACTCCCAATTGCGTTAGAAAGTAGACATCCAGAGCTTTCCAGAAATATATAATAGTCCATACTTTTCTCAAGGATAGATGACGTAAACGCCAATGCCAGTTCCATGTTACAATCTAGCGTTAAACGCCAGAAACAAGTTACAAGTTGGAGTTAAACGCCCAAAACAGCTTACAACCTGGCGTTTAACTCCAAAAACAGCCTAAGCACGTGTAAAGCTTAAGTCTCAGCCCCAACACACACCAAGTGGGCCCCAGAAGTGGATTTCTGCACTATCTATCATAGTTTACTCATTCTCTGTAAACCTAGATTTCTAGCTTACTATTTAAACAACTTTTAGAGGATTATTTTGGGACCTCATGACATTTTTTAGATCTAAACTTTGTACTCCTTGACGGCATGAGTCTCTAAACTCCATTGTTGGGGGGTGAGGAGCTCTGCTGTGTCTCGATGAATTAATACAATTACTTCTGTTTTCCATTCAAACACGCTTGTTTCTATCTAAGATATTTATTCGCACTTCAATATGATGAATGTGATGATCTGTGACACTCATCACCATTCTCAACCAATGAACGTGTGCCTGACAACCACCTCCGTTCTACATTAGATTGAATAAGTATCTCTTGGGTTCCTTAATCAGAATCTTCGTGGTATAAGCTAGAATCCATTGGCAGCATTCTTGAGAATCCGAAAAGTCTAAACTTTGTCTGTGGTATTCTGAGTAGGATTCAAGGATTGAATGACTGTGACGAGTTTCAAACTTACAAAGGTTGCGCGTAGTGACAGACGCAAAAGGACCAACGGATCCTATTCTAGCATGAGTGAGAACCGACAGATGATTAGCCGGGCGGTGACAGCGCACCTGGACCATTTTCACTGAGAGAACGGATGGTAGCCATTGACAACGGTGATCCACCAACATACAGCTTGCCATAGGAGGAACCTTGCGTGCGTGAAGAAGAAGACAGAGGGAAAGCAGAGATTCAGAAGACAAGGCATCTCCAAAACTCCAACATATTCTCCATTACTGCAGAACAAGTATTTATTTCATGCTCTTTTATTTCTCGCAATTCAAACTGATAAATATAATTGATATCCTGACTAAGAGTTACAAGATAACCATAGATTGCTTCAAACCAACAATCTCCGTGGGATTCGGCCCTTACTCACGTAAGGTATTACTTGGACGACCCAATGCACTTGCTGGTTAGTTGTACAAGTTGTGAAAAGTGTGATTCACAATTCGTGCACCAACTTCACTCAAAGATAAGATAAGATAACTATCTTATCTCAAGGGAAGATCACTCCACACCATTAGAAATACACTAGAGCACCCAGGTATAACTCATACTCTGATTCTACAAAAAACCTGCTTAAAGCCCATGCTAACTTAAGCATCGGAGTCTCTTGCAGATAACACCACCCTCTGGTGACGAAGGATTAGCTACATCAGCACCGCCACCGCCTCCAACAAGTCGGACGTATCAGCTCCGGCCGCCACAGCAGACCTCATCTGAGATCGACCTAACAGTTTCAAGTAACCCTCGGAACAGTGATCTTGCAATAGCTCACAGATCATCTTTACTCTTTATTCTTGACAAGGCAACATACAATTGATTATGGGTGAAAACTGGTCTTGGAAGGTATATTCTAATTTTTTATAGAGTTTGTCATTAAGACTTATTTATTGTAATTGCAAATGACATAATAATTGAAAATTGTCTTCTTTAAAATCTGACGGGTAATATTTCGTTATTTGGAATAAGATTCAGTCTTGGGATAAGAACAATAGTTCCAGTTTCGTTACCGGTTAAAGCCTTGCTTCTATCACATAGTTTTCCATTCTTCTAACTTTCATTCTCGTTCCATTAGTTTGGTATATATTTTGCAGCAACATAATAGGAGCACCCTCCTTCACGATCAATTTGTGTGGTGGTAGACCTGAATAATTTATTCCATTTAGAATCTCTGGTGAGAAGGCATCTAACTCAAATTCCATATTTCCCTCCTCAGCACACACAGAGTTAGAACTTAAGTAAACTCTTTCTTCCAGGTAACCCTGTAATCATCTTGTTGTTGACATCAGTGATATAATCCAGAGTTATTGCAATAATTGCTCTATCCTTGAATTAATTTTTAACAGATAAATTGGATAACATATCTAGTTACATAAAATCATTGAGGTCATCTAAAACTTTCTCAGAATTCTTAACCAAAATGTCAGGTGGTATTTGAATGATGGATTCATTATCTGTTGTATCACCAATCAAATCATCGCCAATTTTGAGTAACCACTCTGCAAAATTCTTGAATTCTTGTATGTTGTTGTTTTCACCTAGTAGCAATCTCATGTTTTCTGTAAACTTTAGAACCTTACAGTTATCCCATAAATATGAAGAATTAATAGAAGACTAAATTATATCCTACCTTGAGCTTTTAGGAATCACGGATAAAATTTGTCTAATTTTTTTTTCTAGGACAACAACTTTACCTCCAAATGACAAATGAGCATTATACGAATTTGAGCACCTCAAGATGTCTCTAAGGCATTTGTCTAAAGTTTCATAACAATACTTACTTATCATTGGAGCTTCATCCTATATGATTAATTTGGCCTTAGTTAATAACCTTGTAAGATGAGTTCCCTATTTAATGTTGCACAAAAAATCTTCATTTTCTTTCCCTTTAAATTTTCGAATTGCATGTTCTTTGTTCTTTCTTAATCTTCAAGTTGTTCTTGTTTATTTTCCTTGTTTGATATTTGGTTTTTCTTGTTCTGTGTCTTTTTTTTGTTTTTCTTGTACTTTTTTAAAATATCAGTTTTCAAAAAAAAATAATAAAATAAAATATTTTTATACATTAAACACCTTGTTAAAACACTTTAAATTTATAGCTCAATTGGCTAGAGCGTGGTGCTTATGTTCTTGGTAATTGGCTATCTTCTTTTTTTAAAAACTTTTTCAAAAATAATTTTTTTTTGAATAAATCTTGTGCCAAACTTTAAGTTTGATGTTTTCTTGTTGATTTCTCTTTAGTTTTCGAAAATTTTATTTTGGTTTTCTAAAAATTTTAAGTTTGGTGTTCTATCTTCATGTTCTTGTTGTTCTTGTGAGTCTTCAAAGTGTTCTTGAGTCTTCCTTGTGTTTTGATCTTTAAAATTTTTAAGTTTGGTGTTCCTTGGTGGTTCCCTCCAAAATTTTCGAAAATAAAGAACATTAGATCTAAAAATTTTAAGTTGTGTGTCTTTTGTGTGTTTTTCTCTTTCATCATAAAATTCAAAAATAAAAAAATATCTTTTCTCTCTATTTTAAAGTGAATTTTCGAAAATTGCTTTTAAAATTTAGATTTCTATTTCAAAATTTAAAATCTTTTTCAAAAATCATATCCTAAGTTTTTCAAATCATCTTAATTAAGTAATTATTTTAGTTTTATTTTTTTATTCTTAATTTTCGAAATCTATATTTAATTTCTAGTTATTTTATTTCATTTTTTTTCTTTTTTCATTCTCTTTTTATAAAATAAAAATAAAAATATATTTTAATTGCAATTCACATCAATTCCCTTTTCTCCATCATGGACCTAAGTGGAAATGAGCAGTCCAGAAGGACTCTGGGGTCATATGCTAACCCCACTACTGCTTCATATGGGAGCAGTATCTGTATACCCTCCATTGGAGTCAGTAGCTTTGAGTTGAATCCTCATCTCATTATCATGGTGCAGCAAAGTTGCCAGTATTCCGGTCTTCCACAGGAAGAACCTACAGAGTTTCTGGCATAGTTTTTACAAATTGCTGACACAATACATGATAAGGAAGTAGATCAGGATGTCTACAGATTATTACTGTTTCCATTTGCTGTAAAAGACCAAGCTAAGAGGTGGTTAAATAACCAACCTAAGGCTAGCATAAGGACATGGAAACAGCTGTCAGAAAAATTCCTGAATCAATACTTCCCTCCAAAACGGATGACACAGCTAAGGCTGGACATCTAAGGCTTTAAACAAGGAGATAATGAATCTCTTTATGATGCCTGGGAGAGATACAGAGAGATGTTAAGAAAATGCCCCTCTGAAATATTTTCAGAATGGGTGCAGTTTGACATCTTCTATTATGGGCTTACAGAGAAAGCTCAAATTTCTCTAGATCACTCAGCTGGTGGATCTATACACATGAGAAAGACAATTGAAGAGGCTCAAGAGCTTATTGATACAGTTGCCAGAAATCAGCATCTGTACCTAAATAGTGAATCTTCTATGAAAGAAGAGGCTAAAACAGTAACTGCTGAACTTAGTCCTGCAGAACAAATTACTGAATTCAATCAGCAATTAGACTTTCTAACAAAACAGTTGGCCGAGTTCAAGGAAATACTACAAGACACAAGAATGGCTAATATAATATGGAGGTACAGTTGAAGCAAACAGAACAACAGTTATCAAAACAAATAACAGAAGAGTGCCAAGCAGTTCAATTAAAAAGTGGGAAAACCTTAAATACCTCACTTCAAGGTAGCAGGAAGCCAAGAAATGAACAAACTGCTATTCAAAATCCCTCTGAGGATAGTAAGAGCCCAGAGAGGAATAACTCTGGCGTTCAAACACCAGAAACAAGCAAGGAGTTGGCGTCAAACGCCCAATAGAAGCTCAGTTCTGGCGTTCAAACGCCAGGAACAAGTAAGGAGTTGGCGTCCAACGCCAATCCAGCTTCTAACCCTGGCATTCAAATGCCAGTAAGGGATCAGACATACACAAGTGCTGATAACAACCCCTCTAAAAAGGCTTCTCCAACCACCTCTGTAGGAAATAAACCTACATCAATTAAGGTTGAGGAATATAAAGCCAAGATACCTTATCCTCAAAAACTCCGCCAAGAGGAGCAGGATAAGCAATTTGCTCGCTTTGCAGATTATCTCAGGACTCTTGAAATAAAGATTCCGTTTGCAGAGGCACTTGAGCAAATACCTTCTTATGCCAAGTTCATGAAAGAGATCTTGAGTCATAAAAAGGATTGAAGAGAAATTGAAAGAGTTATCCTCACTAAAGAATGCAGTGCAGTCATTCTGAAAAGCTTTCCAGAAAAGCTTAAAGATCCCGGGAGCTTTCTGATACCATGCATATTAGAGGGTAATTGCACCAAGACAGCTTTATGTGATCTTGGGGCAAGCATCAACCTAATACCTGCATCCACTATCAGAAAGCTTGGTTTAACTGAAGAAGTTAAACCAACCCGGATATGTCTCCAACTTGCTGATGGCTCCATTAAATACCCATCAGGCGTGATTGAGGACATGATTGTCAGGGTTGGGCCATTCGCCTTTCCTACTGACTTTGTAGTGCTGGAAATGGAGGAGCACAAGAGTGCTACTCTCATTCTAGGAAGACCTTTCCTAGCAACTGGACGAACTCTCATTGATGTCCAAAAGGGGGAAGTAACCCTGAGAGTCAATGAGGATGAGTTTAAGTTGAATGCTGTTAAAGCCATGCAGCATCCAGACACACCAAAAGACTGTATGAAAGTTGATCTCATTGACACTTTGGTAGAGGAGGTCAACATGGCTAAGAGTCTCGAATTAGAGCTAGAAGACATCTTTAAAGATGTTCAGCCTGATTTGGAGGGTTCAGAGGAATTGAAAGAGCCTCTGAGACTTCCTCAGGAAGAGGAGAAACCTCCTAAACCCAAGTTCAAGCCATTACCACCATCCCTGAAATATGCATTTTTGGGAGAAGGTGACATTTTTCCAGTGATCATAAGCTTTGCTTTAAATCCACTGGAAGAGGAAGCACTAATTCAAGTGTTAAAGACACACAAGACAGCTCTTGGGTGGTCCATAAGTGACCTTAAGGGCATAAGTCCAGCTAGATGCATGGACAAAATCCTATTGGAGGATGATGCTAAGCCAGTGGTTCAACCACAGAGGCGGCTTAATCCAGCCATGAAGGAAGTGGTGCAGAAAGAGGTCACCAAATTACTAGAGGCTGGGATTATTTATCCTATTTCTGATAGCCCCTGGGTGAGCTCTGTTCAAGTTGTTCCCAAAAAGGGAGGCATGACAGTGGTTTATAATGAAAAAAAAGAACTGGTTCCTACAAGAACAGTTACAGGGTGGCGCATGTGTATTGACTACAGAAGGCTCAACACAGCCACCAGAAAGGATCATTTTCCTTTACCATTCATAGACCAGATGCTAGAGAGACTAGCAGGTCATGAATATTACTGCTTTTTGGATGGCTATTCAGGTTACAACCAAATTGCAGTAGATCCTCAGGACCAAGAGAAAACAGCATTCACATGTCCTTCTGGAGTATTTGCTTACAGAAGAATGCCTTTTGGTCTGTGTAATGCACCTGCAACCTTTCAAAGGTGTATGCTCTCTATCTTCTCTGATATGGTAGAGAAATTTCTGGAAGTCTTCATGGATGACTTTTCAGTATTTGGAGACTCATTCAGCTCCTGCCTTGACCATTTAGCACTTGTTCTGAAAAGATGCCAAGAGACCAACCTAGTTTTAAACTGAGAAAAATGTCACTTTATGGTGACTGAAGGAATTGTCCTTGGGCATAAAATTTCAAACAAGGAGATAGAGATGGATCAAGCTAAAGTGGAAGTAATTGAAAAATTACCACCACCTGCTAATGTTAAGACAATCAGAAGCTTTCTGGGGCATGCAGGATTCTACAGGAGGTTTATAAAGGATTTTTCAAAAATTGCAAAACTCCTGAGCAATCTGCTAGCTGCTGACACGCCATTTGTGTTTGACACAGAGTGTCTGCAAGCGTTTGAGATTCTGAAAGCTAAGCTGGTCACAGCACCAGTTATTTCTGCACCAGACTAGACTTTACCATTTGAATTAATGTGTGATGCCAGTGACCACGCCATTGGTGCAGTACTAGGGCAGAGGCATGACAAGCTTCTACATGTCATTTATTATGCTAGCCATGTTCTAAATGATGCCCAAAAAAATTACATAACCACAGAAAAAGAATTTCTTGCAGTGGTTTATGCCATTGACAAGTTTAGATCATACTTAGTAGGATCAAAAGTGATTGTGTACACTGACCATGCTGCTCTTAAATATCTACTCACAAAGCAGGATTCAAAACTAAAATGTCAGTGATATAATCCAGAGTTATTGCAATAATTGCTCTATCCTTGAATTAATTTTTAACAGATAAATTGGATAACATATCTAGTTACATAAAATCATTGAGGTCATCTAAAACTTTCTCAGAGTTCTTAACCAAAATGTCAGGTAGTATTTGAATGATGGATTCACTATCTGTTGTATCACCAATCAAATCATCGCCAATTTTGAGTAACCACTTTGCAAAATTCTTGAGTTCTTGTATGTTGTTGTTTTCACCTAGTAGCAATCTCATGTTTTCTGTAAACTTTAGAACCTTACAGTTATGCCATAAATATGAAGAATTAATAGAAGACTAAATTATATCCTGCCTTGAGCTTTTAGGAATCACGGATAAAATTTGTCTAAGTTTTTTTTCTAGGACAACAACTTTACCTCCAAATGACAAATGAGAATTATACGAATTTGAACACCTCAAGATGTCTCTAAAGCATTTGTCTAAAGTTTCATAACAATACTTACTTATCATTGGAGCTTCATCCTATATGATTAATATGGCCTTAGTTAATAACCTTGTAAGATGAGTTCCCTATTTAATGTTGCACAAAAAATCTTCATTTATGGTCAAAAGAACCTTGAATGTACAGTTCTTCCATTAGGCAACAGAAGAACAACAATTCCACTTGAAGCAACATTTAAAATTATACCTCATTTAGATCTAATTGAGTATGATATAATTGACCATAAAAATATTTTTTCATAACCACTTATTTTGACCATATAAGAAGAAAAGTTCAACCATATTACCTCTAGCAGCATCTATTATTTTTGGTTTAAAAAACACTTCATTGGTAAATATATCCCTTAAAAATTAGTGTTGTGATTAATATAGATATCAAAATTATTAAAATATTAAAAAAAACACAAGATAGCCGATACAAATACAAGTGTTCAATGTATAAAAAATTTAATTATGATTTCTTAGGTGCAGTAACTATGATTTATAATATTAAATCAATATATGTATTAAGAGAATGAAGTAAAGCAAGTATGAAACTTTCATATATATAATCCAAATTTTGAGTAATAGTTTTAAATATATTTTATTTTTTTATATTTCTAAAATATTATCAAAGAAAGAAAAAATGTTAAGGTAAACACTAATAAACAATTGAAACATTTGTATGATAATTTTATTCTAAAAAAATAGTATTATTGTTTATATTTATTAATCACTCTTAACGCTCTTTGGCTAATATTTATTATAAGGTGAATTATCCAACTTTTTTTTAAATAAAGAGTAAGTTATCTTTTATCATACACGTCTAATAATTATTAGATGAAATTGATTTATTTATTATAATTAATTTTAAGTCTTAATTTAATCTAAATTTTGGTAATCTAACCAGTTAACAATAAAATAAAAAATTCAAAAAATATATTAAAAACTCAAGTATAAAAATTTTAAAATTCTTTCTATGATAACTCGATTTATTTTTTTAATTTTTTCAAAAAATTTTTCCGTTTTTTCCAAAAAAAAATTTTAAGTCTTTTCCTTCTCATGTCTCATACAAATGGATGTTCTTTCCCTTCTCATCGTTATTTTTAAGTTTCTCTTACATACTTGGATTAATTCCTCATGTAATATAAGTTATAACCCACTCTAAAAAATAATGAAAAATCTATATTAATAGTAGTTTGATTTATAACCCATTTTAAAAAATACAACTTGAAAGGAATCCTTAATTATTCATGAGAATCAAATGCTTTTCACAAACATTATTATTGTAGCTCCCAATATATTTATAATAACCCAGTAACGATGATGATGATGATTTGAGAAAAAACACAAAGTTATATTCACTAACATTATTATCCCTCAATTTTTGGATGTGAAAGATACTATTTACAATTTTTTTGCCACTATTATAATCTTGATCATAATCACCACCAACATCAATATATAGATAAGAAAAATCATGATTAACTACTACAAAGCCGGATAACTTACCCTTTATTTTGAAAAGGATTCGGTAGAATTTACCTTATTATAATTATAGCTTAAATTGAATTTTACAATGGCAAAAATTTTCATAATAAACAATAGTTACCTTTCATTTGCAGTAATCTATTTTGTTCGTATAGTATGTCATTAGAGAGAAAATTTTAAGTCTTTTTTCAAACAAACTCTGGCTTACTCATGTGTTTGATGTTAATAAAACAATAAAAAGTCTCCTTAGAAAAGTTACTGAGCGTTATATTCCTGTTTCAGATATTACATCAATGAATTTTCTGTCATCCTACAACAGTCTTAGTGCATAGCATGCATTTTTGAAGGAGTTATAAACTACACCATCAATTGTTCTTAGATCACTGAAACTCATGCATCTCTTTTAAATGTTAAAAAGTAGCCTTAGATAGTAATCTTTTTTATTCATTGGTGGTATATGATATATCCTTCCTATGACATACCCTTACTTTCTATGTGTCCACATATAATGCTCTCTATTCCAAATAAATTTTGTTGGAAACTCAGAATAAGTCAAGTTTCTTGCATTAATATGGTATTTATTTGCTCTGAACCATCCAATCAACATAGATTTCTTGAAAAAAGAAATTTTACAATCAACTGAATTGTATCAGTATCTTTGTAAATAATTGGTTGATCATTAAAAAAATGGAATAACGACAATCTTATTACTACTTGTTCTTTCATTTGAATAGGATAACCAAATAATCTTCATACAGCTGCACATGCTGTTATATATTTACAATCATAGTAATTACGTATTTTCTCTACCTGAGTTCTATTGTTTTGATAAAATCCAACTGTCACTTTGTCATTACCCTTGTGAAGAGATACTTGAATAGATATTTGATTGCTGAAGTGATTATCAGAAATTTTACAATCATTGATCGAATTTACTATACGTGACTCCTTCTTGAAAGATATTTTGCAAGTGTATACAGTCGAAAGATATATTCCGCTTGATTTCTCAATCGCAAAATTTGAGAAGATATAAACCTTCTCTTCTACCAGTCATTCTCAAACATCTTTGTAAAATAATTCTTGATTGAACAATGAATTTTACCGCACTGCAAAACAAATTAAATATAAAAACTATTAACATCTATAAAGTTATTAAATCGCACTATCTTTATCTTGTGGAAGGGTGTACTTATCAAATAAACTAAAAATCCAACTGAGTTCTATTGTTTTGATAAAATCCAACTGTCACTCTGTCATTACCCTTGTGAAGATACTTGAACAGATATTTGATTGCTGAAGTGATTATCAGAAATTTTACAATCATCGATCGAATTTACTATACGTGACTCCTTCTTAAAAGATATTTTGCAAGTGTATACAGTCGAAAGATATATTCCGCTTGATTTCTCAATCGCAAAATTTGAGAAGATATAAACCTTCTCTTCTACCAGTTCATTCTCAAACATCTTTGTAAAATAATTCTTGATTGAACAATGAATTTTATCGCACTGCAAAATAAATTAAATATAAAAACTATTAACATCTATAAAGTTATTAAATCGCACTATCTTTATCTTGTGGAAGGGTGTACTTATCAAATAAACTAAAAATACGAACTAAAAATATTTATAAACTGAACTTAGCATCACTTAGAAAAAATTTAGAAAAACAATCAACAAACCTTATCAGCCATTAGAATTATTTCTATGTAAGTTGTCTTACCCTAGTCAAACTTGAATGGAACTTTCCATAGTTTTAAAATTCTTACCTTTATTCTCCATACTTTCTCATCACATAATTCACTATAGGTGATACTATTGATAAGATCGCAGATAATAGCAATTAGGTATGAAAAAAAAAGTAGCATAAGAATTATGTCTAAATTATGAATTTTCAGATAATAATTTAAGAGAAAATTTACTATTGTTCATTATATATACTAATAATATGCTAATATTTTCAAAACTATACCAATAATATTAATAGCTGAAAAATAATTATGGATACTCACCACAATTATAATAAATTTAAGATCTTGTTTGAGTCGTTGGTATTTCGGCAGTAATTTGTTAATTAATATAGGAAAGTTAACGAATTGATGGGACTAAAATGAAAATCTAAGTGACATTTGAAAAAAGAGGCGAGTAAAGTTATGTATCATCTTCATATAATTATCAATTTAATTACGGGGATATACTCCAAAATAAAACATATCAATTTAAATTAAACATTATTAAATAATTAAAACTAAAAAATTTTTAGTAATTATTTTAGCATTTAATATAAATTTATTCCTTTATAATTATTAATTAAACATATACTCACGATCTTTTAATATTGTTTGTCATATATTGCCTAATAAACTTTAATAATTGATACCTAAAATAAGTGATCTACACTTTAACACATAAAAGTAAACAACACTTAGACAACACTTTATTATTAAGAATTGACACTTTATTTTATTAGTTACAGAAAAAATTTGATTTTAGTAGTTTAAGTAGATATTCGCTACCCGATGAAAATTATTCGAACTTGTATGAGAATTCAGAAATATAGAATCTCGGGTGTAACTATCGGTTCACACTCATATATAAAGTGAAAAGTATATAATTTTTATTCTTTCCTTTATATATCACAATACACTTCAAGATGTATGAGAATAAGTACCAGGCTAGCCAATACATATTTATCTGTAACGAATTCTACTTTTAACTTCCTTACTTAAAAGAAAATCAAATAAAAAAATAAGAAAGAATTATTGAGGATGCTATAAACATAATATATTATATTTGTCATTATTGTTGGAACAAGAGCAAATCATATTAATAAGTAATAACATATTTTTCCCGCTTTCTCAAACATAAAATACGTGAGAAAAGATAATCAATTCCTATTTTCCATCAATCTAACAACTATTTGAACAGTTAGTGGAAAATAAATCCAAATTTAATTAAAGATACATAAGCTTGAAACTAATTAATGAAAGATATGCAGACCAAAGCAGACACGGTTTGGCCAAATCCGTAGCAAAAGGGTTAACCCTTTTAAACCTCAAGTAACAAAGAAAAATTGCTACAAAATTCACCACACAAAAAAATGGTGCAAGCCAATACGCACCCATGACGAGGACAATGGGGTGCCATGTGATGCCTAGAGAGAGTTGAACCAGGTAGAGTGACATTACATCACGTGATTCCCCTCTGAACCCGCCATCGGCCCAAACAAGCCACGTAGCAAGGCCCATGAAAAAAGAGCAACCCAACGTGGCTAGATGAATGAACCATAATGGTGGGAACCAGAACGGCTTGGTTAAGCTATGGTACTTTCGGCCCGAGCCGAATAGGATGATTATGGCTAGAGTTATGGTGAGAGGAACAAGAACACCTATGGCTAGGGAACGTAGTGCTCTCCTGGCTTTGGTTCTCTTTGTTTCATGCAAGGATTTTTGAGAAGGCATCATGGGGATTAGTACAGATTTGTTTAATTTTAGGTTTTATGATAATAATGTAGAGAAAAGTCATCATCAAAATTGGACAGCTAAAAATTAGAGAGATTAAATTGGTGAAACGAGTGTAATTGAGTAAAATGCGGTTTTGGTTTGTATCGGAGATATGTATATAAATGGTAAGTGATATCGATGATCAAAGATTTATAAGTGTTTATGAATATGAATTGCTAATATAGATGGTGAATTATCCCTTCATTTTTTTTATGAAAAGATAAATTTTTAGTAACTTGCTCAAGTGAGATAAATCATTGAAGTAAATTCCTTTTATTGAAAGGTAACGATCAGATCAGTTGATAAAAATGTGGTGACGATAAAAGTGACGATTCATATAACTACAAGTTTAATATCTACTATTATCCACGAGGGTTATTTTCTAATCAACATTGTTATATATTTTAGAATTGTTAATACATATGATTAATAGTGAACTAGTTGGTAATATTTAACCATTCAACTAAAATGCATTGTTTGTTCTAAGGTTTTTCAACTAAAAGTAACATTTTTTTACCAAAATATTTAAGAAATGGATATATAGATAGCATGTTTAATTTATCAGACTAGCTATAAATGGTCTGGCCAAAAAAATTATGGCTCATGAAAAATGAGCGTAAACAAATTAGATCGTTTAACTCGTAAATTTAGACTGATCCTTTTAACAATCTTAGTAACAACCTGCAAGATAATAATTTAAATTAAAATTATCTTTAATTTAATATCTATAATATTTATAATTATACATTTATTATATCTAATATTATACATTTATTTTAAAAGTATTTCATGAATAAAAAAAGAATAAATAAGATTGCCTCTGATTTTCAAACTATAACCCTGTAATTATTAAGTGTTATTGGTATACCCAAGAATGAAGAATGCACTTTATGCAGAGAATATGCAGAGTGTTTTGGAAACTGAATATACTTCTTTATTTGATATGTAATTCACCTATTACAATATAGCATATATATATATATATATATTTATATTCCAGGGATGCATAAGCATAACTAATTGATAGAAATCTAAATTCTTCTTAACAGAATTATAACTAATTCAAACAGATTCTAACTAATTCTAGTTAACTTATCACACACATCACTAATCTCTTCCCTTAACACCCCCTCTCAAGCTTAGTTGGGATTTGATTCCCAACCTAATCTTGGACTTAAAGTGATCAAAAAGCTTAGACGACAATGGTTTAGTCAACAAGTCTACTACCTGATCTTGTGCCGGCAAATTAACAACAAATACTTGTTTCTGGTTGACAAGCTCTCGAAGAAAATGCAGGTCAGTTTCAAGATGTTTACATCTGCTATGCATAACTGGATTTACTGCCAACATACATGTACTTTGATTATCACAGTAGATAGTAGGTGTAATCATTTGTGGTACTTGTAGTTCCTTCAAGAGATTCTGAATTGCCATAATCTCCGTTTGAGCTGATGCAACTGTGCGATACTCTGCTTCCGTGCTTGATCTTCTCACCTTAGAGACTGTTTTCCACACTTCCAGGCTATCAAATTACTCCCTAAGAACACCAAATATCCACTCACAGATCTTCTATCATCTAAATCTGTCGCCTAATCTGCATCAGCAAAAGAAATAATTCGATAGTCAATGCATTTGCAAAATATCACTCATTGATTCATACTACCTTAAAGATATCTCAATATTCGCTTGACTGCTTTCCATTGTTCAACTGTAGGTCTACTCATGAACTAGGAACACTTGTTCACTGCAAAGGCAATGTCTGGCCTTGTTATAGTCAGATATTGAAGAGCACCTACTATGGACCTATACTTCTTTGGATCTTCAAACACCTCTGAATCATTCTTGTGTAACCTTAATGAGGATACCATAGGAGTGGGCATAGATTTAGATTGATGCATCCCTGCCCTATGCAGCAAGTCATTCGTGTATTTTGTTTGCGTAAGTAGGAGTTTGTTACTGTCCAAAAATTCAGCTTCCAGGCCCAAGAAGTAATTAAATTTGCCTATATCCTTCAAAGAAAATTTGTTATTCAATGCAACAATTAAATCATCAATTTCAATAGGATTGGAACCTGTTATAACAATATTATCAACATAGATAATCATATATATAATTGACACAGATGACTTTCTAATAAACAAGGCAACATCAGAAGTAGATGTATAAAAGCCAAACTGCTTCAATGTTTGGGATAGAGTCTTATACCAAGCCTTTGTTGCTTGTTTGAGACCGTAGATTGCCTTATGCAGTTCGCAGACCTGGTTAGAGTTCTGAACAGCATAGCCAATAGGTTGTTTCATATATACTCGATCTTCTAAATGTCCATTAAGGAATGCATTGTCAAAATCAAATTGTCTCATCACCCAACCTTGTGTCAAGGCTATAGTGATGATAATTCTAATAGTTGTAGGCCTCACTACAGGATTGTACACCTCTTCATAGTCAATTCCTTCTATTTGGTGAAATCCCTTAGCTACAAGTCTTGCTTTGTATCTAAGGATTTCACCATTTTGATTCTTTTTAATTGCAAAAACCCACTTACACCCCACTATAGTGGCATTTTATGGTGGTTCAGTCAGAGTCCATTTCTCTGTCCATAGCCTCTTTCCAATGTTTACATTTTAAGGCTTGGTGTACTATAGAAGGAATTTCATTAATCAGATCAATTACTTTAGTTGTTGTAGTCAGAAGCGTTTGGTGTTTGGTGATTCCAGATTTGGATCTAGTCACCATATGATGAATGTTGTTGGTCTCAACTGTTGGGGAAGAAGTTTTTGGTATGAGGGTAAATGGATTTCAATTCCAGATATGGGAATTGGTGATGAATGAGGTAAAGGATTAGGTGTGGTGGCGAAGTGTTGGTTATCAAAGGATGTACTTGTTGAAGGGGATGATGGTGTGAGATTGGTGGCACCAGGACCAGATTGTATATCATTTGATGGTGAGATATTTATATTTGAATTTGATAATGTAGAGTTAGTAAGGGTATTTTCTTTCCTAAAAATAGGTATGCTGTTAGAAAGTGTTGTGGTTGGACTTGTGTGTTGGCTATGGATGGTTGAATTAGTGCTAATTTCTGCAGAATGAGATTCTTTAGTTGAGGAATTATGAAATAGTGTATAATAAGGAAAGACACACTCATCAAAGACAACATTTCTTGCCAAATACAGTTTTCCATCTTTGGAAAGACATTTATAACCACTATGGTTTGCATCATATCCTAAAAAAACAAGCAAAGTTGGAATTTATAGTCAAATTTTCTGTTGTTGTATGGCCTTAGCAAATGATAGCAGGCACAACCATATACTCTAAACTTTGAATAATCTGGTTTATTATGAAATAAAACCTCAAAAGGACTCGTGGACTTGAGAACAGGAGTGGGTAGTCTATTAATCACATGAACGGCAGTGGTAAAGGCAGAATCCCAATGTATTAAAGGCATAGAAGCTGTAGCTAAAAGAGATAGACCAGTTTCAGTGATGTGCCTGTGTTTTCTCTCAATACTTCCTTGTTGTTGGTGTGTATATGGACATGACATTCTATGAAAAATACGATGAACTGATAAGTAGGAACTAAAAGACTTTGATAAGAACTCTTGCCCATGATCACTTCGTAGGGATTTAATCTTACATCCTGTTTGATTTTCTACGTAAGTTTTGTAATGCTTCTAAGGCTTGACTTTTGTTAACTAGAAGGTAAGGACAAGTAAATTTGCTATATGCATCTAAAAAACTGATGTCGTACCTAAAGCCATTAAATGAGGTAAATGGTGCTAGACCCCAAATATCTATATAAACTAATTCTAAGGGAGTGGTGTAAACATGTTCAGAATTATGGAATGGCAATTGATGCATCTTTTCCATGGTACTCTATGTTGTTCATTTTGACTACAGAGGCTTAAACCACACTGATTCATAACTTGAGATACAGTTCTTAAGGCACTATGACCAAGTCTTTTGTGCCATAATTTATTATTACTGAATTTGCTGGTCTGTGTCTTAAAGGCTACAGGAGGGGAATCTAAAAATTTTTTGTCATTAGTCTTATTAAAAACATGGAGTTCAGATATGCTAGAATTAGAAGGAGAATAATTAGAATTAATACAAGAAGATGAATCAGGCACATGCTTTATTGAGTTATGATTTATTATAGCAAAATTGCTATCACATACACAATCAGTAGTAGTAGAAAGAATACATGATTGATTATTATTATATGCTACGGTAGGTGTCTGACTATTATTATTCTTTAAAAAAACAAAATTACACGTGTTATGTAAAGAAGATAAATGAGCAGTAGAGTAATGTCTTGTAGCAGGATTCAAATCAGTAGCTTTAGGTATCACTAAATCATTGAAGGAGTAGATTCCTCCTTTAGCTTTGCCTTGTAGCTAGGAGAAGTTTCCTAGTAACCTGATCACGAATCAAATAGAATTTAGGCCAAAATTCAAAATAAACATTGTTATCCTCAGCAAACTGTGAGGCACTTAATAGATTTTGGGTAATGGTAGAAACATGAAGTAATTTGGTTAATTTAAAGCAGATATTTTGAGATTTATCATAAAGAAGAGTAGAACCAGAATTTAAGATAGGCACTCCCTGACCATTACCAACGAATAACTTCTCAGGGCCTTGAATTGATTCAGTGGTATTCAAGAAATTAGCTTGCTCAGCTGTAATATGATGAGAAGCACCCGAATCTGCATACCAAGCTCCATCATTTGTTGGTGTTGATGTAGATATATAGGCCTTTGGTTGATGAAATGAGGTTGCTGGAGGTGGTGGAAAAGAGTTTGCATATGGAATTGGTGGTTGAGATGAGGTGGAGGAGGAAGGATTTTGGTACTGAGCATCAAAGCGATGAAAATAATTCTAAACTACATGGCCAATTCTTCCACATAATTGGCATTGTGGCCTCTGATTGGTGAACCGGCCCCCTCCTCTCATGAACCTTCCTCCCCTACCTCTTCTTCCATTAATTCCTCTTCCAAAATTAGGGGTTGATGATGCTGAAATTTGAGTGAAGTTGGCTAAAGCTATACTTTGTTCAGACTTCTTGAAATTCTCAAGTATGTCTTCATAGGCCAAAAGAAAAGATTCAGCTTCATTGACGGTGAAATTTGCCATTCGAGATATTACTGAAGTAATGTATTGGTATTCTTCTGTGAGACCATCCATAATAGCTTGGATGTGATCATCTTCCTAAAAATGATAGCCAATTGCAAGAAGGAAATATACCAATTTTCGTATTGTTGAGAGATAATCAGTTATGGTAGAAGTTTTCTTGCACGCTCTCAATTGAGTCTTCAAACTTTGTATTCTTGTTCTTGATGAAGTAGTGAAGATATCAGTGATCTTTTTCAACTGTTCAGAGAAGGAGGTACAATGATGCAAGAAGGAGGACCATAATAATCATGCACCAAGCTCTTGATACCATGTAAGTGTTCTTGGTATACCCAAGAATGAAGAACTGCACTTTATGTAGAGAATACGCAAAATATTTTGAAAACTGAATATACTTCTCTATTTGATATATAATTCACTTAAGATGCATCAACATAACTAATTGATAGAAATATAAATTCTTAACAAAATTATAACTAATTCAAATAGATTCTAACTAATTCTAATTAACTTATCACACATCACTAATCTCTTCCCTTAATAAACCCTAAAACATTTTTTATATAAAAAATATTTGATAACAAAAAAAATAAAATAAAAAATAACCTAAATTTTTTTTATTAACTTCTTTAACTATAACACACACATTTATTTTTCTTTTTCTCACGCTCTATTTTTTCACCCGGACAAATAATAATAATTGAATAAGATATACATTGTGTATTAACAGTAATAATAAAAAGTATATTAATAATAGGTTTAATTACTTTATTGGTCCCTATAGTTTTGTGAAATTTTCAATTAGGTCCTTATACTTTTTTTTCTTTTAATTGAGTCCTTGCACTAATTTTTTTTAATTGAGTCCCTACACTTTTTTTTTCCTTTTATTTAGGTCTTTATACCAATTTTTTTTTTAGTTGGGTCCCTATAAAATTAAGCCAATTACTACTAAGAGGGACTTAATTGAAACAAAAAAATTAGTATAGGGACCCAATTAAAAAGAAAAAAAGTATAGGAACCTAATTGAAAATTTCACGAAACTATAAAAACCAACAGAGTAATTAAACCTTAATAATATTCAATTTAATTTGTGAACTATTATGGCAAAGATATTATTTACTATTAACAATTCTACTAAATCCGGTGGATTTTTTCTACTACGATACTTGTGCCAAATTTTTGTCTATTATGCACATAATTCAATCTATTTTCTTTAATTTTTTTTTGTTTCATATAGTAAAAATAGTTAAAATATATTTAATTTAATATCTATAACTATACATATAACATCTATAATTTCACACAAATAATACCTATAATTTCATACGTATAATATTTATATTTTTATATATAATATTCATAATTAATAAATTTTTATGATTAATATTATCAAATTTTAATATATATATTTTTCGAATTATTATCTCACATGTGCGTTAATATAGATCATAATTTTAAAGTGATGAGTTTGGAAAACTCTAAATTAATATTTGTGATGACTAAACATTATTAAAAAATAATTAATTACAAAATTATTAATCTGATTTTCATTTAACATATATTGATTAAATAATTTTGTTACAGGTTTTAATATTGGACCGAAAAACAAATTTCTGGTGCAAGCCCAAATTACATTCAGCCTTTGGTTTTGATAATATATGATGGATATGGCTGAATTGGTTCTTTATGTTACTTGGGCCAATTTAATCTATTATGGCTACAAGTCCAAGTTGAAAAATGCCTTCCTATTTGCTTTATGCATGTTCTAAAATTCATCAGGAAAGCAAATGTTGCTATTGGGCTTGATTTAATTATTATTGCAACTAAGCCCAATTCCATTTGAGATGAGAATTCCTCGTGCTTTGTCCGAATCCATGAAGCAAAGAAAAACAAAACCTCAATGCTTCCAACGGATTCCATTACACTTCTTGGAAGGATTTCAAAGTTAATTTAAGCATTGGGAATATAAGTAAGTGAGAGAAGATTGATTTGATTGAAAGCATCATTGCTACACGCCACACTAAGGGAAGTAAAATCAAGCTATTTTCAATTAATTAGTTTAACCACTTTGAATTGCTTTTCTTCAGATTCTCTTTTCTCTCTCATTCTTTCTTCTTCTTCGGTCATTGTCCAGGAAACAATGGAAGCTATGTTCAACTATCAAAAGAAAGAAGGAGCTACATGCATCAAGACCATCAAGCTAATGATGGCAAGAAAACATACTAAAATAAAAATGAGCTGTGACTAAGATTGTCACCAAACATGGATAGATTTGGTGAGGTAATCTTGGGTTCTTTATGCTCAAAAAGGAAGAAGAAGATCTCGGCCAGCAAGGAGAGATTCTTGGAGGAGATGGCTTGTCTTTGATTCTGCTCAACTACCACAGGAAGTAGCTAGAGTGGCGAAGTGATGGTAGAGGCAGAGATTGAAGCAGATGAAGTCATCATCATCATGAAGCATCAAGGGCCAGAAATCTATCTTGGAGAGCAAGCCAAGGATGGAGAGCTCGGATTGATGAAGAGTGATGACCAAGGAAGGACTAGAGGTAATTGCATGTTGGTTATTGCATGGTTATCTCTTCCCTCTCTGTGTGGCCGAACCGATTTCTTGAAGGAAGAAGAAGTTGGCTTGGGTTTTTGGCTTCAAGTGTGGAGGCTTCTCTCTTCTATAAAAAAGGAGAACAGCCATTGTTTGGAGCAAGGAGTTAGAAGTAAGCAGTGAGAGTGCAAGGCACAGAATTCTCAGAGCTACCTAAGCTTACAGATTTTCTTCTCCTTCAATGTATTATGTTTAGTATTTTTCTGTTTAATTTTGTCATGTCTTGAGTCTCATGGAAAAAAGCAAACAGTGAGGTTTGTAATGAAAAAGCCATAGAGCGGAAAAAGGCAGAGAGTGCAAAATTAAAAGAAAAAGCCATAGATGTCTTAGAGTTCCTTTGTTCATCTATGTTGTGTTTCATGATTCTGTGGGAATCCCCTTGTAAGTTGGGTTAGCACTTTATAGTTTGTAATCAGTTTGATTATAGTGAAATTCCATCATTGTTGTGATGGAGACTAGATGTAGGCTGCACTGCACTTAGCAGCTGAACCAGGATATATCTGGGTGTAATCTTTCTTCTCTCCTACTCCATTTCTGTTTTCTACTGCACAAGAGCAAAAACAAAAAATGTCTCGTGCCAAGTGACGAGACAAAATGAAAAAGTCTCGTGGCTAGGGACGAGCTAAAAACAGAAAAGTCTCCTCTAAGTCCAGCAAGTGTTAGCAAGCAAAAAGGGGGCTAAGATTCAACCCCCCTTCTCTTAGCCACTGAAACCATCAATTGGTATCAGAGCTTGGTCTCAAAGAGATCAAGCTTTGCAGCTTGGAGTAAAGATCCTCATGGCAGAAAACAGTGGCGTAAATGTGGTGTCCTATAATCTGACTGAAGGTCAATCAAGCAACAGACCTCTTTTTTTCAATGGGAAAAATTATACCTATTGGAAGGAGAGGATGAAGATATTTGTACAAGCAGTGGATTACAGACTTTGGAAGATTATCCTGGAAGGGCCTCAATTTCCAACTACCACAAGTACAGATGGAGTAGTCACTCTTAAACCAGAAGCAAGATGGACTGAGGAAGATAGAAAGAAGATAGAATTAAATGCCAAGGCAGTAAATCTGCTAAACTGTGCTATCAGCTTTGAGGAGTACCGACGGGTATCAAGATGCACAACGGCAAAGGAAATCTGGGACAAATTGCAAATCACCCATGAAGGAACCACCATTGTAAAAAAGACTCGGACAGACATGTTGAATAGAGAGTATGAAATGTTTGCAATGAAGGAAGGAGAGTCCATTGATGAACTGTTCGAACGGTTCAACTCCATCATTGTTGGCTTAGATGCTCTGGGAATTACACATTCAGAATCTGTGCTAGTGAGAAGAGTGTTGAGATGTCTCACAAAAGAGTGGGAAACAAAAGCTTTAATTATTTCTGAGAGCAGTGGCTTAGATTCTATGACAGTTGATGATTTGAGAGGAAATCTTCTTGCTTTTGAAAACACCTATTTGAAAAAAGATTCAAAAAAGAAAGGAATTGCCTTTTCTTCTGTGACTAACCCTCTGGATGATGAATCCAGTGATAACTCTTATGAAAATGAGTTTGTGTTATTTGCAAAAAAATTCAGGAAAATGGTGAAGCTTAAAGGCAAAGACAACAGCTCAAGGAAGATAAAGAAAGACCTGAGCAAAGTAACCTGTTACAATTGCAAGAAAATGGGGCATTTCAGATCTGATTATCCCAAGTTAAAAAAGGAGGAGAAGCCGAAAAGAGTAAAGAAGAAGGGACTGATGGCTTCATGGGAAGACTTGGAGAATGACTCAGATGATGATGATGAAGAAACCGAGACCAAGTCACAACCATATCTCATGGCAGATCACATAGATCAGGTGTGCCTAGCATCCAAACGGAAAGAAAATATGTGGTATATGGACAGCGGATGCTCTAGGCATATGACCAGAAAGACAACCTTCTTCATAAAGCTTGATGAATATGATGGAGGACTTGTCACTTTTGGTGATGATGCAAAAGAAAAAATAGTGGCTGTTGGAAAAGTTGGTAAAAATTTTTCTTCTTGTATAAATGATGTTCTCCTTGTACATGGTTTGAAACATAATTTGCTTAGTGTTAGTCAATTGTGTGATTTAGGTTTTGAAGTTGTTTTTAAGAAGTTTGTTTGTTTGGTTGTTTGTGAGAAAACTGGGGATATTTTATTTGAAGCCAAAAGGTGTAACAATGTGTATGGATTAACCCTTGAGGATTTAAAGGAACAAAATGTAACATGCTTTACATCTCTTGAATCTGAAAAATGGCTTTGGCATAGAAAGTTGGGTCATGCTAGCATGTACCAAATTTCTAAGCTAGTCAAAAAGAATTTGGTTAGAGGAATTCCAAATATTAAATTTGATAAGGATCTTACTTGTGATGCTTGCCAATTGGGCAAACAAGTAAAATCATCTTTTAAATCAAAAGAAGGAATCTTAACCAAAAGGCCATTGGAAATGTTACATATTGATCTTTTTGGTCCTACTAGAACTCAAAGTTTAGGAGGTAAACACTATGGTCTTGTGGTGGTAGATGATTACTCTAGATTTGGTTGGGTACTTTTTCTTGCTCATAAGAATGATGCTTTTCATGCCTTTTCTACTCTTTGCAAGAAAATTCAAAACAAAAAGGATTTGAAAATTGCCCATTTGAGAAGTGATCATGGAAGAGAATTTGAAAATCAAGATTTTGAAAAATTCTGTGATGACTTAGGATTTTCTCATAATTTTTCATGTCCTAGAACCCCCCAACAAAATGGGGTGGTTGAAAGAAGGAATAGAAGCCTTCAAGAGATGACTAGGGCTATGCTATGTGAGAATGAAATTCCTAAATTTTTGTGGGCTGAAGCTGTGAACACAGCATGCTATATTTTGAATAGAACAATCATTAGAAAAGGGTTAAAGAAAACCCCTTATGAGCTATGGAAAGGAACCCCTCCAAATCTTAAGTACTTTCATGTTTTTGGATGCAAATGTTTTGTGCTTAATAATAAAGAAAATCTTGGAAAGTTTGATCCAAAATCCTATGAAGGAATGTTTGTTGGATATTCCACCACAAGCAAGGCCTGTAGAATTTATCTCAAGGGGTATAGGACTATAGAGGAATCCATACATGTTACTTTTTGTGATTCTAACTTAATTTTCAGTACTGTGATAAATAATGATTCAGATGGTAAAGAAGCTGGAACAAGCAAAGAAAATCCCAAATCTGTTCAGAATGATGAATCTGCCAGTCCAGTTTCATCTCGTCAGATTGGAGGAGACATTTCCATTTTGTCTCCTGAGCAGGCACGAGCAACTGAAACAGTGAGACCACCAGAAGTTCATCAAAGCTCTACACCTGTCCGAAAGCCTAGAGAATGGAAGTCCATGAGGGGTTATCCTCATGACTTCATCATTGGTAATTACTCTCAAGGAGTAAAAACAAGATCATCCACCAAAAGGCAAACCGAACCTAGCAATCTTGCTCTCTTGTCACAAATAGAGCCCAACAATGTCAAACAAGCTCTTGAGGACCCATCATGGGTTAAAGCAATGGAAGAGGAGCTTGCTCAATTTGACAAGAATGAGGTTTGGACACTAGTACCTCATCCGGATGGTAAGAAAATTACCGGTACTAAGTGGGTATTTAAAAATAAGCTTGGTGAGGATGGACAAGTTGTTCGTAACAAGGCTAGATTAGTGGCCCAATGTTACGATCAAGAAGAGGGTATAGATTTTGATGAGTCTTTTGCTCCGGTAGCTAGAATGGAAGCAATTAGATTGCTTCTTGCCTATGCCGCCCATAAAGGTTTCAAAATGTTTCAAATGGATGTTAAGTGTGCTTTCCTTAATGGCTTTATTGATAGAGAAGTGTATGTGGCACAACCCCCCGGTTTTGAACAAAAAGAGTTTCCAAATCATGTTTTCAAATTAACTAAGGCTCTTTATGGTCTTAGACAAGCTCCAAGAGCTTGGTATGAAAGGCTGAGTGCTTTCTTGTTGGAAAATCAATTTCAAAGGGGTACCACCGACACTATTTTATTTATTAAAGCATCTAATGATGACATACTCCTTGTTCAAGTTTATGTTGATGATATTGTATTTGGATCGGCCAACATTTCCTTGTGTGAAGAGTTTGGAAAACTCATGACTAGTGAGTTTAGAATGAGTTTAATGGGAGAGCTTACTTTCTTTCTTGGCCTCCAAATTAAACAAACTCCTAGTGGTACTTTTATTTACCAAGGAAAGTATGCAAAAGAACTTACTAAAAAGTTTGGCCTAGAAAATTCCAAAGCAATGGGTACACCAATGCATCCCAACACAAAACTTGAAAAGGATGATGATGGTCAAGATGTGGATGAAACAAGGTATAGGGGAATGATAGGTTCACTCATGTACCTTACCTCCTCTAGACCGGACATTGTCCAAAGTGTGGGTGTATGTTCAAGGTTCCAATCTCACCCAAAAGAATCCCATCTCACGGCTGTTAAGCGCATCATTAGATATATTAAGGGAACTTGTGATTATGGATTATGGTATCCTAAATCTGATGACTTTTGTGCAGTAGGGTTTTGTGATGCAGATTTTGCGGGAGATAGAGTGGATAAACGAAGCACATCCGGCATGTGTTGCTTCCTTGGAAGCTCACTCAATATGTGGTCAAGTAAAAAGCAAGCCACAGTGGCTTTATCCACAGCTGAAGCAGAATACATTTCCGCATCTGCATGTTGCACTAAATTAATTTGGTTAAAAACACAATTAGAAGATTACAAATTAAAAATCAATAGTATACCCTTATTTTGTGATAATATGAGTGCTATAAACATTTCAAAAAATCCTATTTTGCACTCAAGAACAAAGCACATTGAAATTAAATATCATTTCATTAGAGAACATGTGCAAAAGGGAACTATTGATATTCAATTTGTAAAATCTGAAGACCAAATTGCTGATATTTTTACGAAACCCCTCTGTGAAGATAGATTCTGTACCTTGAGAAAGAGTTTGGGAATGTTTGATTTAAGTTTCATTGAAAATTTGTGAATTTTTAACTCTGATCAGTTTTGTCTCATAGGTTTGGACGAGATAAAAATGCAAGCTTGATGGAGGAGCTATGATCAAGGGGCAGGCAACGCAGATTTAAATTTTCATGGGCCCCACCTAATAATTCCTGACCCCACCATGGCAGTTTAGTTAGTTATTCTTTCTTTGAAAAATAAAATCACAAAATCTCTTGGATTGTCTTTTCAAATCTTGTTGGAAGAAGCATGTTGTCAAATCATATATTTTTCTTCCAACTAATCCCTTGATTCAAGGAAAACTCCATTTTTATCACTTTTTGAAACTCCCATTTGGTTAATAACCGCGCCATTATGGTCATTAACTTCCCCATCACCTCTCTCCAATCCTCATTTATTGCACCACTAACCTCCTTCCACCCTCACTCTCTTTCGGCACTCACCCCTTCATATTCAACCTCTTCATTCATCCTACCATGAAAAAGAAAACTGCACTTAGGAAAAGTAGCCGAACCCCCATTTCAAAAAACCCACCTTTTTCATCACCTCTAACCCTTACACATATCTATCTCCATTCTACCTCCTCTTCTACTCATTCCCCTCCTTCCAAAAGGACCGAAACCATGCGCCGTAAGGTTGTTGCTAAGAAAACGTCAGGGAGAGGCAAATCTAGAAAGACCAAGGAACCTAGTGTTGAAGAGGATGAAGACGAGTCACATACCTCGCCCCCTCAATCATCACCGAAAAGATCCACCCCACATGCAAGAAGCTCTCAAAAGAGGCAGAAAAGCTTTGTGTTACATGATACTAAGGAACCTGCGAATTTGGAGTCACTCGAATTCAAGAACAAGTTTCACAAACCTCATTCACATTTTGATCCCTCTAGGTTCTATTCATGTGCGTTCTATGAATTTCACAAAGATGTCTTGCTGAAACGACATCTCTGCCCTTCTTACTTGGTGAATCTTGAGAACCTAGCCACCAAAGGAATCAACTTTTCTTCCCTGTTTGATGCTCTGAAATGGACTCCTCTAGTTCACATTCAGAAACTGGTATACCCGGGGCTGGTCCGGAAATTCTATGCAAACATGCGTTTGATCGAGGGCTCAATCCATTCTTACATCAAGCGTGTCTACATAACTCTAAATCCTCAAACCATAGGTGCTACTCTTGGGTACGAAGATGAAGGACCAAAAATTTACATGATTGATAAATGGGAGGATCAAGTAAGAGTTACACAACAAACTGTCTTGCAACACATCTGTGCAAACCTTTTTGGACTAGATGGATTAATCCCAACCCACAAAGTACTCGGACCGGAGAACTCTCTATTGTACCGTATCATCACTCATATCCTCACTCCTCAAAGTGGTTCTCACCATAGAGTAACAGTTTCTGATTCTATCACCCTATTTGCTCTCATTACTACTACCCCAATTTCATTTGCTTATATTATGATACGTCATATATGGAAAGCAGTAAAAAGTACTAAAAAGGCTAATCTTCCATATGGCATGTTCCTCACATGTATATTTGAGCATTTTAAGGTTGATTTGTTTAATGAATCTGTTGAGAACAAGGTTTCAATGATTAAAGAAGGAGGAGTTTCGGGCAAGAAAGGCAAGCGGTCTGTTCCCTCTGAACCATCTCTCAGCGATCTGGAGAGCCGTCCTGAACCCTCAAATGTCACTCAATCAATCCGGGAAGTTCTCAAAGAGTTTCGCAACATGGCCAAGCTAATGCGGAAATCTCACAAGGCTGCCCGGAAATTGTAATATGAACAGGAAAAGGCTTGGAAGAAATGTCACGAAAGAGTTGGTTTCATGATTAAAAGCTTTGATGATGACATGGGGACAGGGGATTACGAAGATGATTCCGGTTCAGAGTTCAATCTTTCTGATGATTAATGACTGTTTCTTTACTTTTACTTGATATTGGCTCCATTAGGCTCAATCTGTTTTTTGTAGGAGCATGACTTGATACTCACTGCTCTTTGATACTTTGATACACTCTTGTTACTTTATTATGGATATTTTGTTGTGTTGTTCATATTTTGTGCAGGTGCCCCTTGATGACAAAAGAGGGAGGAAAATTAGTTTCCAAAATTGAAATTGAAACTAATGAAACAGGGGAGGATTTGCTGAAACAGGGATGAAATTTTCAATTGAAAATTCATGATCTCCCTTGTTTAAAGAATGCATGTTGTTATTGCATTTGTTTCACTATGGTTACTGCTGCTTGAAATACATTTGGCATTTGGTTTATGGTGATGTGTGACAATATATTTATTATATGAATGTCTGGTTGTTGATTTATCTTGATGAACATGTTTTTATTGAAACTGGAATGTTCTTATTCATCTTGGTAAACATACTGATTTGAAAATTTATTTTTGGCAGTTCCTTTAAACTGTGATATCTGACAGCTGCCATGTTTTGATGTGATCATATGTGATTCAAAAATATTTTCCTTACTTGAATAATATGGCTCTGATATCTTGACTGGAAAATATTTGAAATTTTTTGTGGTAAAGTTTGAGTAGAAAATCAGTTTATGATATCAAATGAGATTTGATTATCAATTTAAAACTGCTCATAAATCAAGCATTTAGCATCATATAACATGCTAAATAACATTGTTCTTGAAGCTTGATTAAAATGTTATAGGTTAGTGCTTCCCTTGGTAAAAATGGTATATATTAAGGGGGAGCCATGTGATATTTAGAAAGGGGGAGAAATTCAATCTTCAAAGGGAGTACTCATACTCAATTTTTTTTAAATCTCTTTCCATTTCAATTTTAATAATGTTTGTCATTAAGGGGGAGATTGATGAGTTTGGAAAACTCTAAATTAATATTTGTGATGACTAAACACTATTAAAAAATAATTAATTACAAAATTATTAATCTGATTTTCATTTAACATATATTCATTAAATAATTTTGTTACAGGTTTTAATATTGGGCCGAAAAACAAATTTCTGGTGCAAGCCCAAATTACATTCAGCCTTTGGTTTTGATAATATATGATGGATATGGCTGAATTGGTTCTTTATGTTACTTGGGCCAATTTAATCTATTATGGCTACAAGTCCAAGTTGAAAAATGCCTTCCTATTTACTTTATGCATGTTCTAAAATTCATCAGGAAAGCAAATGTTGCTATTGGGCTTGATTTAATTGTTATTGCAACTAAGCCCAATTCCATTTGAGATGAGAATTCCTCATGCTTTGTCCGAATCTATGAAGCAAAGAAAAACAAAACCTCAATGCTTCCAACGGATTCCATTACACTTCTTGGAAGGATTTCAAAGTTAATTTAAGCATTGAGAACATAAGTAAGTGAGAGAAGATTGATTTGATTGAAAGCATCATTGCTACACGCCACACTAAGGGAAGTAAAAGCAAGCTATTTTCAATTAATTAGTTTAACCACTTTGAATTGCTTTTCTTCAGATTCTCTTTTCTCTCTCATTCTTTCTTCTTCTTCGGTCATTGTCCAGGAAATAATGGAAGCTATGTTCAACTATCAAAAGAAAGAAGGAGCTACATGCATCAAGACCATCAAGCTAATGATGGCAAGAAAACATACTAAAATAAAAATGAGTTGCGGCTAAGATTGTCACCAAACATGGATAGATTTGGTGAGGTAATCTTTGGTTCTTTATGCTCAAAAAGGAAGAAGAAGATCTCGGCCAGCAAGGGGAGATTCTTGGAGGAGATGGCTTGTCTTTGATTCTGCTCAACCACCACAGGAAGTAGCTAGAGTGGCGAAGTGATGGTAGAGGCAGAGATTGAAGCAGATGAAGTCATCATCATCATGAAGCATCAAGGGCCAGAAATCCATCTTGGAGAGCAAGTCAAGGATGGAGAGCTCGGATTGATGAAGAGTGATGACCAAGGAAGGACTAGAGGTAATTGCATGTTGGTTATTGCATGGTTATCTCTTCTCTCGCTGTGTGGCCGAACCGGTTTCTTGAAGGAAGAAGAAGTTGGCTTGGATTTTTGGCTTCAAGTGTGGAGGCTTCTCTCTTCTATAAAAAGGGAGAACAGCCACTGTTTGGAGCAAAGAGTTAGAAGTAAGCAATGAGAGTGCAAAGCACAGGATTCTCAGAGCTACCTAAGCTTACAGATTTTCTTCTCCTTCAATGTATTCTGTTTAGTATTTTTCTGTTTAATTTTGTCATGTCTTGAGTCTCATGGAAAAAGGCAAACAGTGAGATTTGTAATGAAAAAGCCATAGAGCGGAAAAAGACAGAGAGTGCAAAATTAAAAGAAAAAGCCATAGATGTCTTAGAGTTCCTTTGTTCATCTATGTTGTGTTTCATGATTCTGTGGGAATCCCCTTGTAAGTTGGGTTAGCACTTTACAGTTTGTAATCAGGTTGATTATAGTGAAATTCCATCATTGTTGTGATGGAGACTGGATGTAGGCTGCACTGCACTTAGCAGCTGAACCAGGATATATCTGGGTGTAATCTTTCTTCTCTCCTACTCCATTTCTGTTTTCTACTGCACAGGAGCAAAAACCAAAAATGTCTCGTGCCAAGTGACGAGACAAAATGAAAAAGTCTCGTGGCTAGGGACGAGCTAAAAACAGAAAAGTCTCATCTAAGTCCAGCAAGTGTTAGCAAGCAAAAAGGAGGCTAAGATTCAACTCCTCTTCTCTTAGCCACTGAAACCATCACAAATCATTTAATCCTTTTTTAGTTGATATATATATGTATTTATTGAATTTAATCTGATTAGTTAATAATTTTTTTCATATTTTATTTTTATATTTCATTTTATAATATATAATTTATATATATAACATCTATAATTATTAAAATATTTTTAGTTTAACATCCATAATTTTATATGTATAACATCTATATATAATTTTAAATATATAACATTCATAATTCACGAATTGAAATTGCTTTGTTATTATTTATTATTTTATTTTGTGGGTCATAAATTAACAATTTTTTATGTTTTTTATTTTTATAAATTAAGACTAACAAATTTGATATTTTGAATTTTTTATAAAATATGTTATGATAATTTTAAAATACTTTTAGAACAAATGATATATAACAATTTAAGATTTTTATTTGAAATAAGAATTGAATAATTGTGGATGTAATAAACTAATAATGAGGAAAATTTTTTAAAATTTAATGATTCTTATAAAATTTAAATTAATTTTTGATGTAATTAAATGAAAGAAGATATTTATAAAAAAATTAATTATGTCAATTGGTTAAAAAAAAATAATCCATACTCTTTTGTAAATAAAGATATTATCAAATTTATATTTTTATTTATTATTTATATAACTTTTGACTACATCACATTATTCTTTTTATATACACCATCATCTAATAAAGTCACTATTCTTCCTGACTTGAAGCAGCCAACAAAGGAGGTATTATTATTACACAGATATATGATAAATAAAAGGAAAAAATTTAGGTATAATTAATTTCATATAAAGTTAATTAATAGTTAAAAATTATTAAATAGTTTAATAAATTTAACTAAATTATTATCCAACATCAACTTTCAATTATTAATTTTTACATTAAGTTAATTACATCTAAGTTTTCACTTGAATAAAATTAGCAAAAGACTTAATAACACTCAAGATTAGTATCGTATAAGACTTAGAAAAGATATCCATATTGCACTATGTAGATAATGGATCATCATCATCATCGATTCATGATTGTCCATGATCTGGTTGTGGAACATTTGTAAAGATTGCTTTGATAAGATCCCAATACAAAGGAAACTGAGCCGCCGCATAAAACGTGACCGGCAAACAAGTAGCGGCATAAATGATGATGAACTCCATATGGTGCATTCCATCCTTAAACACAAAGAAATAAGCAGAGCAAAAGCTGATCAACATGGCGGCAATGGAGACAAAGAGGGAGCTCAAGCCCAGGAGGAGTTTCAATGGCAGCTCCCATTTGTAGTATTTTGGTTGTTGCCGTGACGTCAGTATGGAAAGAAACATCACCAGCGCCGTCACAGAGAAGCAAAGTGCCAGCAACGACGCGACCAAAAACATGTTGAATACCGGCTGCCCTACTAGGGTGGGTTTCCCAGTATTGTCGTTCGTGCCGCCCGGCAGGTTGCTTGTTGTGGCATAGGCTACGCCGGCGATTAGCGCAGCCACCACAGAGCAAGACTCTGAGGTGCTCTTAAGCCAATCGCCGGCTTTTACCATGAGCTCGTTGTGGCTTTCACTGAAGATGTCGGCTGGGAGTTCTTTTTTGTTGTTGTATTGGAATATTAGGTGTGGTGGTGCTACCGATTCCAGATACTGCTCGTAAAGAATTGTTTGTTACATTTCTTGTACACATGCAATTCCATCTTTCTGTGCATTTTTTTTAAGATGTAATTTTTGAAAAATTTATATAGATGCATCTCTTACTTTATCACTATCAAAAATTGTCCAGTAAAATTATCTTTTATTATTTTTAGTGAAATATTAGAATAAATAATTTATAATTTTAGTTTGAAAAAATTTAGAAAGTAAAAAAAAAGTTTTGAAAAGACGATATAATTTAAATCATGTTATGCTTATTGTGAAAATTCACATATATTAAAAAAAAAAATCAAACATGTTAAATTATCTAAAAATTTTTACTTATAACATTATAAAAAAAAGTCATCAAATTAATTATCTTATAAAAATATAAAATAAAAAGTATTAAATAAATAAATTATTTTTATAATTAAATTTAATTAAAATTTTTGTTTTTATGATTATTCTTCCCTTTTTGAATTGATTTTTATTATGCTAATAAATTAATAAAAAAACTTATAAATTGAACTCAATTACTAAAATAATTTATCATATATATAATATCACTAATATAAAGTATACTTTAAAAATATACGAAAGAACACTTGAATTACCTGGTACCACTTAACCTCCCAGTGCATTTGCATGGCAGATCCAGCAATGTGCCAAGCTTCATGTTTGGACATCCTAGCTGCCAAATGCAGTATGTTGTTGTTTTCATTATCCGTGGCTCTTATCAGATTCTTCCACACATCTCTACCACGCTGTCTATGCAGTGCCCCAATTATGTGAGGTTGTCTGTTTTCTGCGGCCACTAGCAATATATTCTTTCCATCTCTTGTTACCTCTTGTATGTATGCCGGAGCATAACTCAACATTCCTTCAACCATTTCTAGTATTCCATTCTTAGCAGCGGTTAATATTATTGGCATTGTCTCCCAATTCTCTTCCTCTTCATTCTCCTGCTTTTTTTGGTTAGCTTCATTCTCCTTCTTCAATGCTGCCCTCATGTATCATTTATCAATCAATCAATATAATTAAGTGACTACTCCATAAGTTGTCTTCCCATAAAATAATAATTGACAAACTGTTAAGATAATTTAATATATTGAATAAAATATTATTTAATCTCTAAGTTAAATCATAATCTGATTCATAACGTTTCAAACATTCTATTTTTATCTCAAAAAGTTTTAAATGGATTTAACGTTGTTCTATCATTAAAATTTACATGAATAATTAATAGAATGACTAATGTAAATCTTAATAATATTATTGTTAAGTTATAATTTTATATTAGAAAAACATAATCAAAATCTTTTTGTAACATTTTTTTTGTCGATCTCCTTGTAATAGAATTCTAAATCCCAACAATCAATTATCAATGTCAAAGAAATTTTGATAGATTGATTTTACTTATATACTGAAATAAAATGTTATTGGCTCTTTAATTAATATGTTAATTATTCGTGTCAAATTTAACTGTGAGACAATATTAAACATGTTTAAAATTTTTTGAAATTAAAATAAAAAATTTAAAATTTTTAGAATTAAAATAAAACATTTAAAATTAAAATGTTAAATACTAAATTAGAACTTCATCCAAATATTAGAAATTAAAATAATACTTTATTAACCTTGACATATTTAATTAAATTTTTATTTAATGAATTTAAAACTATATCATCTTTACGTTAAAACAACTTCACATAACAGATTAATTAATTAATTAATTAATATACATATTTATAGGGTGAAAAGTGAACCGAGCATGAAACAAATATTACCAGTTTTCGACTTTTTATCATCACTACTCTTTATAATGGAAAAAATTCTTTCTACCCTCTCCTCGTATATGGGATCAGCAAGAGCAGGATTAGTGCCATGAATAAAGTACCAATTTGCTTCAAGTTTTTCGACAATGTTGTTCATCACTCGGGAAGACCATACATGATTGTATTTCATCTTCTTTGTCTTCTTTATTTCTGATGAATTATTAATTATAAGCATAAATTCAATTAGATTGCTGCCAAAATTGGAGGGCTAAGAAAAAACAAATGATTAATAATCTATCTTCAAATTAGTTTTATAAAAGAAAGACGATTTATTTTCAAAAATATTCAATAACATAATTTACTTTTTATATCTATGAGTTAAATTGGTTATTGTGACGAGAATAGATCTTCTTAATTGTTAAATAAAATTGAGATTATTTTTCATTGTGTTAAAAACGTGACACATGATTAAAAAAACTAACAATTTTAATTCACATTGATATTTTTCAAAATCAAATTAAAAAGTTGATTTCTCTTTTTGGGAATAAGCTAACTTATGTGGATTAACATTAAAAAAAAAAAAAATTTACTACATGAAAAAAGAAATCAAAGAGGGAGAAAACAATAAGAATAATGTACCACGTTGCAGGTGGCCGAAAACACTCATCATGTAGGTCTTTAACATAGTAGATACTGCAATAATCGATATAGATTCAAGTAAATTATTGTTAGAAGGTTAAACTTTGATTACAGAAATATTCCCTTTACAATATATATGTTACTTTAATCATTTACAAACTAATTAAAAAATAAAATCAATAATTGAATTAATATAATAAACTTATTTACTAAAGTATTCCTATCTAAAAAATTTCATTATAAATATATTTATTGTTACGTGAAACGTAGAAGTACAAAATATCTTTAAATATATATATATATATATATATATATATATATATATATATATATATATATATATATATATATATATAAATCTTTTTTACTCATAGTGATGACAAATATGTGCGTACTATAAACCATATAATAGATTAATTAATTAATAACTATCTAATAGTATAAAGCCTTTAATAATAAGTATTCTGCGAACTTAAAAGTCTAATTAATTAGTTTGCCAAACTTTTAAATTCAAATATTATTTTCCCTAAACAAACATACTTTTGAAATAATATAGATGATATAATATATACACGACCTTTCTTTCCAAGATCTGGTTCTTGGTGCTGTTTTTCATCTTCAGCTACACAACAAGAGGAGGAAATGTGTAAGTTTTATTAATTTGATATGTTAAAATTTACATAAAATTATTCTAGTGTCCGAAAAGTTTGTGACATTGGGATCATATAATGTCAAATATTAATCATTTTTATAGAATACATTGATGTTATATATATTTTTCAAAAATTAATTAAGTTGATGTCGCAAATATTTTAGGGCCAAAATTTTTACATAATTTTTTATATATAAATTTGTGAAAATATTATCTATTTTTATGGTTATGTTTTATATATTTTCTAGATTTTGATAAAAATAAAAAATAGTAAAAAGTTGTTTTTTGTTTGTATGTTTCTAATTTACATGTTTATACAGAAAATCTTAAAAAAATAAACATATTAAAAGCATAAAGTGAAAATATTTTACAAACTAATTAAACAAATTCTTATTTATTGTATTTTATTTATTTATACTGTATGTACAGTACTTTTGAAAATAAAATACTAACGCAATCTTATATCAACTACTCTGTTTTCGTCAGAATGATCTGGTTGTTTCGGTGGGAGTGGCTCTATACTGGTAGCTGCACAATGCACACAATACAATGAGAGACATGAAAATTACATTTGACACCATCAATCAAATATTAGTAATTTAAGATTTTTGTTGAATAAGCTAAGACAATGCAATGAGTTTGTGTGTAGGCAATTAATTAAGAATGTAAACTTACAGTGGTATAGGAGTGTTCTCCACAATCCGAAGTTGGTGCTGCTTTTAAAGGCAGAATGCTTGGTAGCAAGTACATGAAGAGGTGTGGTTCCCCTTTCATCCAGAGCGAAAACAATTTTTTCTTCATCGTATAGATGAATGATCTTATATGCTAATGCTGAGAAGTGAGAAACAAGAAAACTATAAAAAGATCAATCATCATCTACATCTGATATTGTGAACTTGAACTTACCAAAGTGCCCTCGTTCAAGGGTGCAATGCAGCATTGTTTCTCCTCGTTCCCTTCTCCATGGCATTCCACTGAAGCTGGATCTGGAGGCTCCGCATTGCTTGCTATGCTCGTGGAGGAGAAGAAAGGTCTCTTCGTAGCCGTGAAGGGCAGCCAAGAACAGAGGCGTCTCGAGTCGGTGGTTGCGAATGTGGACCAACGACGATCGCGAGGAATTATTAGAACCACCTCTCCTTTCTTCTGCGACGATAAGCTTGCAGATCTCAATACACCCGATCTCAGCCGCTAAGTGAAGAGCAGTGTCGCCGTTCTTGTTCTTAACGGACAGGATATCCCTACGCACCTCCACCGAAATCAATCTCAGAAAGTCTCCAAAGAACTTGTGGTTGAAGTGCATGGTAACCACGTGCAGAAGAGTGTCGTTGGATTTTGTCATCGGTTCTTCAAGAATATAAGGCCATAGTCGTTGGTTCTTGTCGCCGGCCAACACTTCCACAGCGTCGTTCCAGTCTTTTTCCAAGGTTTCTCTGTACGTCCTCCTCAACATTTTTTAGTACACACAATATAATAGCTACTTTAATTAATTAACTGATTCAGTGGATTGGCTCTCGTTTCAATGTTACCCAAGATATAGAAGAGATTACTGGAAATTATTCTTTGCTTTTTCCATTCCTAACTACTATATGCTAGAATCTTGGATACTTGTTATTGAATTTCTCACCCTTTTTATTCCCTATACAATATCAGTTTCTTATAGTATTGGGTAAGATACTAAGATTTATCATTATTTATGTACACTACTCTAATTTAGATATTTACTAACACTTTTTATCTAATATTTTTTAAAATATTAGTTATATCAATAAAAATATATTTTTTAAAAATGTTATTTTATACACCAAAATCAGCTAATAAAATTAATCACTAATGTATTTAATTTGTATATAAATACATGTGTGAATTAATTTATTTTTAATGTATATTTATATTCTAATATATATTTTATACTAATGATTAATTTTAGTGACTAATTTTAATGTACACGTAGTATAATCGATTTTTTTTTAAAAGAAAAAAGAAAAACTAGTCCAAATGTCACCAGCTGTGTGTAAACCTGTAAAATTTATGCTGAGACATTATTTTTTAATCCCTTTCACGTTCTTCGCGATGGAGGAAAACCACTTTTATGGCATCTCTTTTCTCTGCACTTCATCTTTTTTTTTTCAATCTCAATCGATATCTGAAACATTCTCCATATTCGGATTCTCCTCTCAATTTTGGTAAGCATTTTCTCTCTTCTTTATTACTCGGAATTATTCTTTACTTCTTCCATTCTTAACTACTATTTTAGAATCTTGTATACTTTTCTCTTTTCGGGATACTTGTTACTTGCACAGAATTTCTCAACTTTTTTATTCCCTATATAGTATCAGTTTCTTACAGTATTGGATAAGATTTTTCATTATTATTGTACACTACTAGAGTTTAACCAGTACTTTTTATCTAACTTTTTTTTAAATGTTAGATATATCAATCAAATTATATTTTTAATAACATTTGTAAAATAAATGTTAAAAAATATATATATTTTTAAAAATATTATTTCGTACACCAAAATCAATTACTAAAATCAGTTACTAAGATAGCATTTGTTTTTGTAGATAGGACAGAATACTGAAACATAAACAATAAAACTAACACACTAAAATTTATCTTTTGTGTATTGTGTTTGGATACAATAGACATGACACTAATGTAATGTCCAGTATTATATTTAAATAGACATAGACAAAACTAAAATATTATGCAAAATAACTAAAATAGACATATCTCTCATATTCTCTTCTCTCTCTGTCATAGTTATTAGAACCGAACCGGTGATCGAACCGGTCCTATGTAAATAAAAAATAAAATATAGTAAAAAATTTAGAATTAAAAATTTTAAAAATATATTTTTACTAATATTTTAAAAATATCTAGCTATTCTAAACAATATGGAATAGAAACAATAAGTATTTTGTTAATTTTACTCTATTATAAATATTTTTATTTTGTTTTTATATTAAAATAACTATTATTTTCAAATTTTAATAATTTATTAATTAGTTTATATCTATTATACTATTATATACTACAAGTATTTATTAAAAATAATATTAATAGATATTATATAATTATGAAAAGAAAATAATAAGTGAGTTTATAATTACTGTTAAATAAAATATAATTAATTTAAGAATAAGTAAACTTATAATTAAAATTAAAATAACTTAAATAAAAATAAATTATTTGCTAAAAGATATTAATATGTATTTTAATTTGCATATATACTTGTAACAAGTAAGTTAGCCTAGTGATTATGGCTACCGTTTATCACCTTGAGGGAGGGGGTATCACTGGAATTTGTGGGAATCCTTTGTTATTTTTAGTTTATTATATCCCTAGGTTTGTTGATAAAAAATTTGTGCAATTGAGTAAATTATGGTAGATATTCGTATCATCATAATGTTTTTAAAGTGTGCCTGCGATCTGCTGGCAGAATTAATTATAGCAAAATTGATTTAGTTTAGAATTAATTTTGATATAACATTATTTATATGACAAAGAAAAAAATTTTCTTTTCGTTGGAGGTGGATCTGGAAAAAAATGTTGGGCTTGACCCTTCAGTTCTTAAGTCCATACCTATGTTGGCGTTCCAACCCCATGAATTCAAAGAGGATTTAGAATGTGTTGTTTGGCAATCGAGGCCTGGGTCAGATGACAATTTTGTTTGCCTCCTATAGAGCTGCACCGGATTCAAATTCTCTTAGAGGAATATTGAATCATTTGTGTGTACTCCCATGTAGTGTGTGTGAGTGGATTATGTGAGTGTGTAATGTATGGGTGTAATGTCTAAGATTGGGGGTTGTCCAGTCAATCAAGAGGCTTTTAAGTAGGGACAAAAAGTCAACTGGTCCTTGTAGTCCCAATTCTTTTAATGTGGAACAAGCATAGAATTAGGAGTTTACTGATGTTATTCATTTCAATTATTATTTATTTCAGTACATATTCTGATATCTCTCAATTGAAACTGTTGTAAAAAAAAGGCAAAATGAAAAGCTGGTGTAATATCTTGTTCTATAATAATTTTCATATGTTTAATTGTGATCTTTATGTTGTAGTTAGCTTGACTCAATACCATTATTACTCCACTAGTCCACTACTTCATATAGTAAAGTAGTGAAACATCTTTCTCTTTTATCTTATTAATTTAAAAGAGTGAATAAATATATAGAACTAATTTTTAATTAGTCAATTTTTTATTATAAATTTTTTTAAACCTTATTTTTAAGAAGATTTAAAGTTGGAATTTTGAAAAATTAATTTGTATATATCTTGGAAGGTGATTGAAGGGTGTGCATGGGTTGGGTGAAACCGGGTTTGATGTGATTTAGACCCGATCTGAAATATATATCGGGCCTATTTATTAGACCCGAACCCGGCCCTAGACCCGATGAAACCTATACACTTTCGGACCACGATTATATCGGATAAAAATCGGGTGAAAACCGGGCCGTTAACATTACATTACCTTGATACCTTCTTATAAGCTAGCATGTGAAAATATCCAAATTTTCAAGACTCCAACTATTATTTGACATGGTAAAATTCACTTAGAAAAATATAACAAGAACCAACTCTTCTCTAAAATTAAAGTATAACCATAATCAATACTAATATTGTCTAATAACACCAAATATTTGAATCAATACAAATAACACAATATTATGCATTAGTCTAAAATCTTATGCATTTTAAACATAAAACATTAACTTATAATCTTATAATAACTAATAATACAAAATATTAAGGTTTACCATACTTAAATTCCACATAAGAATAGTTATCATCCATCACTAATAACACAAAATATTAATTGTATATGATGACCGGACCACCGAGCCGAGTTCGGGTGACCCGAGCCATGGCTCGGACCCGACCCAAAATAATGATCGGGTCTATTTTTGAGACCCTTATTCGGCCCTAAACCCGGTGAAATCACAGCAAAATAGCCCATAAAATATTTGAGACTGGACCGAGTCTTCGAGACGGACCGGACCATGTACACCCCTAGGTGATTCCACCTGGTGCTTCATATGGCTAGCAACTTATCATCATTCCACCGAAGATTATCATGAGTACCATGAAGTTGCTGCTAAGATGTTATATCCAACCAGAGGGGATAATACAAAAATTATATTAGAGAAGTTCAATGAATTATATTCTAAATTTCTAAGTGCTAAGGAGTTGTTAGTGTTTGTTGGCTACATGGAATTTTCATCATAAATAGAAGAAACTTCTGCTCTAATTCTCAAACTAAATCCTGCTCTAATTTTCACACTAAATTTTTCATTTAAACATACAAAAAAAAACTCTCGCACAATTGAATTAAAATCCAAAATTACTTATAACTTATCTGCAGTAATATTAAACAAAATTCTGCACTAATTTTAACTGAAATTCTGCATTAACATTAACAAAAGAAATAATTTTACGCATATTGAAAACTAATTATACACAAAATACTAAATTGTTATAAGTCTAAGATACCAAAATTCTGCGAGTTAAGTCTCTAAGTAGTCCCTGAACTTGCACTCGAGTCTCAAGAAATCCCTAAAGTTAATAAATACTCAAATTCGTCCCCAAATTTATATTCCGGGACTAATAATTGTCCCCAAATTTGTACTCCGGAATTCATAATAGTCCCTCAAGTATTTTTTGTTCATCAAAATCTTAAAACGACGTCGTTTTGAACAAAAAAAAAAGAAAAAAGAAACGTAGCATAAAACATTAAAACCCCAATCCAAAAAAAAAAGAACGCGTAGCCCCCCCACCCCCTCCCAATTCCCAATCTCCAATCTCCAATGTGTTCTCTTCCCTATCCCCTATCCCTTTCCCTCTCCCAACCTTTTCCTTTCCCTTCTCCATTCTCAACCCGTTTCTTTTCCCTCCTCCAACCCTTCCCCTTACCCTTTTTCTTCTGCTTCCCCAATGCCCTTCTCCTTCCCCTTCCTCTTCTGCTCCCCCAACCTGAGATTTTTTCTCTTCCCTTTCTCCTTTTTAATTTGATACCTTCCCTTTTTTCAACCAGACTTTCACACTCATAAGAGCTCTCCTCAACTTTCGCTGCTGCTGCCTTTCGCCGGCTTCCGTTTCACTGCCGCCACTGCTCGACAGCCTCCATCTCCGCTCGGTCTCCCTTTTCTCTCCCTGACACGGCTCTTTCTCTCAGCCATGGTAATTTCTTTTTCTTTAATTTTTTTAGTTATTCAATCATTGTTCTTTAATATTCTTGGTGATTGTTGCTGTTGATCCTATTTTAATATAACAACAATAGTTAATTTTAGTTATTTTTTATTCTGTAATTATAACTGATTTTTTTATTGTTGCTATTTTTTTGTGCTTGTTGCTGTTTAAGTTGATTGATGCATGCTATTTAAGTTGATTGAACTTTTTTTATTAATGCTGATTTTTTTGTGATATTTTGTGGTGTTGGTTTTTATTTTTGTGACCTTTTGAAAAAGAAGAAGAAAAACAGAGTTGAAGAAGAAGAAGAACACAGAGTTGAAGAAGAAGAAGGGAATTCTTTTTTTTCCCTAATATAAAACGACGCGTGCTTCTTTTTTTTGTTTTTATTGTTCAAAACGACGTCGCTTTCTTTTTTTCTTTTTTTTTTTAATTTTTTTTTGTTCAAAACGACGTTGTTTTAAGGTTTCGATAAACAAAAAATCGTTGAGGGACTATTATGAGTCCCGGAGTACAAGTTTGGGGACTATTATGAGTCTCGGAGTACAAATTTGGGGACGAATTTGAGTAATTATTAACTTCAGGGATTATTTTGAGGCTCGAGTGCAAGTTCAGGGACCACTTTGAGACTTAACTCAAATTCTGCCGACAATACTAGTTCTGTATTAACATGTGCCAAATTGATAAGTCTAAAAAACTAAATGTACTATAAATCCAACCTCCAACTTTGTTTCTTGCGAAGAGATTAACTCTAAGTATGCAATATAGCTCTAACAAATTCAGTTTTTTGACTATCTCCTAGTGACCAAAAGGTTTTTTTTCAATTGAGAATTTATGGAGAACTTGAGTGCAACAGAAATAATTTCGTCATCGGTGAACCTAAGCTCGCTAAGCATATCACCAGCCTTTTTTTCCTTACGAGTCTTTACCATGGCTTGAGCAAAAGCATCCAAACACTTTCCCTGTTGATCAAACACATACTTCAGGGTGTCAGTTAACTCCTTCATCATCTTGGTATCCTTTGCCGCTTTAGATGAGTATAGCTTTTTTCCTTGTTTTTTCTCAGAAGATGAAGCCACATAATTCGATTGTTGGAGTAGGGATTCACTGAAATCATGGTTTGAGTTAAACATATCCATATCTTCTGCATCCACTTCTTCATCTTCATCCTGTTGCACTTCTTCTTCTTCAGCATCATTGTCGCATACAGCAGCAACTCCGTTTGCTGTATTCTTACAAAATATTTTCTCCAAACACGGATAAATGGGAAAATGCTTTCTTGGAGTATACAATCTTACTCCTTGTTTCTAAAAAACAAATAAAAGATCATCAAAGAGGGATAGAACTAATTGTCAAGTAGAATAAAATTAAGTGAATCAAATCAAACATGAAAACTAACATTCATATATGCACCTAGAATCTCTTTGTTGTCCACAACCACACATTGCTTCATATCATCCCATCCAAAATCGCTACAGGCTGCCATCTCAGCAGCAAATTGATATTTTTTTTAACCTCTTAACCTTGTTCTTGCAATGAATTATTTGAAAGCCACCACCTGAAAATCTGTCATTCATTTTTGCAGTAAGCTTCTCAAAAGATCCAGGTTTAAACTGACCCAAATCAGCTATTCTTCCTTCACTGACAAGCTCCTTCATAAAACTAATAAATGCCTCGGTCTCTTTATCAGTCCAGACATGTCTATCCATTTATCTCTACAATCTAGATTAACTCAATCAAAATTCAAGTGAGCATCCTAAACACATGATGACATCATTGTAAACAAATTATCATACTAATTCAAAAAATACACATACAACAAATAAACTTATGAATACGATATATTTAAAGCAAGTGGTACATGTAGTCAAAACACAACATCAATAATGATTACAGTCTCACTGTTAGGTCTTACAATAAATATCCAAGACAACAAATTATCAAAATAATTCAAATGAAACACACATACAACAAGTAAACCAACTAATTTATACGGCTATGCATCCACTCAGTGTATATTTCATGTGCTAAGTTGTCTCGCTAAGCAATCCATTCGTTGTTGTCCTCTACACTGTCAATCATCTCATCGTCGCCATCTTCATTACCACCATGCTCCTCTCCAATAAGTACGTGGTCATCCTCAAGTAAGATGTCCTCTTCAGGATCGTAGTCCATATTAAGCTGAATAAAGTTTTGCAGCAGACAACAAGCAATTATTATTCTATTTTGTGTCTTAATTTTGTAGAATCAAGGACTCCTCAAAATTGCCCATCTCTTCTTAAGTAAACCAAAACAACGCTCAATAATGTTCCTAGCTGAAGAGTACTTCTTGTTAAAATATTCTCGAAAGTTTCTAGGTGCATTTCTTCCATGGGTCTATTCTTGTACATGATATCGAGTTTGCTTATATGGTGCTAGAAATCCCTTGCAATTAGTATAACCAACATCCACTAAATAATAATTCCCTATAAATTAAAAGAGATACGTTATGAGGATTAAAAAATTTGTATGAACTAACATTTTAAAGTGTCTTTGTTACCTAAAAATTAACTATTACATACCAATTGGTATCATG